>NW_006767628.1:3974653-3980163 GCF_000300595.1 Phanerochaete carnosa HHB-10118-sp
GTTACATGGCAGCCATACCATGATTATGCACTTGGCAAACATTTATCTTCTGATGTTCTACATGCTTGATTAAATCTCTGAAAATTGGAATCATGTGTTGATCACAATCTTTAACTTTTGCAGCATATATTCCTGCAACATTGTGGCATACAAACTGCACACCACCTACCATGGGGCAAGAAGGTTGCTTGTATAGATTATATGCAAGGATTCTTTATAAATGACATGCATATGGGATTTATACAGGGATTAATCTACCCATGCTGCTGGCAGCACTGTGATCACCAATATGCAGAGCTTAAAGAGCTGTACCATCATGTCTCAAAGGACCACCTAACAGGGATTGAGCTGCCATGTGTTATATCAGGTAAAGGGCCTATTCTGCTCTTTTAATTCTGCAACTTCCTCTGAACATTACTATCATCAGGATGCATGCAGCTAGTCCAGTGCAACTATTTGCATAGACATTTCTGGGAGCAACACCAGTTTCCTGATGCCAAGGATCAAATGGTGCCTGTGCAAAATAGTTTTGTTCGGCATCGAAGATCTCCGTGCGAGGGCACAATTTGGCACTCAAGCTCAAGCCCCCCCGATACCCCAGTCTATGAGATACCCGACCGTCTGCTTCCTTCACACGAGGCCCTCTCACTGACGGTCAAACCTAGTCCAACGGCGCGTATCAGCCGTTTGAGAACCGCAGATGCCTCTATGTCCCACGAGCCAAGGTGGATGCGAGATAAAAGCCCCGAGACAGACGTCTCGTTCCAGCCTCTGTCGCGGACGTTGGACACGGCCGCGAGGGCGCCGTACAGCGACAGCTCGAAAGGCGGGCCTCCCCCGCTCCCCGACAACCTGCAAGCATCCGCTCATCTTAGCACGACCACGCGGGCGGACATGGTCGTGCTCAGCATGCCGACGGCGGACCCAGGAGACATGACCTCGCACTTCTCTCGCATCCCGCCGCCGTGGCGCAGGGCGCGAATGGAGCGGTACCACCCACGGATGGCCAACGGCTTTGACGCGTTCCGCGTCCAGTTCAACACCGCGAAAATGGGCAACCTTATCGACGGCCGCGGCCAGCTGCCCGACCCGTCCACCAGCAACGCGCCGCTCAAGTGAAGAAGCTCACGGCTTGGCGTTCTTTCGATACATGCGTCCCCGTGTGACGCTCTGAAGACAGGGTTATTTGTGGCTGCAGCGGTGAGGGAAGGAATAGGATTGTCGCGAAGGGCGTTGAATGGTGATGCTCCACTGATTACCAAGGACTAGTTGTGTTAGTCGTATAGAACCACTTTAATTTTTGTCGATGTGGTATATTCATTTTCCTCCTCTTGGTACACCATTACATGCACTACGAGAACCTCAATTCTGCATATATTCATCTCAAACACTACAACACGTTTAAAGTCCAGCGAACTGAGTGTGATCAATGCCTCTCGCAGGCATCCGCGCTTGAGGGAGACGACACTCAGTCGCTCTGCACCGAGCCGAAGCCGGGCATACAGTTCTGACGCGCGATCGCAGCGCTGCCGCTGCGCATGTAGCAGATCCTCGCGGTAGCGCAGTCGCCAGTGCAGGGCGTGGTACGTGCAGCGGTCTTGCCCTGGAACGTGTTAAACATGTTGACCAGGGTCGAGTTTAACTCCATCTCTACATGGTCAGACATGTTAGTATCCGTGCGGCTACCACAGACCTGAGACTTACGTTCGGTAACCAGATGCCACCAGGTCGCGTTGAGCGGGTCGTTCGGGCCCCAGCCCGTGATGTTACCACCGTACGCCTCGCGGGTGCTATATTCGTACTGGTAGGTGGGGCCGAATTCAATCTGCGAGTCGAGCTCAGGGAAGGCGTTCACGTCGGCAAACCAGCTACGTGGAGGGTGAGCCTGCTGACGAAGGTAGTGAGACGCGGTGGGCTTACGTGTGGGCATCGAGGATATCAAAGGTCTATCGCGGTATCTGTGTCAGTATCAGGTGGCGAGGCGTACAAAAAGATACTCACGTTCGAATCAACCTCGTACACCCGGAAGCCAGAGTTAAGGTTGGTGAGTGGCGTTAAGGAGGGCGTGATCTGGAGCAACGTGAACAAGAAAGTACGTCTCGTAAAGAGGCAACCTACCCAGTTAGGGGTAAGAGCAGTGCTGCTGTTCATGACGGTGCCATTGTTCGAGTAGAAAATCTGTGCCGGTAAGGTTACTTTCTATGTCTAAAGCAGACGCGGAAGGTACCCACAGACAACTCGTCCTCGTGAGTGTGGCCGTTGTAGATGTTGGCGATGACGTGAGGCGAGAAGCGGTCGACGCTGCGAAGGATATTCATGAGATAGCTGCACAGGTGTTTCGCTTCAGAGATCTTACATCTGGTACACTGCAATGCCAGTCAGCCCAAGTTGACACAAACAACGATTAAGACTTACAGAGATCGGTCGGGTTACCGAGAGCATTGGTACCATCCCAGCCGGGTAGAACGTGGCCTATGATCCAGGCTACAGCGGCTCGTCAGCGCAACTCCAAGCTCTGGCAAGCAGAGGAGACGCACCACGGTCGCCAGCATCTTCAGCGGCCTGGAGTTCATCCGTCAGGAAGCGTAGCATGCCGGACGGATCGTGCGTCGTCATGTTAATGTAGTTGAAGTAGTTCGCCTGGTACCCTGTAAGCGGATACGACTCTCAGTAACACAGTCGCGCAGGGGTAACGAGCTGCACTTACACATGTCGGTGTTGAGCGAGATGATCCGCAGGCCGTCCATGCGGCGTACCATGTACCCAGCGTAGTGCGTGCGGGCCTCAGCAATTGCGGCCTCCGGCAGCCATTCCTCGTGCTCCCACAGCGATGCGACATGGTCGTAATTCCTATGGAAACATGTATAGATGAAACGTTGGATAGCAGTGACCGACAGCGTACCATTGGAATTGGTCGGCGAGAGGAGGGTTTAGGGAATGCGGGGCATCCTGCGCTCTGAATTACGGTTAGCAGTGTCAGGGACAGCGTATATATGAGCGACTTTACTGGTTGTAAGTATCATGATTTCCGAGCGATGGGTACACCGGTCCAGCATTTAGTATACGCTTGAAAAGATCGTACAACACGACCTTTCCCATGCCCTCGTGAGACGAGATCACACATGGAGAGGCATTATGGACATACCTCAGTGTATCTGATGTAATCCCGGTCCATCTGGTGGTCTGGGTCGTGGGAAACGAGATCACCGGTGTAGATCATGAAGTCGAAGCCGGTTTTCACGGTGTTTGCGAGAACAGGGATGGACTGCAGACCAGCGAGGGCCAGGGAGTACGGGGTATCGCTGAAAACGTTTGATTAGTTTCAGCCTGGGAGAAGACATGACGCGACTTACCAGAGGAAAGACCCGTATCTAGGCGCGGGCCTAACGGTAACGTTCGGGCTCTGGTTGTTCTGGACATTTGTACGACAGCAGAGGCCGGAGCTGCAGTTTGCCTCAGTACCGGTGGCATAGCCTGCATATCCAGTGAGCGGCAGAAGAGGATATTTGAAGGGCCCAAGACATACGAGGATCGATATGGAAATCGGAAAGGTGCAAGACCTTAAGCCTCTCGCCGCTAGGTTGCTTCGGAGGAGGAAGCGGATCAGGCTTAGGCTTGGCGAACCAACCGGTAAGGTTCAGAGGAGAGACCGGCGGCAGGGGGCAGAGCGAAAGGAAGTTCGCGCAAAGCATCTGGAAAAGAGACGACCAGCCGTTATCACCGGTGAAACTTGATTAAGAGTTCCTCCTGAACGTACCTGACCATCGTATCCGCCCACATCCGCGTTGGCAACCACCTGGGTGATAGTCGGACCGATACCGAGCTTTCCGTACATGGTGTCGCAATCGCTGTTGAAGTTGAAATGGTGACATAAAGCGACAGCGAGAGCTGGGCCTTGTTCCGGGGCAGCCATCGACAGGAACTTTCCGATCTCCAGCGCAGCCTGGCATGCGGCACAGCTGTTGTTTGCAAAGACGGGATTCTCGGAGATGGAAATGACCTGCTCGACGGCATTGGCAAACAGCTGATTCTCTGATGCTTTGGGGGGAAGAGGGTGGGGGTCTTTGGTATCGTTCTAAAGTTGTGCTTGTCAGAAGAGATCTTCTGCTACGAGCATGAGGAACAACAATACGAACTTGAGGAATATGGTCGGGGTCGGTCAAGGCAAGCGGATACACAACATGCTACAAGAACAACACATCATCAACAGGAAGGCCTGATGGACAGTTTCTTTCAATCTCACCGTCACAGGATCTGAGATAACCGGTTGTGGTTGGGCAGAGATCGCAGTAGGGTTGTTGTAGTAAGACGAATACACGGACGTGGGGAAGACACCGGGGACGGCGAAGGACGAGGGACCGAGAACCAAGGGGCCGCTGCTGGAGTTGGCAGATACGGGACTGCCGCTGGTAGCTGCAGAAGCCGCAAAGCCGGTGTAGAGCACCAGGATTGCAAGGCTCAGGATGCGCATTGCTGGACGCTGGCAGAGACGAAGAGGGGTCCCCAGAGTGTCTTCGAGGGCCGCATCTCGCGTTAAATAATGCGCCCGCTATCAAGGTAAATTGTGTGCGCCTGACGCAGACCCGAAGAACGCAAAAGCTTACGACAGGGCTGAGAAGAACGTGCGTGCAAGCGAGTGATTAAACGTCTCAATTTGCGTGAGAAGAATGACTTGGTTCCCGGACAGCCGTGGATGGACATTTGGCTGGAGGGTGTCTGCGCACGTTACTACAAGCTGTGTCGCATATCTACGCTAGAATTGTAGTGGCGAATATTGAGAGCGCGTTCGAGGACGAGAGGCAAAACGCGCGGCAGGTAATAACTGCGGGCGTGCTTTCACACAGCGGGACCACATGACCGCCACCGACGTAGGGCAGCTGGCCTTCGCGA
The DNA here is from genome assembly GCF_000300595.1 of Phanerochaete carnosa HHB-10118-sp. Classification (NCBI taxonomy): domain Eukaryota; kingdom Fungi; phylum Basidiomycota; class Agaricomycetes; order Polyporales; family Phanerochaetaceae; genus Phanerochaete; species Phanerochaete carnosa. Next base: position 3,979,544 of record NW_006767628.1, read on the forward strand.
GCATCGTTCGACGCCTCATGCCCTGGACGGCTGCTGTTACCATGCTGCTCGTGCTGCGAATAGCACCCTGCTCGAAGATTACAGTAACTCCTGGTACTCAACTCTCGGAGTCCGGACAGAGCAGCGATGTGCTGGTCAGTGACTGAGTCAGTGACTAGTCACAAGTCAGTCTGACTGTGACTGAGACCGAGCGGTCACCGGGTCTTCATCACGGGAAGGGCTACTGTCCAATCAGCATTCAGAACTCCATCACACCGACGATGCCCTCTCGCAGGGTCCGGACTCCGTAGCAAGTAGAACAAGATTGTAGTACTAAAATCAGAGATAAAATTCACTTCTTCTTGGCCACTGGCACTGTGGACATGCCCAGGATACCTCATTTCTCAGTTAGTCTGTGGCAGGGCTAGTAGGTGCAACGCTAGATGCAGGTACAGCGCCGGGAAGACAGCGATATGCAGAGTGCACAAGCGGTGAGTACTGAGTCCTTCACCGAGGCCCGAAGCAGCTCAAGGGTGTTCTGGCCCACACTACCATTATGAGCGTTGCATTAGCTCAGGAACATGATAAACTGCTTAGTACACATCGCGCCGTCTTCCAGTAGCCGTACGCGTACCTAGGTG
>NW_006767628.1:3981190-4007463 GCF_000300595.1 Phanerochaete carnosa HHB-10118-sp
CTACAAGCTGTGTCGCATATCTACGCTAGAATTGTAGTGGCGAATATTGAGAGCGCGTTCGAGGACGAGAGGCAAAACGCGCGGCAGGTAATAACTGCGGGCGTGCTTTCACACAGCGGGACCACATGACCGCCACCGACGTAGGGCAGCTGGCCTTCGCGAGCATCGTTCGACGCCTCATGCCCTGGACGGCTGCTGTTACCATGCTGCTCGTGCTGCGAATAGCACCCTGCTCGAAGATTACAGTAACTCCTGGTACTCAACTCTCGGAGTCCGGACAGAGCAGCGATGTGCTGGTCAGTGACTGAGTCAGTGACTAGTCACAAGTCAGTCTGACTGTGACTGAGACCGAGCGGTCACCGGGTCTTCATCACGGGAAGGGCTACTGTCCAATCAGCATTCAGAACTCCATCACACCGACGATCCCACGGGTACCGCTCGGTCACTGACTATGGTCCGGTACTGGTCATGTTCGGTCAGTGACCGCAGTCTCCTTGCGTCACGTGCACGAGCAGCGCACAAGCGCTCACAGCAAACGGTGGGTCTGGACCGTGAGGGGCAGAGGGAATATGACATGGTGCCTGAAGCCATCCTTTTCGAACCTTTTCGAACGTCAATATATACTCTCTGCGCTTTAGAAAAGTTCTCGCTCCTCTTACTCTCCACCTCGTCTGCCCATCCACCTCGACGAACCCTCCAGCCGAGCAAGATCACGACTATTTGCCACTAATCATTCACATATCACTGTACACAAAAGTTACGAATGCGAGTCATGGAAAATGGGGACAGAAGGGAGTAGATGTTGAGAGGTCTGCGTAGAGATGTCTGGCATTAAATACAGCAGGGGTGGGGTAATATGCTAGGAGGTACGCAGCATATAATCGTCGTCATAACATCAGATACGAGGTGAAGAACCGCATGAAAATACCCGCGGGGTAGCCAGCAAAACACGAGATGAAGATGGTCGGTTAATAGGTGAGCAAGGTGGGGGCCCGTAGGTGAGTGTGCCGCTCGGCGCTGCACGACGGCGACAACGCCGTCCGTCGCTGACAGATCATCTTCAGATTTGGCGTGCTTTAGGCCGCTGTATCCATCGACTGCGTCTGCCCGTTTGTCCTCTGCATGTCGCTCTTTCTCCTCGATGGTTTAGCGATCATCCGACCCCGACCACGCTCCTCAGAAACCCGGATCGACTCCGTCCACAGCTTGAGCGTGTAGTCGTGCAACGATTTCGCGTACAGCACGAATGGATCAGCTTCGCCGATGTGCTGGCTTGGGTACATGTCGGGCGAAATGCGCTTATGCTACATGGAACGGACGGTCGTCAGAAGAACTGGAACATGGTAAGAGCGGGTAATATGTAACAGACCTAGGAAGACGTAGGACGGAAATTCAGGACAGGTGCGTGCTAGGTTGTGCTCGGGGTACGTTACAGGTTGATTCCTGCAGCTGTGAACGACGAGTACGAGTTGGTGGCAGTTTGTCTAGAGAGCACCCTCAAAGCTGTGGCAAGGTTTTTAGGCGGTCACGCGTCGGAACCCTGAGTGACTGGGTCAGGTTGGAAAGGAGCTCAAAGCTTCGCCACCTCCACTTGTCGGCATTCATCTGCCATCTCCCGTTGCCCTCAGTTCTTCGCACCCAAGCCACGGGACGGCTCTACACCTTCGGAAATTGATAACGGCATCCGCTGGTATTGATTCGTTGATCGTGCACGTCATGTTTTCTCCACGCGCAGTGCGTTTCCATTGGCCGCGGACTTCGCACCTCTGCCTCTCTCCTTCCTCAGGTATCCATCTCCCCCGACCAGACGGCTCTGCAAGCTTTAACTGTACCATCCCCTCTCTCGCCGGAGCCCATTTTCCGTTCATAGCAATCCCTGCCAAATTCGAGGATCCAAGCTCGCACTGAGTACCACAGGCGCCCCACTGCTCCACTGCCGTCTGCCGTCTAGCCGCTTTTGTGCAAATTTCGGGGGACCTTCGTCTCAGACTCTGTCGCCGCCTACCGTCGGGCTTCTCGCCGTTTGCGGAGCCACCCTTATACCTCGGTAAATATGCACGCGCGCATTAGGAGTGGTCCCCCCAGCAACACGCCTGTTTGGTTTTCCAAGCATTTTCGCGTTGGCAGGGGAGGCAAGGCTATTCTCGAGGGAAGCGCCACGGTCCGAGAGTCCCCACGTGCACGGCAGGTTGATCGCGCAACCTTGTTCTCCTCCGAGCGCCACAAGGCTCGGCGCAAAGACTTTGACGTTGCGCCGTCCGCGGTTATCAGCTACGGGCGCAACAGGCTGCGGCTGCGTCGGTTCTCTCTACGACTCCGTTGCACGGGGTATCGACACTACATCTTCCCAGCTCTGTTCAACCTTGGAGAGCGCGACCCACCTCCATACGTTTTACCTGGGCTCGGACGCACTCTGGGGCGTCGTCACACCGTCTTGTCTTTGGCGGCTGGCGACGGTTGCCTCGACAATTCCCGTTTGTTGGAGTTGGGTCACTTGATACTCCACTGAGACTTTCTGCTCGGTGCATGCAGGCACAGCAGCGTGCCGCTCAAGCAACCCTTTAACCTACCCGTCCCACTCGACGATCGTGCAACGTCCCGCGGCCTCGTGGAATCGCACGACCTTGAAAAATAGGGTGAGATCACTGTTTTCATTGCATGATCGGAGTGCGACGTCTAAGGCAGGTCTAAAAACTCATTGTTGTACTTGTTTTACCATCGTGTACCGTACTATGAACACAAATATGAAGTGATGTCCGCAGCGCTAGTTACTCAATATACAAGCATCACCGAAAGGCAAGTCATGGAAGCCGTCAGAGACGTCATAGGTTCATCAACGCCGTGTCCAATACTGCTACACCAAAAATAGCGAAAGCACCAGCAACCAAGAAAGCGAGAAAACACACATTGAAACAACAACAAATCGTCTACATCAGTCGTATCCAGCGGGGAACAGGGGTATCAGCGCGAGCGCGGCGGGGGAGGCGATGTCGATCTGCGGTGGAGGACGTCGTCCTTCGAGCGCACGTCCAGCGTCACCTGCAGGCTGTGATACCGCTGCAAGTCGAACGCCTCCGAGCGGCCGATCCCGCCCGCGTCGTTCGGCAGCCAGATGACAGGCGCCGGCGCGAGGAGCTCGGGAGCGTACAGCATGCCCGCCATCTCCTCCGCGTGGTCCGCGAACGGCAGCGGCGGCAGGTGCGGCGGCGCCTCCGGATTCGTGCGCGCGGCCCGCTCGGTGGCGGTCAGGTCGTCCAGGGTCTCAGTTTCTGTTGGGGGTGTCAGTGGGTGGCATGGAAGGGCATGGAGCACACGTGGGAACGCACCGAGCGGGACGGGCCCTCTTATTTGCGAGGGCGACGGCATGACGGCGAGCGTGAGGGACATCATCTCGAGGATGCTCGCGAACGAGCCGCGCATGCGCGTGTTGCGGCCCGAGCTCACGAGACTGGTGCTCTCCTCGTCGACCTCCCGCGGTGTGCTGGGTTTCGCCGCCTGCGCGAAGGTCCCGAGCGAGTCCTGCGCGACCACGCTCAGCGAGCGTTTGCCCGGCAGTCGCGTGCGCCACGCGCAGAACCCCTCGGCGACGAGCACGACGAGCAGCGCTGTGCCGCAGAGAATGCCACCCTCAATCCATAACTCGCGGCTGAGCAAGATAAGGCCGAGGATAAGTGGCTGAAACGCGAGCAGCGTGCCTAGACGCTTGATAAGCCAAAGCTGCAATACTCCACCCGTTTGCGAGCGCGTCTGTCCGTAGACGTAACCGATGAGAAAGCGATGTGCTGTAAAATGACAAGATTATAAGGTCATAACACTCCTAGAATGACCTTCAGAAACTCACCGATCAGAGTAAGAAGCAGAAGCAGAGCGGCAGCCGGAGCGACCAAGGGGAAAATGAGCGAGAACGTAGAAGCGAGCAGTACGGCCATCACACAAGTGGCTATCGCATACGTCGGGTTATAGATTCTAGGGTACACCGCTATAGCCGCAATCAATTATCTAATCGAGTCGCTGTTATGGGAGTGAGCTCACCTCTGAATCTCTGCCGAGGGGTCACAGCAGCCTGTTCCGCCCGTAAAACACGCACGAGATGATGGGGTTGTAGCGTGAGCAAGGCCGGAGCGATCACAGCAACGGTCAGAATTAGGGACATTGCAAATGCACTCATGTAAATAGCGCCGTTCGCCACCACAGGCGACGCTGGCACAGCTGTGCTGAAGGCTCCAAATGCGAACAGAAGGGCAGCTGCAGTGAAAAGCCAGATCCCTCCGACAACGACCAAAGTCCAGAATACGGTCTTGAACACTCCAAGTTGAAGCCCGGAAAGCGAGACCGAGTTTCTCAGCTGTGCTGTATCTAAAAAGAAGTCAATATGAGGATGAGAGAGTTGACTTTGAGGTACGCACGTTGCATGATCCATATTGCCACACTAACGAACAGTACAGTTGCAAACGCGGCCGCTAAAGATACGGCAACACCTGCCCCAAGGAAGTCGCCGGATGATAGTGGTAGGAAGAAGGGGAAGTAATGACCAAATTCGGGGGCTGTAGCAACCGAGAGACCGGCCACAGCAGTCACTATTGGTAATATTAGCTGGTACGCTTCCCACCCTTGAACACATGACAGAGGCTCACGGCATATACCCAACAAGACTGCGATAGTTATAGCTATTGTCCAGAAAGCCAGTGTTCTCGCCGGCCCGCCCTCGTTCTGCAATTCGTCCCACCGAATATCTTCCTTCGCTCGCCCTTCAATTAGCTGGATCCCGGGAATAAAGCGCAAGCCGCGGCCGACCATGAGCCACCCCCTGATCCTCGCGCCATCGGCGATATCCTTGTAGCACTCGCTCTGGACCTCGCTGATCTCGGTGTTGATCCCCTTCAGCTTCGCGCGCCACATGTTGATGTCCGCGTAGATGTGCCCCAGGTCGTCGTGGTCGAGGCCCGACAACGGGCGCACGAAGGGGCCGCGAGGCTGTACCCGCAGGTGCGGCGGCGGCTGCTCCTCGGGGGCGCCTTCGCCACGAATGCGCAGAGGGAATGTCTCGCGTCGATCTTCGCTGCCTTGCGCGGGCTTTGGTCGCGGAGGCCGGGGGCGGCGGCGCGGCGGCGTCGATTTGGGGTTGTACACTTCTGCGTTCTCAAGCGCCTCCGGGTCCTCGCTTAGAATGTCGACCCAATCCTCGCCGAGCTCGAGCTCCGGTTCCTCCTGAATGGAATCGCCGGGCTGGTGCGTCCACCACTGATGCGGCGGCAGGGGGTTCTCGTTGAATGCCGCCGTGTCCCAGGATGCGTGCGCGGCGCCCGTTCCATACGGTGCTGTGTCAGGCACGGGAGACTCGCTAAATGAAACGGCGCCGAGCTGTCCCTCGTGGTCTACCATGACTTGACTGCCAATAGGCAGATGACCGTAGTCATTAGTGCTGCGATTGACCTCTTGGAAGCGAGAGCCGATGACGCGCTGGTTAAACGACTCTGCCAGGCTTGGTCCTCGCTGCCTCGTGCTCGGTTCGGCTGCGAAGTCGTTGGACGCGAGCTGCCCTCCATTGACGCCCTCCAGTGCGCGTAACTTGTAGTACTGTGAAGGCATGACATACGATGTAGGCGGAAGAGAAGAAGATCCTAAAGCTGGATTTCTCCCACGATGTCTGCGTCGCTTCAGACGTCGTTAGCAAGACCGCATCACCCCATGAATGAACAACACAACTCACTGCTGCAGTGTTGCCAAGTGGAAGAGGGCGACTGATATGTGGCTTAGGGGGCACAGGCGGAGGGGTCTGGGAACGGGGGGTCGATCCAGATGGATAGAAGTCCACTACGGAGGGATCGGGAGTAGATAGCTTGAACGAGTTGATATATTTTGTCTCAGCTATCTCAAGCTGCTCCAGTATTCGATCGCGCTCGTCAATGAGAACTGCGAGATGAGCTGTATCTCTGATAAATGACCCCAATCAGGCTGGAATGCATGGAGCAAGGAATGTCAAGCGCACCCAATGGAGAATAAACTCTGCACATCAATCTCGAGCTGCGCCTTTTCCTCACTCCTCAAGTCCTGAGTCCTGCGCCGACGCGATCCGCCATTCCCATTCCCGCTGGTCTCGTTGCTCTCCAGCGAGGAGCTGAGACCTGACTTTATGATGAAATCCTTCAGGCGTTTTTCTCCCCAGCCAACGAAGCCGGGAGCCCGCCGAGCACTTAGCCATCCCATTTCCAGCTCTTGACATCGAATATTCAACCAGCGTTTGCGATACGCCACAAGTCGGTGGAATTCTCGTAAGATTAGATATAGTGCCGGAAGGACGCCGAGCACGATGGTGAACACGGTAAGAATGATAATTCGCGTCCTAGTGTTAGGAGCTTTGTCCGACCCATTGACAACTTCGCGCTTGTGAAGGGACGTGGCAAGGTCAGTTTGTGTCGTGATAGAGCCATTGTCTAGTAGTCGCAGGAGTCTGAGGAGACTCAAGTCCTGAAGTACCGAATACGCGCCAGTGAGCGTTGCAGGAGGCAGGGAATGCGCAAGGCATGGCGTATCGACCATGTATAGAGGAAGTAGGCCAGCGAGAGACAGAAGAGACCAGGCAAGGCTCATCCGGAGACATAGCCAGAGCGATCGTTGACTGAGCAATTCGTCCGATGGGAACAGCTCAGCATCTTGCGCGATGGATTTTCCGGCATCTGACACGTCTGACGGGACTGGTGGGATTAAGGGAATATGTGGGAACAGGAATGCCCAGAATGAGCGTCCAAGAGGTCTTGGGCGGAGGCTAATCCCGGTGAGCAGGTCCACAATGTTCAATGATTAGATTTGACGTACTCCTGATGAACAAACCACTCTCTTGTGGCGTAAACTTGACGATACCGTGGTCGTAAAATAGCGAATAGCAGCTAGTAGCATACATGAGTGCAACGTGCAAGAGCATATGAACGAGGACTCACCCAAAGCACTAAACCAATTACAGTTGGAACAGCTAATGTAGAAAGGAGTCCCAGTGATTGAGCATCTACCCCGTCTCCTATGCAGATAGGTTCGACCTGAAAGTCCGAAGACACGTTTTGGGAGGCGGGCAAGGCAGTGACCATTGACACTGTGGTGAATGTAGTCTGGCTAAAGGAACTAAAAATGGTATCGGATCCTGTCGACGTGACCAGGACAGAGGACGTAACAGTCGTTCCAAGAAAGTCGCTTTGGATGCTGCCGAAGTCGAAGGTCTCCGACCGTGCCGCAAATGGTCTCGAGGCAGCCCCGGTGGCTGGTATTGTCGAGGGAGGTATCGTTGGTGAACTAATGATCGGCGTCTCAGACAAGACTTCGCTGAAACAAAGGTTTGTAGTAGTCGTCGCGTCTGATGATGATGTCCACCAGAATTCATGAATCGAGTCGTTATTGGTATCCTGGGAACGTCGCGAGGATCGTGTGGGAGTTAAACGAGCGCTAGTACGCGTTGCTCTAGTCATGAAACCCCTGCGACGGGGAGGGTATACAAGGTTCGTGAGTCAAGACAAGATGAGAGATGGTGCAAAGCAAGAGACCGGCTCGGGCGAAGCGACGAACAAGGCTGAGAACTTTGGCCGGAACGCCCTCCACGCGCACACCACCTTCATCAGTTCGAACTCACCTGCCGCTTATGGCAGCAAATCCCGCTTTCCCACGCTTTCTGCTCGAAAGCGTTACGGCTTAGAGGGAATCGGTACGCACAACGCAAAGCATCGTCACTGCTTTTCAAGCAAGTAAAATGTAGGCTGGAACAGCGAGAGTCACACTAGGATAGAGTACAAGGCAGAGCGCCTCGAGGCATCCGGTAGCAGGGCCCTGGCATAGCAAAGCCGGTAAATGGCCGCGTTGGCATGCACGACAAGCGATTCTTGTCTGCCACGAGTCCAATGTGCAATGCAGGTGATCTTGCACTAGGCCATCATGAGTATGATGAAGAAGCAGCACCGGACGGAAGACATACGAAGCTTCCGTAATTATCGTTCGTCTGCTGGGACGATCACTATCTGACCGTCCTTCTCAGTCAGTAATGCATGAGGCTGGACCCATGGTGGAGCATTCTCCTCCATAGTAGGAGAAGGAGGTCCGCGACGCCCACGTGTGCGGTACCCCTTCAACCTTCCCACTGGACTTCTGGACGAGGGGTTCCCTGCATTCGGGGACTCAATAGCTCCGTCTCCAGCCAGCTGTACAGCGGCGTGTTTGCTTGGTATGCAGCCCATGAAGCTATTATGTGAATTTAGTTCTCAGAGGCGACCATGGTATAAGCTGACGCGACCTACGCGGAGAACAAAGGTGCCAAGAGGTAGGTGCTCATACTGAGTTCCCAAGCAAGCACTTTTATATATAGTGCATCGGCTCTTCATGATGTGAGTCGGAGCGAATCATCTGTTGCGAGGCAATGCGATCGATGCTACGGGTGCCTGCTGATGAGACGCAACAAGTGAGCAGTTGAGAGGATGGCGGCATTGACGGTACCTTGGAGACAGGCATTGGATGCTCGGAGACTAGTAGACAGCCCACGCAGCCCACTACAGAGCAAGGAAACACGCGCCACCAGGACGCGTCACGACTGATGCGTATTTCGCCCTGATTAGGCAGTTGCCCCACGTGTGAGACTCATGCCGACGCCTGTTCTCCGCTCTACGCAGTTGCGATAACCTCAATCCGTCCTTCTCTCTTACAACACACCTCAGTCTTGAGAGCGGTCATCCGTGTTAAGTGGCCCTGCAATGGCGAGCAGCGCCCTCAAGCAGGTGTGCACCTTCCTACGTGTTTAGTCCTTCGTTCATGACCGACCGTCTCGCACGCATAGGCTAGTGCCACGCCACCGACACTGCAGCAGGCACAGACGAATGCTTTGCTGACGCTCCTCAACCTCAATAACCCTATAGACCCGTCCTCTAATCCTCTATCTAGTATCACAAAAGCCAAATGCCTCGACCGCGAAACCAACCAGCCCGCCGGGACCTGTAGTATGGAAGGTATTGATTCTAGACCAGTATACCAAGGACATATTGGCGACCGTCCTTCGGGTGCAAGACCTCCGCGATGTTGGTGTGACTCTTCATGTGTGAGCTTGACTCCGTGCACTCTCGTACTGCCTCCGCTCATCCCCCGGTAGACAGCTGCACTCCTCCCGGCCACCGCTACCTGATGTCCCTGCGGTCTATTTCGTGTCTCCTACACTGGCGAATATCAAGCGCATAGCTTATGACTTGGAGAAGAACTTGTACGAGTCATTCCACCTCAACTTTGTCGAACCTCTTCCGAGAGCTCTCTTAGAAGAGCTCGCCGCCGCTGTCGCACGGGACGGAAGCGGTGAACTTGTGGAACAGGTCCGACACTATCTACTAGCAGATTGTTGCTGAAACTTATGCTCCCCTAGGTTCTTGACCAATACTTGTCTTTCATATCCCCATCGCCGTCACTGTTCTCCCTTCTTCCTCCACCCCACAGCCCATCACCTACGACGCCTGGCACCCCGGGCACGTCTACCGCTTCCCCAGAGACCCATTCGACATATTCCATCCTCAACTCACCGTCGTCTGCGGAGCAGCAGATCGAGTCAGAAATCGAGCGAGTGGCGACCGGGCTTTTCAGTGTAGTCGCGACAACGGGTACGTGCGTGGAAGCCTACATGAGAGTTGGCATGCTCAGACCACCCTAGGTCATGTTCCGATTATCCGCTGCCCACGAGGCAATGCGGCGGAGATGATTGCAAAGAAGCTGGAACAGAAGATTCGAGACGCTATCCTGTCTGCGTCGAGGTCACAGTCTGCCTCAATATTCTCACAAGATTCGACCGGCTTGTCAAATCTCCAGCGACCTCGTAAGCTTAAATTCGTCGGCGAAGACGCGCTTCTAACTCTTGTCCGCAGTTCTGCTCCTCCTCGACCGCAATATTGATTTGGTACCTATGCTCTCCCACGGCTGGACATATCAGGCCTTGGTATCGGATTGTCTGGACATGAAACTCAGCCGAGTGGTCATCTCTCAGCCTCAAAAGAAGTCCTATGACTTGGACTCCAAAGATTTCTTCTGGGCTAAGAACGCCGCTAATCCATTCCCTCAAGTCGCGGAAGATATTGATATCGAGCTGAACCGTTACAAGCAGGATGCCGCTGAGATCACACGTTCGACGGGCATCAGCGATGTGAACGACATCGCTCAAGTGTAGGTCATCTCTCCGTAGTGACGCCAGACAGCTGCTGAGCGGACGCGTAGCGACCTGTCAGCAAATGCAGCACATCTCAAGACTGCCATCACCGCTTTGCCAGAACTGACAGCACGCAAGGCGACACTCGATACCCACATGAACATCGCAACCTCTCTGCTTGAGGAAATCAAGAAACGTGGCTTGGATGAGCTATTCAGCATGGAGGAAGCAATCACGAAGCAGGTATATAAAGCCGTTCTCATCAATTTTTGGCTTCCGTTGAGCAATAGCTCTGTCTTGCAGAACGTGCAAATCATCCTTGAGACGCTTCGCCACCCCAAACCGGATGTCGTTCCAACCCCGGCGGACAAGCTCCGTTTGGTGCTCATCTTCTATCTCTCTTCTCCGGACAATGCTATCTCCAAGGAGGACGTCGCTGAGCTCGAGAAAGAGCTCAAGACCGCCGGTGCCGATACTGCTGCCTTCGAGTACGTGCGCCGAACGCGGGAGATCTCGCGCATGACCGTCCCCACGGCAGTCGGTGGCGCCTCCACGCCTGCCCTAGGCGGCACACCAGGCGGCGAGCTCTTCAAGGGCTTCAGCGCACTCGGGAACAGGCTCATCAAGGACCGCGGCCTCGACAATTTGATCAGCGGCGTGAAGAACTTCCTGCCTGCGAACAAGCTCCTGCCGGTCACGAGGCTCACGGAGGCACTGATGGACTCCTCCTCGGCGTCGAACCAGTCGTTGCAGGAGACGGACGACTACCTGTTCCTTGACCCCCGCGCCCCGAAGAACCCGAACGCAGGCTTAGGCATCTCGGGTGTCGGTCCCGGAGGTGCTGGCGGCGCAGCGAGCGGACGCTCGAAGCGCATGGCCTTCTCAGATGGTGTAGTGTTCATCGTGGGAGGTGCCGGATACGTTGAGTATGGGAACCTCGAGGAGTGGGCCCAGAGGACAGGCAAGAGGGTGACTTACGGTGGCACCGAAATTTTGGACCCTGGAGGATTTGTAAAAGTGCTTGAGAGTCTCGGGAAGGGATCTGCGTAGCTTTTACCTCCTCAACACGAGTTTCTGAATCATTGTTTCGTCTGAATTTTAGTCATGCTGGTATTTGAGTAACTGACAGCGTGCAAGTGTATTGAGCATGGATACAACGAGTGAGGGTAATTTACAGATGAAATGATGCCAACTCAAGACGCTTGGGTGAGATTACTTTCGCTTCTGCTGCATGGCCAGAATCTGCACCAGGCGAATGCTGTTACGGGGCTGGTCAGATATGACGTCCTTACCGACGAACGGTGATAATTAACACTTACAAGATGTTAATCATGTCCAACTCGAGGCTGAGAGACTCCTTGACCGGGTCAGCCTTGATGACACCACGTTCCGCAAGGCGGGCATTTTGGAGGATCTTCTGGGTGCTGTTGAAGATGCGTGAATACGAGAAGCCTACGACGAAATGAATTCGACTTACTCATAGAGCACAAAACCGCCGAACACAGCCAAACCACCGTAGAGCGAGATGGACTCGGTCACGGCAAGACCGCGAAGCCCGAGCGGAAGAACCATGGGCGCCAGGGAGCTCAGAGCAACAACGGTGACACCAGCCAAGAGTGGGCCACCCCAGTAGAGGTACTTGTCGTTCCTGCCGAAGATGTCAAGTCGGCACAGTGTAGAGGTTCTGACTCGCTTACTTGGCAGTCGCACCGACGTAACTTAGAGAACCGACAACACCGCAAGTGTAGATAGCGGCACGAGAAAGGATGGCAGGACTAAGGAAGAACAGTGGGCTCAGGGTAGCCGCCTGGAAGCCGTTGAAGGCCAGCCAACATGCGTGCTTGAGGATGGTATTCTCTGGCGGTGTCATCATAGTACCCATCATCGCTCCAATAGACCCGACCAGGCTAACGCCAAGGACAACCCACGGGTTGGCAGACATGATTCGGAAAGCGGCCCCGGACCTGAACAGGGAGCGGGCACCAAGGGCAGTCGCGACCAGACCACCGCCAGTGTACATGAAGGTCTGGTGGAGATATGACCGCTCGCCGGGAGTCAGGGAGTCGCGAGTCTCACGATTGAAGAAACCATTGACGACTACGAGGGTTCCTGCGACTGCACCCTATTGGCAAAGCATGAATTCCGCATACAAGCTTAGAGCAACGGGAGACGTACAGCTGTAATCGCGAACCGCTTCCATCCTTCAGTCTGGTTTGGCCGAGTAACGACGGGGGAGGAGTCCGTCATAAATGTCCTCGAGGACTTGAACGAGGTGAAGAAATTCGAAGAAACCCTTTGTGAAGGTCTGAGCAGGTTCTGCCTCAGTGTGGTGAAGCTTCGCATGGTGCCCATTGGAGGAGCATGGACATTGCGGGCCAGCGAAGCCGCAAGTGGGAGAGGCCGAATGAACTGAATACCTATCCGCAACATGTCTGCGAGGTCGAGATGGTGGTTGAGAGTTAAGGTCGGGCTCGCCTCGGACAGTAATAGCGATAGTGCTGGGCGCTTACGCGTCGGCACAAGCGCATGCGTCATATGGGCGGCACTGCACGGTGCGCGAAAAAGCTCGGGTGAAGTGTGACATATGTGATAACGTCGCCTGGAGGTGCCGGGACAGATCATAGTGCAGCACAAGAAATACAGTACGATTAATACAATGTAGGAAGTCAGCAGGTCCTAATTACTGCGTCCTCAGAGCAGGGATCTGGGAAACGTCCACGACGCCGACTAGTCCTGTCTCGAGACCTAGTGCTATACGGCTGAGGTTCTCGGATTGCTGCCAATCAATCTCAAAGATAGCTGTCCGCTCTGTAGTGGCGCGCCATGACCACTTGACCTCGCGTGACTAGACAACGACGGTTGTAAATAAGAAAGTGAAAGTTACAGCAGTCTTTGTCTCACCTTGACGTCGTACACGCGTAGATAGCCATCTGCGCCGGCGGTTGCGAACAGCCGCGAGTCAGGACTGAAGGCGATGGTGTATATGGACGCTGCGTGGTCACTGAACACCCTTAAGCATTCACCCGTACTTGAATTCCATAGCCTGGAGGTCCCGTCAAGCGATGACCTAGCGAGACTGAGTCGGCACAACAAACCCTACTGATCATGTGGAGGAACGTACGTGGCAAGAAGGTCATAGTCTGATGTTTGGTCCCACGGGCACCACGTAATGCTGTTGACAGTGGAAGAGTGCCCGGCAAGGGTGACGGCTTCATTGTTAGAAGCTCGGCCGAGCTTGACATCCCCAACTTCCCATATACGCACAGTACCATCGTCCGAGCAAGACGCGAGCAATGTCCGACGTGAATTGCATTTTATTTGGTTGACTTCGTCCGAGTGACCGCTTGACTCGTACTCAGCTATCTCCCTATCGCATCGCAGTCAGAAAACGCTTACCTCAGGGTCTCGATAGGGCTGTCGGTATCAAGCCTCACAACATGGATTTTAGAATCTACACCACAGCTGACGAAGATGTCGTTAGACAACCATTCAATGTCAAGACAACAACCTAAACACCAATTAATCATATATCCTTTACTATCATGACCGTGACGATCACTCACGCTCGTGATGTCGATATTGTTTGTATAGGGTCTTCTTTGGAACATCCCATGCACATACGGACCCGTCGATACTTGCAGTAAGAACATATTGACCGGACGGTGAAAACTTCGTTGCAAATACTGGCCCCTTCTCCACCAACGAATTCAGTACTACTATAAGAATTGGCGTGAAGCATATAACTACCTTCTGCATGCTCTCCGCAAAGTAGAGTTGACCGGAAGAGTCACATATTCTGAGGTACGTGTCGTAGGAGCCCGCTGCCAACAGCTTGCCATCTGGGCTCCAGTCCAAAGACGTCAGGTCGCCCTGGTCCGCGTCAACCCGGTGAGTAAATGTTAGCGGTGGGTCGGAAGTAGGTGCTGGGTCGTTGAAAGAAGGCTCGTGAAGGCGCCAAATATTTACTACTGTGTCTTTTGATCTAATGAGAGCGTAAATAAGTCGTTGAATGAATCGTTGAATGAAGGCGTACCCCGTGCCTAGGATGTTCTTGCTTGAAGGGTTCCACGCACAGACAAAGACCTGCGAAGAACTTAAGTGATGAACGACGAGAAAGATACTTTGCCCTATTACCTCGGAGGTGTGCCCTTTGAGCATTCCAATAGCGGTGTCATCTCGTGACACAAGGCGCGTTTCGGTCTCAACCTTACTTGACGAGGGTGTCGGAACTTCGGTAGCTTCAGGGAGGGATTGTGCTCGGCTGTCTGCAGGTAGCTCTTTGAAGAGTAAGCCAAGTGAAAGTGCGTAAGAAAACTCTTACAGGAGAAAGGTCAAACTACAACCAAATTCAACGTACGTTCGGTTGAGGTGGTCACGCTGTCAACTTCCATCTCCTCCGTTCGTGCCCGCTTCTCCTTCGGAACCTCTTCACTGGCTGGTGGCGTGCTCGCCTTTCTTTTCTCCGACGTGCCGTTGGTCACGGGAGGGGCAACTTCAGGAGGTGGTGGAGGCGGTGGTTGGAATGTGACTGTTGAGGGAAGAGTGGGATCCAGGGAACAGGCATGTCGGTCTAGGATGGAGAATGGCGCCTTGCAGTTATTCGTCATCGCGTTCCCCCTCCAGTGCGCTTCGGCCTCCGAGTACAGCAGCGCTTTGCTGAGCAGTTCCACGAGTTCACCACGGGGAACGTGCTTGCCAAAGTGCTCAGACTTTTCAAGATGGCCTTCTGCACGCAGGACGAAGGCACTGTGGACGAAGCCTGCAGGTCAAGACTTCAGTTGTATAGCATATAGCCACCCGTTGGATTTTGTAGACGCACCTGAATCCTGAAAGTATGCATGAATGAGGCAGTTGACCTCATCGGCTGTTATCAAAAACGGCCTTGTTGCTGTCATTGTGCGTGATCACGAATAGAAGGAAGGGCAGGAAGACATGAATATGAGGGAAGGTCGAAAGTTGGTTCGCAAAGAGCGAGCGTTGTGGCAAGACTGTGGCTGCGATGTGGCGGAATGCGTCTCCGTCTCAAACTTGGCTCCTCCGACTGCACAGATAAGATAAGCGTTGCTGTAATTGATGATTTCTTATCTTCCGGAACGGCAAGCCTTCGTCATGGGTGCCGAATGATTACTCCTACTGCCGCCGGCTTTCTCAGCACATGAATCGAGGATGAATCTGTCCCGGATGAAACCCCGTCGGCTTTCCTCCAATCCGCCAACTGCTCACACGTCGTTTCGGTGAATAATGTCTGGCATATTTTTCTCCGGCTTCGGCGCCGACGACGAGCAGCCTGTGGCGCTCTCGTACAATGCCATCCTCACTGGTATGCCAAGGAGCATATACTGGAAGGGACCGTGTATTGATACTAGCTCGGTCTGAACAGCTATGCTCGAAATCCGGCAGCGAGCTGCGGCCCGTACCAGCCAAGGAACTTCCGCACGAGACGAGCAGGAAGGCCAGGGGGCCGGTCAAGAGGCTATGAATCTAGACGGGGACCATGACATCAACCGCATTCTCGCTGAGCTTATTCGAGATGGGACCATGACTGTGGAGGAAGATGACGGTGATCAAGACTACGTGGACGTGGATGAAGGTGAGGAAGGTGAAGAGGACGACGAGATAGAGATAGAAGAGGACGAGGAAGAGGACGAAGAAGGCGACGGCCCCCCAGGTTATCGTATTGTCCAAAGTCATCCACCGCCGTTACCTCGATCCCACTGGAAGAAGGAAGTGACAGAGCCGAAACAAGCGGGGCTTAACCTGCTCTACAGCGGAGAGTTTGGTAGGATTCATCATCAGATACGCTCGCGAAACAAAGCAGGAAACGCTGCAAAGTTCCTGCTTAGCCGGAGCTCGACAATTCGACCACCTCCGCGGGAGGACTTTGCGACGGTGCGTAAACCGCCGCATCTCCGTTAGCATCCCCTGAAGGGAGAGATAGGATATCATACCGAATACAGATGGTACTGCTGTGGCTAGCTATTATGCGAACGCCTATGTTGGTCAATACTCCTCAGGCTAGTGTATGCTCTTTCGTAATACTCAGCGCATGCTGATTTCGCTCCTCATAGACTCTTCATTTTACTACACGTGTGTCAGAGGTGATGCATCTCATCTACGACTGTCTCTTTTTACCTATTATGCCATCCAGATTTCCGATTGCATGTGTATGATACAACTGCTCCCATCGTGCCGAGGAGCCCCACCGCTCGCGCCTCGCAACGATTGCGAGGCGGGCTATTCGCACACGATCATGATTCATGCATGAAGGTGATTAAGACCATTCAAGCGCAGCCTGGAGGGTGGACAATCACGGATTCTCATCTGAGTCCGGACAACCAAAGAATGATATATGCGTCTGTGGTACGTGCATGTGATCCATATTGGGGCGGGTCTGTCAATGAATAGGCTTGTATAGTCCAATGTGGTCTACATGGCGTCAACCCTGGACGCATCCGCTGTGCAGGTACCCATCAACTTCGCAGACCCTCCGCGCCCAGACGGTCGTTATGGATATGAGGATCATTATGGTGTCTGGAGTTGCAAGTTTTCTGCCGATGGCAATGAAGTCATAGCCGGGGGCACTGAAATGGTCTTTGGTGGGTCATGCTCCTCTCCTTTCTGCGCCCCATGATTGTTTCTGATGACACGAACCTGTAGTATATGACCTATTGGCGGAAAAGCGAACGGTGAAGATCAAAGCTCATGAGGACGACATCAATAGCTGTTGCTGGGCAGATACTGCGTCCGGTAACGTTCTTGTGAGCGCCTCCGACGACACTTTCCTCAAAGTCTGGTAAGCAATCTGCATTGTCTGCGTGGCTCGATTCTGTCTAATATTTGCGCAAATTTGCGCAGGGACCGTCGGTCTCTGGGCTCGTCACCAAAGCCTTCTGGCGTTCTTATTGGACACACGGAAGGCATAACGTACGTTTCTGCCAAGGGCGATGGCCGTTATGTTATCTCGAACGGCAAGGATCAAGCGCTGCGGCTCTGGGATCTCCGCAAGATGCGTACCAACCTGGAGTTTGAGCAAGTGAAGGGGGGCCACTATGGCATACCCAACTTTGACTATCGGTGGGTCGATACCGTCACGCAACGTTTTCGAGGTGCGGTACTCATATTCTCCTCATAGTCGCGCCACGTATCCTAAAGCGAGATACAAAGCGCACCCGATGGACTGCAGCGTCATGCAATACACGGGCCACGAAGTCCTCCGGACCCTCATTCGTTGTCACTTCAGCCCTGCGGAGACGACCGGCCAGCAGTACATCTACTCTGGCGGCGCAGACGGGCGCATTCACGTGCGTGTGTATAGCTCTCAGCAACTTTGCAGCTCACAGTATCTGCGTAGATTTGGTCACTTGACGGGCAAGTCGTACAAGTCTTGGATCGCGCCGGGACACTGCCCATGTCGTTCCATCCGTCAGAACCGCAAACGGTCTCACAGCGGCAAGCTCATCGCAGAGTCTGTGTGCGAGACGTCAGCTGGCACTCTCAGGCACGTACCTTTTGCGTTACGACTGAAATGATATTGATCCTTGGTTCGTAGCAACCCATCCTGATGAGTGCAGGATGGCTAGGCGGAGGCTGGGGTACCAATGAATCCAGTGTTATCGCCCGACACGAATGGAAGGGCCTTTCGAAGATGCACTATTCGCTCGAAGACTACGTTGAAAAACAGAAGTCGGAGCGGACGGAGCGTACCCAGCGACGTAGTGCAGCACGGGCCATGCCCGGCTCATTCCGTATCGAGACAGATGACGAAGAATAACATGGATAAGTTCTTTGATCGACGTACAGTCTCGTGCCTGTATCAGTAGCAGTAGACCCGACTGTTGTATAGTATCTTCGAGACATCCGTTCACTACGCTGCGCCGACTGCGGAGCAAACTGCGTTATTCAGTAGATGTCGAGCACGACGTCCCCTGCGGGCTCTTGATGTCTTGCTCAGCTGCGCCGCAGATAATAGCCACCAGGCGGTGCTACACTATAAAACATAGGACAATCAGTCCACTAAACAGCAGGGGCGGTGTAGTACTTGGATCCCTCCTGTCATTCCACGGCGCCTTGCAAGGCTTATAGCATGCATCTCAGCCCGATAGAGACTGCCCTCAACATGCAGCTCCCCCCGATGAGCGACGCTGACCTGCGGACGTACGGCTTCCCCCCGGGATACTTTATCATCAAGAATGTAGCTACAGGCAGACTGCTGGACGTAGAGTCTGACCTGATTGAAGATGGCACGCCGCTCATACTGTGGCCCGAGACAGAGACGTCTCTCGTGGAAGGTAAGCGCACGTTCTGAACGTAGGATGAAACATCATTGCTAAGTTAGGCTTTGTACGTATAGACATGCGGAAGCCTGAAAGTAACAATCAGGTATGAGCCACCTGACGGTGTGGGACGTGTTGCACGGCCTGACGGGTCGGCACCAGGTGTTCTTCATCGATACCTCTGGCGCCCTATGTTCGAGGTCGTCCGGGCATGCGATCGATGTTGAGAGTGCGTTTCTGTTTATGCTTGCATCGGAGACTCGGCTGACCCTGGTGGGGTGGCACTCGAAGGCGACCGCCCAGTGTTGCGCCACCGTCGTCCTGTGTCACACCCGTTCCCAAACGCATATTCTCATCCACCACCCCGCTTCTCATATGACCCGGCGACACAGCTTATCACAGTCGCATTCGTGTTCGATCCGAGCTACCCATCCTCTGGGGACCGCGAAGCGGCGTTGAGCATCTGGAGGGACAAAACGTACCTGCTGACCTCCATCCCTCTGCGCAAGCCCCGCACACTGATAGATGACGCGTCTGAGCTACTCACAAGTGCTCTTTCTGTGCCGTTCTCGCTCTTCGGGCACACGGCGCCGACCAGTCCCCGTCCAGACCAGGTGTTCGACAGCGGCGACATCGACCTGCGCGAGGACGAGATTCTGGAGCAGGAGCGGTCCGAGGAGGGCGAGGTGGATGACTCGCCCGAGAAATGGCGTCAGGTACGCGTAATCGGGATTGCAAAGGAAGACGGGCAGATTGCGGGTGAGGAGGCGAAGAAGAGGCGGCAGTGGATAGTTGTTCCGTTGCGTGCGCACAAGACTCGCACTGCAGCTTCAGTCGAAATTGCGCGGTGATAATAGTATGCACAACCACGAGCTGGCATGTGCGCGTGTGTGGCGTATGCAATTGTTGGATGTGGTCGCACTCAAAAGCCTCTGTGAAGTGGGTGGGTGCACCGGCACCCAAAACTGGCAGACCAGTACGTATGGGCGCGCCATCCATCGTGTCCACAGCGCTCCGTTCTTCTTCTGCGCAATCTCCATGTGTTTGCACAGGCAAGTCACTGATAGTGCCACTGGCACTCCTCAAATACACCAGACGCTATCCGTTTTGTACCAGAACCACTCCCGCGATGCTACCCTACTGGATTCTTCCCGTCCTTCCCTTAGCGCAGCTGGCCAGCGTGCACGCGACTCACCAGCAAGCCCAGCATCCACTCAGCGGCTCGGACTTGCCGCCAGCCGTCGGGGGTCAGACCTGGCTAGAGAAGTACGGGCCACTGATCGACCAGCCATTTTCAGGCCTACTCTCGTTCTCTCATCTCCCGTACTATGCTCGCTGTATCGAGGATGACTCGATGGATCTCGACATCGCACTGCTCGGAATGCCGTTCGACACAGGAGTGAGTTACCGTCCAGGAGCTCGCTTTGGTCCCCATGCCATCCGGTCAGGCAGCCGTAGGCAGAAAGAGACTCGAGGATACACCCTTGGATGGGGTATCAATCCTTACACCCTCGGCTACAAGATTGTGGATTGCGGCGACGTTAGTGTTTCTCCCTTAGCCTGACTGCCTGCGCTCGCTGAGTAGCAAATACGCAGGTTCCTGTGTCACCTTTTGACAATGCACTTGCCGTTGACCAAATGGAAGTTGCCTACTCGACGCTGCTTGCTCGTCCTGTGACACATGCAGACGATCCCGTGCATGGGATTACTTCCGCATTTGCAAAGGACGGGAAAGAACATCCCCGGATCGTAACGTGAATTAGACTCGCTCTTAGCTGCAATGCTGAAGACACTGACATGCACCCCGAACAGCATGGGCGGTGACCACACCATCGTTCTCCCCATCCTTCGCGCCTTGAACAAGGTCTACGGGCCAGTGTCCGTCATCCACTTCGATTCGCACCTTGATACCTTTCCAGCCTATCCCGGCCAGTCTACCGAACAGGCGCGAGTCACTCACGGGACCTTTTTCTTCCTCGCGCACGAAGAAGGCCTCATGACTAACACCAGCGTGCATGCTGGGATTCGGGGCAAGCTCACGGTATGCAGCGTGGCTTCAATGAACGATGCATGTAACTGATTGCGCACTTTTGCAGGGCACAGGCGATTTGGAGAACGACGATACCGCCGGCTTTACGATTATTTCTACTGATGATATCGACGACTACGGTGTGAACGAGATTATCAAGCGTATTCGCGAGCGTGTCGGCAACAGCCCAGTTTATCTCAGGTATCTTTACCCCACATGAGCTTGCCGTCGAGATGGTCTGACTACGAAATGTCGCAGTCTCGATATCGACGTTATCGGTGAGCAGCACAATCTATCTTCTATCTCTTCGTACCTGATGCTTCTCACAGACCCTGGCCTCGCCCCAGCCAGTAAGTGCTAGCTCCCGTGCTTCCCCGCCGCCCACTGACAGCGCGCCAGCCGGAACTCCAGAAGCAGGAGGCTGGACGACCCGCGAGGTGAAACGCATTATCCGCGGCCTTGCAGGCCTGAACTTCGTGTACGTGTCCGTGTCTCTTCCGCCGCGTCCAGACGCGCTCACGCGATGCCCTGCAGAGGAGCCGATATCGTCGAGGTGGCCCCGGCTTATGATCATGGTACGGCTTCCATTTTGCTCGCTGACCCTGCGCGACTGACGGTCTCACAGCTGAGATCACCGGCCTCGCCGCGGCGGACCTAGTGCACGACTTCTTGTCGATGTTCCTCAGTCAGGGACCGCCCAAACAACAGCCTACATGGGCCCCTGCAAAAGATGAACTATAGCTAAACTCAATGTCATTATAGTCGACGTAAAACCAAAATTGAAGAATAATGTTACTAAGTCGTTACTGAGAAAGTCCATGGAAACTCATCGCGAGTATCAAATATACGTAACTTACATAAGCGTATACGATGCGTCTCCAAAGACGGGAAGGCAAACATAAGGCGAAGAGAGAGCAATAAAGAAGTTACTGCACGTGGAGTGTCCGTTAGCGTTTCGAGTCGTACTGCCCTGCTGGCTGTGCCGTCGCAATGTCGTACACCGGAGGCTGGTCGTCGTATGCCGGTGACCGCGGCGGCACGCTGGGCGACCTGGTCGTTCGCGGGCCGTGGGAATTGGTCGCTGAAGTGGGGCTAGTAGCTGCGGCGATGTTTGTGTCGATATGGGACGGAGACGGCGTCAGCAGCGGGGAATACGGCGATGTCATGTGGCTAGAGCCAGAGTGACGCGCATAGAACGCGACATCTGCGTAAGGATTCTGCGCGCTTAATCCTCCCGAGGCATCATAGCCCTCGCCACCGAGTGTGTAACCCCGCTCTGGAGTGAACTGCTGCTGTTGCGTTGTGGGGAAGTATGGCTGTTGCGTAGGTGTCGACTGCACGTATGTGGGATTGAGAGCGTACGGGTCGGCATACTGGGCGGAAGAGCTAGGTATAGCCAGATGCCCAGTAGCATTGTAAGAATCCGCGTTGAAGCTCTGCGCAGAGTAATCCGTGGCGTATTGCTGGTGGGGTGTTGTAGAGTTGTCTGGAGTGCATGTTCAGCTGGGGCTGATCGGCACGCGATCGTGTACTCACATGTTGCACCACGGGCTTCGTGACCGTACGCCTGCTGCGAGGCGGCAGAAGGATATTGGCTGTGGCCATACGTGGGTCCTGGCATGAGGTACGCAGCGCTAGTTGCGTTATTTGCGGGGGGCGGTGGAGGGATCGTGGGCACAGGAGGTACAGGAGGACTGGCGGGATGATACGAAAATTGTGAATAGGCCGAAGAAGACTGTGTGTGAGCACTTGTTTGGCGACGAGGCTGCGGCGGATAAGCATTGGGCTGGCTTGGCGGCGCGTTGTAGTAGTCGTCCATAGCGCGGCTGCCTGGAGGTGCTTGAGAATATCCACCAGTGTGCTGCCTTGCCGGCGGCGAAGCACCAGTCCTATTATAGGCCGCCATGCCAGCACCAACGCCAGCATCACCGGCTGGCGGGCTCTGCTGGTTAGGACGGTAGGGAAGGATCTGATCACCGTCGTCGATGAACTCCTCAGAATTCGCAGTAAGAGGTTTCGTCTGATCATGCTCCTGGAAGGCGGGAAGACCGACTTCTTGCCTCTGCTGCCTGGCTTTCCTGTCCGCTTCAGCTTTGATGGCATCCAGCCGCATCTGCTCTGCATATCCATTGTCGACGCTAGTCTTGCGCTTCTCCAAATCGCGAGGCCGTCTCCGGATACAGCATCGTCCGAAACCGAAGAAACAGCTCGCGAAGAAGAGCAGTAACCATGCCGCGAGCGTCATCCATATCGCGGTCCCTGTGATGGCTGATCCTCCCTGTACCGAGTCGATACGCGACTTGGCGATGAAGAAGAGGGCAATGTCAAAGATAAAGGCAACGAAGGTGACGACGGCGGCAAAGCCGGAAATGCAAGTACTGAAGCAGGTCATAGAGAATTCACGGACATGGGCGAGGAGACCGAAGAAGGCGGATATTGCAGCGAGGATGAGCCCAACGATGTGGAGTACAAGGGCGTAGGTTATCCACTTGACAACCACTTGCGGTATCTGTATTGAGGATTCGTTGCCCACCAAAGCATTGATATCTAGTGGTGCAAGATATGAGGAGAGATTGAAACGGCCATAGGACACCGCGGCATACCAAGTTCGTAGCCGACGTGAGGTTTTGAGCACGTCGTTCCATTAGGGAGCTCGAGACAATAGCCTAAGGTGCCAAAAGTGACTGAGCCATTGATTCCCTGGTCTGCGAGCGACGCTTTGAGGAAGAAAATGGACTTGAAATATGGCACGGAGAAGGAAACGATCGCCAGGAGAATGGTGGCTACGAGGGTGACCAAAAAACCCGGGGTGGCGGGGCGTAGGATGCTCATGAAAACGGCAGTGTCACTGAGACCAGCAGGACAAGGAAGGATTCAAGCAAAGGTATGATGGCGTCGCCTCTTTTCAATCATATCTTGGCGAACAGGCTCAGAGCGGTGGCTGTGCGCCGTCTTCTGTCACGCATTGTCACCCGCGCCCCGTCACGCATGCACGGCGGCTAACCGCGCTGCGCAGAACCTCAGTGCAGTGCACCGAAACATTGCCCCCGCGCAACAAAAGCGAAGGGAACGTTCTAATGAGCTCGGGTATGTGCAACAGTGTTCTGTTTATTGGGGATATATCTGGTGTGGAAACCATGCAAACAAAGAGAGAGTCGTGGAAAGTCACGAAGCGCGTCCGAGATTGTCCTGCGGTGCCGTCCTGCGCGGTGCCACACACAAACGAGATTTCAAGCAGCCCTACCGAGCACAGGATCATAAGGAGATAGACGGGTGAGTCAGATGTATGGAGCACGGCAAAGACGGGTCTCGGGTGGGTGCCGAATCGCCCACTTTAAACACCCTACTACTGTAGCTTCCGCTCAGCAACTGTCGCTAGTTCTGACGTCCTGAGTCATGTCGCCGACAAAAGATCGACAGACACGTGCCCATATTATTTTCGAACGGGGATAGAGACTCGAGAGTCACGGCGGAGCAGCCACGTGCGGGGCCGAATCGTGCTACTACCAAGTGCATATAAGCCTGCCCTAAATTTGATCGATAAGCTATCCTTGATTCTTGAAAAACTTCGACTTGACCCCTCCGCAAGAGCTTGCAGCCTGCGTGCTCTGCTGCGACTCTATCTCGTCTTTTTTCTCTCGAGACCAATCTCTGCAGCGAGCTTGTTGTCTCAGCACACAAACCCACTGTATCATTACCCCTGTAAAATCTAGCCACTATGGTGTAAGTACACTGCTCAGTCGAAGCGTGGTCAGGTACTGATATGCAATCCCCTGCTCAGAAACTTCACTGTAGGCAAGTCGTGCGGTTGCTTAGCCATACAAATTGATTCTTACCTTGCAATATAGATCAGATCCGTGCCCTCATGGACAAGCCCACTAACATTCGTAATATGAGTGTTATTGCCCATGGTGCGTTCTTACCTCCTTTCACCCTTTCTGCTCGATTAATGAGAGGGGGATTTTTCAGTCGATCACGGAAAGTCCACCCTTACCGATTCCCTGGTCTCCAAGGCTGGTATCATCGCTTCCGCGAAGGCGGGAGACATGCGGTTTACGGATACACGCGAGGACGAAAAAGAACGCGGTATTACCATCAAGTCTACGGCTATCTCGATGTACTTCGAGGTCAACAAGGAGGATGTTGGCGCTATCAAGCAGAAGACCGAAGGTTAGCATAACTTGGTCATTGTCGGCCGTACAGTCTGCTAATCATGTTGCGTTTAGGCAACGAGTTCTTGATCAACCTGATCGATTCTCCTGGTCACGTCGATTTCTCATCCGAAGTCACTGCTGCTCTCCGTGTCACCGATGGTGCTCTCGTCGTTGTCGACTGTGTTGAGGGTGTCTGCGTTCAGACCGAGACTGTACTTCGTCAGGCCCTCACCGAGCGTATTAAGCCTGTTGTCATCATCAACAAGGTCGACCGTGCTTTGCTTGAGCTCCAGGTCGAAAAGGAGGAGCTCTTCCAGTCTTTCCGCCGTACCATCGAGACTGTTAACGTCATCATCTCTACCTACCACGATGTCGCTCTCGGTGATGTCCAGGTTTACCCCGACAAGGGTACCGTTGCCTTCGGTTCCGGTCTTCACGGATGGGCTTTCACTCTCCGTCAGTTCGCCACTCGCTACGCCAAGAAGTTTGGTGTCGACCAGGAGAAGATGATGGGCAAGCTCTGGGGCGACAATTTCTTCAACCCCGCTACCCGCAAGTGGTCAACTAAGTCTGCCGATGCTGACGGCAAGCCTCTCGACCGCGCTTTCAACATGTTCGTCCTCGACCCGATCTTCAAGATCTTCGATGCCGTCATGAACTTCAAGAAAGATGCCATTCCCCCCATGCTCGAGAAGCTCGATATCAAACTCGCACAGGATGAGCGTGACCTTGAGGGTAAAGCTCTCCTCAAGGTCGTCATGCGCAAGTTCTTGCCCGCTGGTGACTCTCTCCTGGAGATGATTGTCATCAATCTCCCCTCCCCCGCGACCGCTCAGCGCTATCGTGTTGAGACTCTCTACGAGGGTCCCATGGACGACGAAACCGCCATCGGTATCCGCGACTGTGACCCTAACGGCCCTCTCTGCCTCTACGTCTCCAAGATGGTACCCACCTCCGACAAGGGTCGCTTCTACGCCTTCGGTCGTGTCTTCTCGGGTACTGTCCGTGCTGGCCCTAAGATCCGTATTCAGGGCCCTAACTATGTCCCTGGCAAGAAGGACGATCTGTTCATCAAGTCCATCCAGCGCACGATTCTCATGATGGGTCGTTACGTTGAGCCCATTGAGGACTGCCCTTCCGGCAACATCGTCGGTCTCGTCGGTATCGACCAGTTCCTGCTCAAGAGTGGTACCCTCACCTCCTTGGAGACCGCCCACAACATGAAGGTTATGAGGTTCTCCGTCTCCCCCGTCGTTCAGGTCGCCGTCGAGGTCAAGAACGCTGCTGATCTCCCCAAGCTCGTTGAGGGTCTCAAGCGTCTTTCCAAGTCTGACCCTTGCGTCCAGGCTTGGATTTCAGAGTCTGGCGAACACATCGTCGCTGGTGCTGGTGAGCTCCACTTGGAGATTTGCTTGAAGGTTGGTCTGGTTTATCTTGTCGGCACGCTTACAGTGCATTAATTTCGCGCCGTAGGATCTTCAAGAGGACCACGCTGGTGTCCCCCTCAAGATTTCTGACCCCGTCGTCCCTTACCGTGAGACCGTCAGGGCCGAGTCCTCCATTGTTGCTCTGTCGAAATCGCAGAACAAGCACAACCGTCTCTACCTCAAGGCCTTGCCTATCGAGGAGGAGCTTACCCTCGCCATTGAGTCTGGGCAAGATCA
>NW_006767628.1:4007881-4028026 GCF_000300595.1 Phanerochaete carnosa HHB-10118-sp
TCAGTTCCTGCTCAAGAGTGGTACCCTCACCTCCTTGGAGACCGCCCACAACATGAAGGTTATGAGGTTCTCCGTCTCCCCCGTCGTTCAGGTCGCCGTCGAGGTCAAGAACGCTGCTGATCTCCCCAAGCTCGTTGAGGGTCTCAAGCGTCTTTCCAAGTCTGACCCTTGCGTCCAGGCTTGGATTTCCGAGTCTGGTGAACACATCGTCGCTGGTGCTGGTGAGCTCCACTTGGAGATTTGCTTGAAGGTTGGTCTGGTTTATCTTGTCGGCACGCTTACAGTGCATTAATTTCGCGCCGTAGGATCTCCAAGAGGACCACGCTGGTGTCCCCCTCAAGATTTCTGACCCCGTCGTCCCTTACCGTGAGACCGTCAGGGCCGAGTCCTCCATTGTTGCTCTGTCGAAATCGCAGAACAAGCACAACCGTCTCTACCTCAAGGCCTTGCCTATCGAGGAGGAGCTTACCCTCGCCATTGAGTCTGGCAAGATCAGTTCTCGTGACGATTACAAGCTCCGTGCTCGCTTGCTCGCCGATGAGTTTGGCTGGGACGTCACTGACGCCAGGAAGATTTGGTGCTTCGGTCCCGACACCACCGGACCTAACCTTCTCGTCGATGTCACCAAGGGAGTTCAGTACTTGAACGAGATCAAGGATTCTTGCGTGGCTGCCTTGCAGTGGGCGACTAAGGAGGGTGTTTTGTGCGAGGAGAACATGCGTGGTATCCGCTTCAACGTCCTCGATGTTACTGTATGTTCATATTCTTATAAATGAGCTGTTTCGGTGCTAACTCGCTGTCCTCTAGCTCCACACCGACGCCATCCACCGTGGTGGAGGACAGATCATCCCCACCTGCCGTCGTGTCTGCTACGCCGCTTGCTTGCTCGCCGATCCCTGTCTCCAAGAGCCCATTTATCTCGTTGAGATTCAATGCCCGGAGAACGCCATCGGTGGTATCTACTCCGTCCTCAACAAGCGCCGTGGACAAGTCTTCAGCGAAGAGCAGCGTCCCGGAACTCCCATGTTCACTGTCAAGGCCTACCTCCCCGTCGGCGAGTCGTTCGGCTTCAACGGCGAACTCCGTGCTGCTACGTCTGGCCAGGCGTTCCCTCAGTCGGTGTTTGACCACTGGGATTTGATGAACGGATGTGAGTACCCTATACAACAATGTCGTTGAATCTATATGTCTGACCCCCTTTTACCAGCTCCTCTCGACAAGGGCTCTAAGCTCGAGGAAATCGTCAAGAACATCCGTATCCGCAAGGGTCTCAAGCCTGATATTCCTCCCCTCGATACCTACTACGACAAGCTTTAAGGAAGTGTACAATTGCAAGCCTGTTCATCAGTGTCATGTATCATTCGCTGTCTTTCCTCCGCTAGCTCGCTGCAATTTGTATTCTGCCTTAAATTACATTTTCTCATTTCTCTCTATCTCCTGAACTCGTCTGAATGAGTGGTCATTCCGCCTATGGCAGGCACAGAGGAAAGCATTCATGTCTGATGGACACCTCGGAACCGTCGTCGATGTCAATATCCTCTAACCTAGTCAGCGCGGTACCGAGAGCCGCATTGACTCTTGCTGTCACATATAACCGCGCTCTGCTGAGCACAAGGTCAGAAGCTGAACACCCATGCTGAACTCAGAAGATCTCGCAACCGTGAACGGTGTCCACAGCTACGTCGCTCGAACCCCCTTTGCGAGCACGAACGTGACCGTGCTCTCAGGCGGCTCCGGCAACTACACCTATCGCCTTCGTCTCGCCGAGCCGTACCTCGGTCGAGAGACAGCTGTCCTCAAACATGGGAAAGCTTGGCTGCCGGCGGATAAGACGTTCCCACTCGCGCTGGATCGACAGGTGAATTGTAGTATTGAGCTCGGTCGCAGCGTCATCTAACCTTTCGGACAGAGATACGATGTCGAGGCCATGCGACGCGTCAGGGCAGTCCTTCCAGCGACCTCGCTCGTTACGACACCCGAAATTTACGTCTTCGACGAGGACGCAAACGTGATCATCATGGAGGATGGCGGTACCCTCACCCTGAAGGCGCTGCTTCTCCAAGACGGAGCTCTCGCGGTCTCCTCGGCGCGTACCATAGGGTCTGCGCTCGGCACGTTCCTGGCACAGGTGCACGTTTGGGGCAGGGACGGTCAGGTGCTCGACTTCTTCGACGGGAACCTGCAGGCGCGGACGCTCTCCGCATGGGCCACGTATGGCAGGATTGTTTCGACGCTCTCAGCGCCGCACGATCTTCCAGCTCTCCGTGACCCACCGCTCGAGGTACCCGAGGACCAGCTGAAGGTCCTCACGGAGGTAGCCGACACTACCGCTGACGCAATGCGCAGCGCGCGCGAGACCGTGGTGCACGGGGACTTCTGGCCTGGGAACGTGATGGTGAAACTGGGGGGCGAAGGAGATGAGATTGGAGTCGAGCGCATCTACATACTCGACTGGGAACTGTCGAAGCCCAGCTTGCCCGGGTTCGACATCGGACAGTTCTTCGCAGAGGTGCATCTGGCACGCAGCTTCTATCCGCGTTGCGAAGCGTCAGCATCAGTGCTCTTGACGACTTTCTTGACCGCATACCGAGAGGGAACTCGGCAAGAAGTTATGGCGCGAGTTGCGGGGCTTACGCTAACGCATTTCGGAGCGCACACTGTAGCGTGGACGCCAAGGACCCCGACGTGGGGAGACAAAGAAATAGTCAGGAAGGTAGTTATGGATGGAGTGCGGTACTTGCTCGGGGCGGGAGAGGAGGAAGATGACTTGAGCCAGTCTATGTTTGGGCCGTTGCTAGGGCATGGCCTATGAAGTTTTCGTTTTATTTAGCATTATCAACGGGACCGGTACAGATCATTATGGTCGAGTGAAGTACGTCTGTTCAAGGTATTGACCATAGTCATTGGCTCCTCGAAGCCAAATGGAATACCACATATAGGTGAAGAGGACACCATGGACGCAACCTGCGAGCACCTGTGGAACGGTATGGTGCCCAAGCCAAATGCGGGAGAGTGCTATTGTCGTCGCCCATGGAACAACAACGAAGGGAATCACGATTCGCGTCCAGGGTGTCTCGGGGACTGTCGGATGAATTGGCAAATACGCCGAAGCCAAGACGGTATAGGCTGCGTAATACGTTATGACGGCCGAATGTGTGCTCGGCATACTGATACAAGACTCCGGCTTTAGCAACGATGGTGCCGGGGAAGTAGTAGGTCGCCAGCACTCACCCGTACGATTTCTTCCGGTGGTCTGAAGAAGAGTGTAAGGGACGCGGCTGGCGAATGAACCTCTTTATCGCTTTTACTGTTCTGGAACACACGACCGCTCCTAGCGCGAAATACGCTATGCCAGCGGAGCGTGTATATAGGATTACAGCGGCGGTAAGGCCTGTAACGACGACATTTGTCTGTTGGGAGCGTGGGTGAATATTCGCGAAAGACATCCAGTACTAGTGTGCCATACATGTTCCAGCACCAGGTTGCAACCAGCGAAGACCGGTCGAAGGATGTCCGCCATGAGCGTGTCCTCCCAAACTATCTGGATGACAGAATCAACGTCTAGAGGAGCAGTTGCGACAATTTATGTGTGCGGTCCACGGTGTCGCGGCGGCGGCTTGCGGCGGGGGATATACTTTACCACGTGGCGGTCGCCCGACTAGTAAGCGCGTGCCTCTCGGCTGGTCCCCTCAGACGGCTGCGCGGCAGCCTCCCCTTGTTACTCATCGGTCTCCGACACTGCCCTCCTTTCTTAAATAATTAACACTAGTTGCCCAACCCGCATTGACTGCGGGGCACTTCACTACCCTCTCTCTCTCTCTCTCATCGATATCCTCCAAGGATGCGTCTCTCTTCGACTCTGACGCCGGCCGTCCTCTCTCTGCTGGTCCCGGGATCTCTCGCGTTATCTGTTAACCTCCAGTCTCGTGCTACCACATGCAACGGCTCTCCTGATGTGAGTCTATCCGCTCCCGAGCTGCGCTACACTTACTCACGGTCTTCAGCTTTGTAACCGATCCTATGGTAACATTACATTCGTCGGTGCGCACGACTCCTACGCCGTCGGCATCAACAATTGTAAGCGCAACAATATTGGAGAGGATTGCCCTGCGCTAATGGCTTGACTCCTGGATAGTGGCGGCGAATCAGGATTATAATGGTGCGCTCCTCAATATCCGAGCCATCCGCAGGGTCGTCAGGTCTCATCTTCTCTTTGCAGTAACTCAGCAACTGACGGATGGTATACGACTACTGCAAGTCCAAGCTCATAACCTCTCCAGCGATATTCAACTTTGTCATACGAGCTGCGTACGTCCTGTCATGCTGCCATACAGATTAACGCATAACCGAAGATAATAGGATTTGCTCAACGGCGGCACGTTAGACAACTATTTGAGTCAAGGTAATGCCGCCGCTATCGGTCCACTATCTTACGCATGCCCACTCACCGATGCACTAGTGAAAACATGGATGGACGGCAACCCTAACGACGGTCGGTGCATGTTCTCGTTATAGTCACGGACGTTCCTCATACGGCTCCGCAGTGGTGACCATGCTCATCGTCAACTCGGACAATCTCGACCCGTCGCTTTTTGACCAGGTGTACAAGTCCGCTGGCGTTGACACCTTATCCTACAACCCGCCGGCTGCATCGATGCCAGCAACCGGTTGGCCTACATTGGGAACCTTGATCGATGCGGGAACACGTCTTGTCACGTTCCTCTCTACTACCGCGAATTTCGCGGAAGTGCCATACCTCATTGATGGTACGCTGGCGAAGTCTCTATAGCTGCTTGTACTTATCCCATCACAGAATTCTCCAACGTTTTTGAGACTCCTTTCGATGTGACAACTACGTTCGATTGCAGTGTCAACCGCACGAGTGGTGACCCCACCACCCAAATGTTCCTGATCAACCATTTTCTTGATCAAGTTATCTTGGGCTTTGCCGCTCCGTTTGTCGAGGAAGCAAACGCTACCAATGCTGTCAGTGGGTCGAACTCTCTGGGAGAGCAGGTTCAACTATGCGTGTCCGACTACAATCGCTCGCCGAATTTCATGCTTGTGGACGTGAGTCCTACCATCTCGTGATGACTAGCGTATCGCTGACCCGATCGTCCCAGTTTTATGAGTACGGTAACGGATCAGTCTTCCAAGTAGCCGCCTCTGCGAATGGCGTATCATACAACCCGACTACACCCATAGCTACACCTATCCCCCAAGGGTCTCAGACTAGCTCGGCATCCGGAAGTGCAGGCACTGTTAGCACAACTTCCACTAGTATTGGTGCGGCAGTCAGCTTGCGGTTTGTCCAAGGTCAGCTGATAGGGCTACTAGGTTTCGCTTTATCCGTGATTATTGGGGCTATGAGCATTTCTTAGCGTACTGGCTTTGGACTATCTGGAGGACTCGGACATTCAAGTTATAGACTACAGCTATGTTAGCAGTGCTTTAATCGCCATCACTACTAGTTGGACGCTTGTATTTTGGGAGATGCAAAATTGTGTCGGTCGGAAGACCATACGCTGTATGGTGCTTACACCTGTGGCATTTGCTTGTCCATCGTTCTATGCCTGGGCCTGGACGTGACAGCGAATTTGTGACCAAGACTGGAGTGACGCCAGGTAACACCGGATGGTGACTTCCCGCCGCTACAGCGGCTGCGGTATTCCAGCGTCTAGGCTCCTACCATGAGCTTTCAGCACTTCAGGCTTCACCCTCTCACCCCGCAGACGGCACATACAGTCACAAATCAGCATTCGCAGTCGTCTCTTTCGCAGGCACTTGTCCAACCGCAGACATCTCTCTCCTCGCAGCCGATTCTGAATAATGGCGGCCCAACCATTCAGATTCAACGCGTACAGAACGGCATGAAGAAAGGACCGTACGGTTCAGGCGACGCTGATGATGGTTACACGTTGGTATTCGAGACTATGGAGGCGTTTCAAGAGTGGAGACGGAAGGAAGAGGAGGAGAAGATGATCGAGTTCGTAAAAGGAGACACGCATGGTTCGAAAGCGGTGCCCCCTCGCTTCAAGGACCATACCAAACTCGTGTGCGCACGTCATACGCGTAGCGGGCGGAAAAAATACGTGAAGAAATATCCTGACAGAGTGCGCAAGGTTCCTAGTCGTAAGGTGCGTCCTGGCCTTGTGCCCAGTTGCACTGATCTCATTCGGTGTTGCAAGGAAGCTTGAGGGAACAGGATGTCCCGCCTCCATTAGCTATAAAACATATTTCGATACGGATGAAGTCCGCGTCTGTTGTGAGTACTTGTACTACCAGAGATACGTCTTCACCTCACCGACAGCTTCAGACATGTCCGAGCATTCACACGAAATAGGCATGGCGAACCTCCCGTTCACAAAGCGCGGGCGTAAGCTCCAAGCCGACCAGCAGCAATCACGAGCTAGAAGTCGCGCGGCAAGGGAATCGAGCGAGGCATCCAAGTCACCACCTCCGGACGAAGCAGGCCGTTCGCCTACCGC
This sequence comes from Phanerochaete carnosa HHB-10118-sp, assembly GCF_000300595.1. Taxonomy (NCBI): domain Eukaryota; kingdom Fungi; phylum Basidiomycota; class Agaricomycetes; order Polyporales; family Phanerochaetaceae; genus Phanerochaete; species Phanerochaete carnosa. The sequence goes on from NW_006767628.1 coordinate 4,014,370, forward strand.
GGGTCCCTCGAACCCGCCATCTCAGCAAGCCGGTATACCTCCGTCAAACCCTGGCCCTACTATGCAGACCTTCCAAGCGGCCATACCAATGATGCACCACCATCAGCAGCCGCCACCGCAGCCTCTTGCCCCACCCCCACCCCCGCCGCCGCAACCCCTCGCTCAGGAGCGGTGGGACCGGATGAGCGTGCTATTTCAGGGAATACGGGATAATGCACGCAATTTTGAATACCCAGCACCGTCCGTTGCGGCGCTGGAGAGCATCTTAATCCGCTTGTATCTGGAGAGCCCTATGGGTGGCGGTGAGCCGTTTCTTGTTCCTTTTACCTCAGAGAGCTGACTTGTACACAGGGGTAGTTAACGGGGGGTAGCCGTGACCTTGCCCATTATTACATCCCCACAGTCACACTCTGCCAACATGTGTAAGTCCTCCAGCCACCTTCCAGTTCTACGAGTTTAGCGCGAGACCTGCCTTGGGCTGAGCGGGACTCGATAGACCATGTACCTCGATTAGCCTTTCGCTTTTCCAGCTCACTACTTCTGTGCTATATCCATGAATGTCTAGTACAGGACGGGACACCACTCATACCTGTCCTCTCTAAGCGCTTGTGTCGTTCCGGCACGCGCATTTGAGGCTCTATGCTGTCTGCGAAATCCCGAGCCCCTGGCGGTTCTGGACGACCATACCTTACAGTTGCCGCTTTCGTGCAGTAACGAATGGCTTTGAAGACGAGGAAGATTCAAGTGCGACAAGTGACTTTTGCAGCCTACGCGTGGCAACGTCGCGTACGATAGTATTGATTTCTCTGTGCTTTAACAGACAGACTTGTCAGAAGCCATGAGAAATTTCTCACTGCTCGCGACTTGTAAGCCCAATCAATGAGTGAAGCATTCTAACTGCGCCAGTTCGCGCCTTTTACCCACTGGACACGGCGATAAAATCACGAGGAGTAATTCGAGTGTTATACAATCAAAAAACTCCTAAATAATCTCACGACGACGTCGTGGCGTCGATCGAAGGTTTGGTTTTAGGCGCTTCCATGTCCCTCATTTTGCCCTCGCTCCCTCCTCCACCTGCGCCCTGAGTCTGTATCTCTTTTTCTGCACAAAGACGAGGTGATCTCCTAGGTAGCTCAAGAGTATTAAATTGGCCGGGATGTCATCTCTTCGGAATTCGCTCCACCGCCGAAATCACAAGGAGCGTGGTCAGCTCGCTCACCGCGCAAAACTCGGCGTCCTCGAGAAACACAAGGACTATGTCTTGCGAGCGCGAGATTACCACTCGAAGCAAGACAGACTCACAAGGCTCAGGCAGAAGGCAGCGGATAGGAACAAGGATGAGTTCTACTTCGGGATGATCAGGCAGAGGACGCGGGAAGGTGTACATATCCAGGGCAGAGGAAACGAGGCTCTGCCTACGGACGTTGTAAAGGTTCTCAAGTCCCAGGACGAGAACTATATACGGACAATGCGCCTCTCAAATCAAAAAGTACGTGACTGACCAAATGTCGCATTTTGTGTAATGCTTAAAACTACGACGTAGAAAATAGACAAAATAAAGGCTCAGCTTACCGCATTCACTGGTCTCGTCAAATCAGATATTCTTGACGGCGAAGACGAAGATCTTGACGATGAGGAGTTAGAAATCCTCAGGTCCGTTGGAATAATAGCCGGCGGCGCTGATCCGAAGCGCAAGCGACGCAGGCCTACGGGCAAACACATAGTTTTTGCCGAGGACGAAGAGGAAGGTTTGTATTTCCACTGCTTAACATAATCTAGAATATTTACCGGCATCCAGGCCGAACGTATACGCCACCGGGAAAGCTGGAGTTCAACGACGATAGCATGAACGTGGAGGAAGACTACAAGGGCTTGGGATGGAAGACGTTTGAGGGACTGGAGAGAAAAAAGCGAAAGGGGAAAGGCAGGGTTGATGCGGAGAGCTCGACTGCTATTGCCGAGGAGATTAGGCAAGAAGAAGCCACGGTGAGCACATGTCAGTATTGCTATCTCTTTCCTAGCTAATCAAAGTGTCTCAGGAGCAGAGAACGAGGTTACTGGAAGAATTGGCGGCTCGCCTCAGTCGTGACAGGCTTCTGCGCTATACCGAGCGTGAACTGGAAATGCAGAAAGCTTTGATGGGGAAGGGGGCGTCGAGGAAACTGAAAGGTGTGGAGAAGGTTGAGGACGAAAATGATGAGGACGAAGAACGGCGGCCTAGGAAGGTGGATGAGAAGCTTTGGAAGCCCCGAGAATACAAGTGGCGGGTGGAGAGGAAACGATAGTCGAGATACAATACTGCCGACTTTCCATTACTCCTCTTCTAGCTCTGTAGGCAATTCACGTATCACGTCCATCGTCTGTTCCCCGGCTTCGATGTGTACTGGCTTTCGCAGTTTCGTGCACGTTCATATTTCTGGTGTCGAGCGCAGTTTGCAAAGTACGTCATGCGCATAAGCGCACTTGCGGCTCTCGGCCCTGGCATGGACAGCAGAAGTGGCATGTGCACCGGTGGAGTTGTTCTCAATCGGGCCCTTTGTGCCTCTTCCTCCCCGCTTCTCTCGCCTCTACCCTCACCATGTCCGCGATTACCCTTGCCAAGCAGGCGTATTCGGCCTTCAATCGCGAGAAACCCCGTGTACGATTTGGATGTCACCTTAGTGCTAATCAGCCGCTAATCGTACTATGCTAGTCCTCCATTACAGAATGGGTAGAGCTTCTGACTGCACCAGGCACCGCAGACGAGGCTTATGACGGGTATGTAACGCTGCATGGTGCTTGTATACGTCCCTTTGATTGTCTCTTCAGTATCCCGGAGCTCGTCGATTCTATCAATATTCAGGCCACTGGGTAATCAGCGAGTTGCGCTGTAATTGAAAGGATCTCATCTGATTACTGCCATTAGGCCTGCTGAAGCATCTCGTGCAATTCGAAAGAAGCTGAAGCATGGGGACACTCACCAGCAATACAGGGCCCTGGTGGTGTGTCTTCTCCTTTCGCCACATCGCCTACTGTCTTCTCTGATATCTCGTCGCCTTAGATCCTCAAAGCCCTCGTTGAGAACGGGGGGCACAAATTTCAAAGTCCGTATTGCTAGGCCACGAAGCTTCGTCCACTGTCTTAAAACCTCTTCGCAGCGTCGTTCGCAGACAGTCAGCTTACCGATGCCATAAAGATGCTTGGCAGCGATCCAGGCACCGATCCCAAAGTCAAGAAGAAGCTCCTTGCTGTGCTTGCATCGTGGAATGCCGAGTTCAAAGACGACCCCTCGATGTCGCTCGTTGCGAATCTCTTCAGTCAAGTTAGGCCTGCTCGTCCTGCTCCTCGCGCACCGCCAGTAAAGCCCTCTCTGGAAGACAACAACTTCACGTTCGAGCGAAGTGAACTCCCTGATCCACACGAAGCAAGGCGGGTCAAAGAGGAGGAACGGAAGGAAGCTAAGCGTAAGGCAAAAGAGCAGAGGGAGGCGGATAAATTACGTCTGAAGAAAATCGAGGAAGAGCAGCGGCGACGAGTAAAGCAGGGCAAAGAAGGAAAGGGCAAGAGAAAGCCGTTTAACTTTGAAGAGGTACATCCATTTTTTAAGCTAGTTCGTTCCTTTGCTAACATAAGAACCACAGGAGAAGGCTCAAATCATGACCGCCATCGCCAACGCTAGTACCGCTGCCAATAACCTCGTTAATGCGATTACGGTAAGATTTGGGCCAGCAGCCGTTTTAAGATAAGTCTTAATGCTCGTCCTACAGCTTGTCAACACCGAGCATGATAGTTTGACGACAAATGAACGTGTCCAAGAGTGCCTGGAGAAGGCTAAGCTTGCTCGGAAAGAGATCGTGCGCTACGTTCAGGTGCGTTCTATCCTGGCATATCTCCAATATATTTTTCATTCAAAATTATCAGCTTGTGGAAAATGAAGATATGATCGGTACCCTCATCGAGACAAACGACCGTATCATCGCTGCGCTCGAGACCTATGATACTGTGAGCCCACCGTGACTCTAACTTTGCGCCCCTGACGTTTCCCCTAGCTATCGAAACCAACAGTATCTGAGAAGGACGTTACAGACGTACAGAATAACCTGGCTGCCGTGAAGATCCAAGACTCAGAGCTCGAGAAGCTTCAAGAAAAGCAACGAGCTGCGGTCCAGCGTTCAATTCGTCGCACGTACAGCCAGAGTGGCAAAGGAAAGGCAGATGACAACGACCCTTACTCTCGCGGCCGCAACGTACACCCTGACCTACAAGATCTGAGCTTCGGAGCTCTTGGTGCTGAGAAGAAGTATGTTTGTTTCCACCTGTATCACCAGTATCGCGCTTATCTCTAAGCAGTAGCAGTCTTCCGCCACCTCTTCGCCCTACAAGCAAGCGCGATCAGGACGACGACCACTCTTACCGCCGCGGCTCGCTTTCTGACTTCAGCGACTACGAGTCGTCGGACGAAGGAACGCATCATCGCGCCTCGACCTCGGCTTCTCGGGGTTACGATGCTAACTCGTCGAGCGACGATGTCGATGTGCGCTATGACACCCACCAAGGCCCACTAGATGACGAGGATCCATTCGCAGACCCTGTCGACGGCTAGCCCGCTTGGGTTCCGCATGCATCTGGATTGCTCTGCTGACAATCGAAGAGAGCCGGAATGTAAGATATCAATGAAAGTCTGATTTATACCATACATATATCTGGTGTATTCTGTATGCTTTATCTTTAACATATAGTGTTTTCGTACGATGGTCGATGAGCGCAAGTCGAGCGTGGTATTGAATATGCGCCTGGCGCGCGTCGCGTCGCGTTAAACATTAGACGCGCACATTCGATGTTAGACATCGACCACGATGTCCACAGACAAGGGAAAGGCTCCTGCTAACGGAACAGCAGCGAGCCTTCCGTACGAGCTCCCATGGTATGCATGTCCTACGTTCCGAAAATTTTAATTTTGCTGACACACACGCAGGGTCGAGAAGTACAGACCAAAAACGCTGGACGACGTTGTCGGCAACTCAGAGACAATTGAACGCCTGAAGGTCGTCGCGAGGGATGGGAATTGCCCGCATATTATTCTCTCAGTGCGCAACCCTCTCTTGTGTTTGTATGAGGATCAACCAACGTGTTTACGCGTAGGGCCTACCTGGCATTGGCAAAACCACGAGCATACATTGCTTGGCTCACCAGCTCCTGGGAGATGCCTACAAGGAGGGAGTCCTCGAGTTAAATGCTTCAGATGAACGGTGCGTTGAGTCCAAATGTCCTATCTTCTGAGGTGTCTTACTCTCACTTTCAGAGGTATTGACGTGGTCCGCAACAAGGTCAAGGCGTTCGCACAGAAGAAAGTAACGCTTCCACCAGGCCGTCACAAGATAGTCATCCTCGACGAAGCGGATAGCATGACTCCAGGTGCTCAACAGGCACTAAGAAGAACAATGGAGATCTTTGCGAATACGACGCGGTTCGCTCTGGCATGCAACATGTCGAACAAGATCATCGAACCTATACAGAGTCGCTGTGCCATATTGAGGTATGCGAAACTGAGAGACGCAGAGGTTCTGAGGCGGCTGCTTGAGATATGCGAGATGGAAGGTGTACGTTTGTTTATCCTGCAGAAAGATTATTTGAAGCTCACACCTGTAATCGTCAGGTGAAGTACAACGATGACGGCTTAACAGCCCTCATCTTCACTGCAGAAGGTGACATGCGACAAGCTATCAACAATCTGCAATCCACATTCTCTGGCTTTGGTTTCGTGTCAGCCGACAACGTTTTCAAGGTCTGCGACCAGCCACACCCTGTGGTGGTACAAGCCATGATTCGGTCGTGTTTGAAGGGAGACGTTGAAAATGCGATGGAGAAGCTTAACGAACTCTGGAATCATGGCTATAGTGCCGTGGACATTGTGGTCACGATTTTCCGCGTCGTGAAGACGTTCGACGAGTACGTCTCCGTTCGTCAGCAGATACTTTATGCATTGACGACGTATCTAGGATACCAGAATACACGAAACTTGAATATATCAAGGTCCGTGCTTCCATTCCGGAGATGGACCCCAATTGACATCTGATCTTCTTGCATAGGAGATCGGCTTCACGCATATGCGCATCCTGGAGGGCGTCAGCACTCTCATTCAGCTCGGAGGGCTCATGGCGAGGCTCTGTAAGATGTGCGTCACCCCTACGATTTTTCGATTTCCTCATAGCTAACCGCTTACATATATAGGAACTTGAAGCCGGAGCTGTTCAAGATATGAGGTCTATGCATTGAATATCTGCCATATGCATGAGAGCTCGAATAAGGATCCTGGTTGTGCATCGTGTTCGATCATGAATGCATGACGGTCTGCGCCGCGGCTGAATCGATCCTTTCTTGTGCTGACTCGGAAGCTCGAAACTTGTCGAGAATCACAATGGGATCCGCGTTAGGTCCATGTGCCTCTGCGATTTGTGGCTTTTTAGACAGTACGCTCGTAGCACCGCTCTCTTCTTTGTGTGGGTGCGACAAAGTCGGTACCCGATACAATAATTGCTCTCACAAGTCATTGTGGCGTGACACGGATACTGCGTGACAATAAGACCTAACCCCAGGGTGAAGGCTGGAACGCGCTTTGCGCCATCGTAAGCAATACCAAATGGACACCCATATAGGTTTGTCATCTTCTGTCGAGGTTCTGTGCGCTTTGTAGCTCAATCTCATTCATGATGGCCTCCACGGCAGATACACCTGTTGCACGCCGCCTGCAGCATGTCAAGCACATCATCATTGTCTGCTCTGGGAAGGGCGGAGTCGGCAAATCCTCTATTTCAGCACAACTTGCTCTCTCCCTCCGAAGCTCTTCGCCAACCGCTAAGATTGGCATCCTGGACGTGGATTTAACTGGGCCTTCGATACCGCGCATGCTGGGCTTGGATGGACATCCCGTGCACCAGAGTAGCGATGGGTGGGTCCCTGTGTACGCCGATGGGTCTGAGGCACGCCTCGCATGCATGAGCGTTGGCTTCTTGCTCAAGAAGAAAGAAGACTCGGTCGTCTGGCGAGGGCCCAAGAAGAATGCCATGATCAGGCAGTTTCTGAGCGACGTGCGTTGGGGAGAGCTGGATTACCTGGTCATAGATACACCTCCAGGTGCGCACGCTCTGCTCTCTTATACGCCAGATCTGCCCTGACTTAAGAACTCATTAGGCACCTCGGACGAGCACATTTCGTTAATGGAACATATGGCCCCTGTGGCCTCGCACCTGTCCGCAGTCATTGTGACGACACCCCAGGCGGTTGCGCTGCTTGACGCCATGAAATGCCTCTCCTTCACTCGCGCGGTCTCGCTCCCAGTTCTCGGCCTGATCGAGAATATGAGTGGGTACGTCTGTCCGTGCTGTGGGGAGATCAGCAACATCTTTTCCACGGGCGGGGGGCAGGAGATGGCGCGGCGAGAAGGGCTCAAGTTTCTCGGTAGCCTCCCGGTCGACTCGGATCTGGTGACGCTCCTCGATGCCGCGGAGATTGTGACTGCGGCTGAATCGGATGGTGCTACCGAGACCGAGTCGTTCGAATTGCTACGGCAGTACCAGCAGACGTCAACAGCGCCCCTGTTTGCTAAGATTGCGGAGGAGATTGTACGGACGCTGAGCGACAAGGAGACATAGCCCTGACTAGTCTTGTCAGCCAAGATACTACACAGAGGTATGCAGCATTAACCGTGCTGTGCTGGCATAGCCCGATCTTATCCTGCATCCTAGGTCAATTGTAGCGTTACGTATACCCTCATTCCTATATATGCAATCACGCGTGTATTATAACAAGTCAGCTTTCTAGGCCGTCTTTGGTGTGATTGCGGGACATAGTGGGTCAGCACCTTGCCTGCCCGCTGGGACCGTCGTATGGTACGGAAAGCGGTCGATATCTGACTCTCTGGATATCTTGCGCGCTCCGGAGGTGTCTGAAATGAATAGCACCCGTCGTTCCTCTGGCCGAGGAGGTTCGATAAGATGGAAGGGATGGAAGGCGTTAATTTGCGCGTCATGCCCAGGGTCATGACGAGAACAACGATGGAATCTGTTGCTGCACGGGTAGCCAAGGAGCACGAGGCTGTCATGGGAGGACCGCGCACTGGAAAGGCTGGCATGAGGCGGTGACTTCTGTCGTGTTTTGTACGTCGGCAAAGCGCGACGACCTACCATACGGATACTTGTGAGGGCAGGGCGGGCTGTGATTGGACATGGCGGTGTGGGAATGTGTGTTGTAGCCAGGATTATCTATTGATTCGGGCATAGCGCAACACGTTTCCCGGCGGGGGATATCCGGGAAACGTCGACCTGGATCATATTTTCTTTTCTTCTCCTCCTCTGAAAACATCCTCTCACCGTAATCTCCCCTTGACTAGGTTTTATACCGTTCCTCCTTTCTAATTCCCGTTTTCCCCGCTGTCCGTCACTGCCGCAGATGATATCCGCCTCTTGAATTGCCAGAGTTCCTCTAATAAGACTTTGCACGACCGAAACGACCCTTCACGACCCGCCTCTCAGGCCCCCGGGCCCATCTCTATACACAGGATGGCTGCGTCGCTATCACATCCGACAACCCTCGCTCCACTCAAGTCTAGTGACCCTAGCGTCACAGGCCGTAGCACCACAGCTGAAGGTAAGCGGCATGCATCCAATTGATGGCACGGAACCTTGTAGCTCATCCAATCCAAACTTAAGACGCCTCCCAAGCCTCCTCAGCAACGACCATGCCGTCCGACAGCCTCCCCATAGCCACGCCGCGCTTCACCTTTCGTCCTCTCCGTCGTAGTTCGAGCCGTATCCAGCGTTGGGTGCAGGACCAGCAGAAGCGCCATTCGGCCGGCGAACCTGCGGAAAGCGCATTAGACGCTGTTACCGTCTGCGATATTTCCGAAGCCGCCTCAGAACGCGACGAGTGGCAAGCAGCCCCGCAAGTCACTGTGCAACACCCTTCGCTCGATGGTGAGGATGCTGTGATGCATGACAACGGCTTCGAGGGGGACGACCAGCTTCGATCTGACAACGCGCCGGTATGTGTTATGTTGTGACCGTCACGCGTTCTGCCTTGCTCAGCAATCACGCTGCAGCGTATGCAGCCGGTGGTCGACCTTTCAACCTCGCCTCCTCCTCCACGCAAGAACCGTCAGGGAACTGTCGTCTTTAACACGCCAGAGCCCCTGCGAAACTTTGCACGGAACCTCGCTCAAAATCGCCGGATCTCGACTTCAACCTCCGTCACCGTGCGCGAACCAAGCCCGAATCGCTCCTCTATCTTCCAGCGTTCTGCGTCACATACGCGCACCCCTAGCTTCACGACTACCCTATTCTCACAGCGATCTAGGGGTGATACTACGTCCGAAGTTTCAGAGCTTTCATCATCGCCATCCGCTTCGACATGGAGGTTCAGGCCTGCAGGCATCATAAGCCATTTCCATTCTGGCTCAGACGGCATGGCGGAAGACCTCTCTCATACCCGACTTAGCACCTCATCTTCATTAAGCCGCTCCTCTGAAACAGCCCAGACCAGGACTTCGCTCGAGAGTGCGACCACCTCGCAGTCTGGGCCAAGTAAACGCGTGCGTACACCCTCAATGATCTTCAACCCAGCGCCTTCGCTTTGGTCCTTGCCCACGGACGCCTCGCACATGGATGATCCACCAGAGTCTACTAAGACTATCGCCCGCGAACGTCAGATATCAGGATCCGTCAGGATACCACTCCCACTACGCGGTTCTGCAGGATCCTCCGCACCTGCCATCCTTTCTTCTCAAAAGCGGAGAAGAAAACGTAAGCTAGTAATCAGTGGCATTCAACCTGGCGACCAGCGTCGATACGAACACGTCCGGATGTGGTGTGAAGTAGGTCATATATACCTGCTTCTGTTCCTCTTATTCATCGCCCATCTTCTAGTCGTTTGGAGAACTGAACCAGATCACCCGTATGCCTAACGGGGATTTACATGTAGACTTCCGGCGATCCGAAGTTGCTGACACGGTATGTCCTTGTTGCTGCTCATGTCGTGTCCCGGTTTGTTGACAGGGTGTTCGCACAGGTTTGTCGCTTGCATGCTAGGGTGCACATCAACGGTGTCGGGAGCGTAGGTCTCTCGTGGTTCACCGGTAAAAAGCCATAGCAACTTTCGACCGGACCCGCTCGGTGCTTCGAAGTGCGTCGGCTTAAAGTTCCGTCGCCTCTATGCGCCTTCCGTCCAGCGTCACTATGCCTTATGATCTTCACGAGCTTACGACATTTCTTGCACGACCCCAAGCCGAACTGTGAATACCTTAATACCAACTGTTACCGAACGCTTTCAACAAACTACCGCTTTTCCCACTTCGCATTTGTACACATTGCACATTGAAGAGCTCGACCATCTTCGCATTGAGTCCTGCATCATAGAAACAACATCTATTCCTCCTATACCAAATCTTGCAGATTCTTCTCTAATACCATTACCATCTTCGCATCTACTATACCCTTATCACTTCGATTTCGCGTCGCAGCACTTTCGGCCGTAGCTGTCGCTTCGCTACCTATGCATAGCTTTACCGTCTGCTTTGCGCCCTTCATCTTCGCCCTTCGTCATGCACGTAATTCGTCTGCATCATATGAACATGAAATGCAAATCTATATCCTATACCCCGTAAATAGTGGAGATGGCATCGTGAGGTATTGTGCCCAACAGATGACGTGTGGTACGTAGATGGTGCATGACGAAAGTAACGATACAAGCCAAGGATAAATAACAGAACAGCGTGTCAGTGACTGTTGAGACACCTGCCGTGCGATGATCACGACTCTGAATACGCTGGTGGAGGCTCTTCCGAATGATCTGAGTGTGGCAAGGGTTGAGAGCTCGAGGGTCCCGCGGTGTCAAAGCGGTAGCCCGAGTCATTATGCTGGCGTACAGGCGCGGCAGGTGGTGTGTGTATTCCTGCCTCTGCTGCCTTGCGCTGCCGGGGCGTCATGCGGAGCGGCGCTGTGCTCGCCAGCGCAAGCGCTGAGGGGCCCGCAACTGCCGAGCTCGCGCGTGATGACTCTGTGAAGGAGGAATGTTCGCTCAGACCGCCCATAGTGCCGTGTAGATCCGGCGGCGGCGACAACACAGATATGCTCGGGGACCGCAACGCCGCTGACGGAACGGAGTATAATGAAGCAGAACGGGCGGAACGCGGTGTTGGGGGATACGGCGTTATCGTAGACACCGCGGACATATTCGATTTACGGGCTGATGGTGCCGCACCAGAGCCCAGGAATAGTGGTTCTGTATCTAGATTGCATCACTCGTTCAGCTCAAGACATTCGCATGGAGTGAGAATCTACACACCTGAAGTATCCCTAGCATCTGCGGAGGTTGCTTGATATTGATATGAGGCCCTACTACGTGTAGGCTTCCAGCAGAAGTAGACCGCCAGAAACGCAGCAATAAGCAGAGCCACACCGCCGACAACACCGCCGACGATAGGCCCCACTGATACAGATGATCCGTCGCCTTGTGAAGCGTCTGCAACGTTTGTAGGAGCTTGGATAATGGTTGTTATGATGGTCGGTCGTATCGACGCTGGAGCAGCAGTCATAGACGTCATGGTCGCCTCGGAGACGTTGAACAAGAAGTAGTCGAGGTAGAAGGGTGTGCCATTGGATAGCAGCTCAATTGTGAGTGTATGGTCTCCATCCGCCAGCAGTGGAGATGTAAAGAAGGTATCGAAGGTATTATTCGCGTTCACTGGAGGGATCCACAAGGACGGCGTCCCGTCGTCGAGTGCGTAGACAGATTGTGGGGGCCCTTGCTCTTTTGTAAATAGAACGGCGCCATACACGGCAACTCTGTTCCCTATCCCACCGGTTAGTGAATACAATGTGGAAATGTAAGGCAGCTGTACTACGCACCATTAAATTGCAGAGTAGCGCTAGACTTTGCCGTCTCGGTTCCGCTCAGAGTCGAGTTCCAAGCGCCATCGGTGTCGTTCCTGAACCATTCGCCATTATACGTGACTTGGGGACTCTGGTCGTCCACTATCACATAGACCTCGAGATTGTCAGTAGACATAGGAATAAGTTAGGCGGATGTTGCGACGGGTCGCACATATTTGTAGTGCGCTCATTGGGCGCCGGCGGCAATCAATGGTTTCGGTCTGCAAGCGAACAATATCGCAGCAATCCGCACGGCTCGCGGGGACTGCAGTGACCAACCAGCTAGCTGCCGTACCTGGGACGATGAAGCACATAGCGTATTACTTATTATTACCATATTCACGGCTACCAGAGGGCATATTCCTTCCCGCGGGCCTGTCACCTCACGACGTCGACGCATCACACACTGCACAACACCTCCAGAATCTGGGACTCGGTGAGAAATGAAATGCATATACTAAGTGATACGATCAAGAGCTCAACTTACAGACAGCTGGATGACTCTGCGTTGATATGGTTATAATTCGCGATGCGAGCCACGCCGGTCACGCGACAGACATCCCGCCCGCCTCCATTCGCCTGTCTATCGCCCGAAGCCATCGACCGACAGACTCCCAGAAGGCGTGTTGGCGTGTGGTCCCAAACCAGAATGGTACGAGAGAGATGTGAGTGGCGTCTGGAATCTCAAACACATCCCAGAGCCCAGGAGCTGGATTCGGAAGGGTGCTGAAATCGCGAGGATCCACGAGAGGCCGAGACCAATGGCGGCATGTTGTTTCCCTGAACAACTATCATTATCGAAATGCCATATACCAACAAACCTTTAACTTACGAGCAATTAAATGGATGCCACTGAGAAAATATCGGGACAATGCCGTCGTTGGCTCGTATGGCCTGGTCACCGCAGTCATGCCACCGTGACCGATAGAAGTCGTTGTAGGAGTTGTGGCAGGCGACAACGGACGGAGACGGTTTAATGGCGGAAAAGTTGTACGAGCCCATGATGGAAGAGAGTGCAAACAAGGGGAGGTTGAGTAGTGCGTAACGAATGGAAGGTTTATGGTGTCCATGAATAGCGGTATCTGCATTCGTCTTCGCAGCTAGTCAGAATACATACAGAAAGTGGAATGATAACTCCGCACCATCTGCGCAGCATAACTCCTGTAATATGTTTGCGGATGAGGCAAACCCTCAAAATTGGCTTCGCGCAAGTCTGCAGCTTCGAAGGTCACATCAAAGGGAGCTGCGTCTCGACTTTCACCCCAATCGCTTTGCCGCAATGACATCACAAATTTTCGGAAGGATGTTGTCATGTAGGACATCGAGCGAGCATCGGCGTGCATGTCGAGGAATGTTGGCATATATGGCGACAGATATGACGCGATATGAACGCCTTTCGTAAGTAGTGATCCTATCGAGAAGGGACGAACACGGGGAGCTTGATCCGTGCGTTCCCCGAGCGTATATACCACCTGTGTGCCACGAAATGGCGATGATACTGGCGATCCCCGTTATGAGTACGCTCATACCTGAAATCGGAGCGAAACACTAACTTGCCGCCAAGGATAGCACCATGTTTGGGGTCTCCGACCTCCCGAAGAATCCAATATCCAGCAACCATTGCAGTTTGGTTATGGTTGGTCCACCCTGGTGGAAACGAATTATAAGTAACATGTGGGATGTGACAGGAGAGAATATACTCGCCACGGAATGACCAATGAAATGAAGCGGTTTCTCAAAGGACCATTCCGGAT
>NW_006767628.1:4028439-4046245 GCF_000300595.1 Phanerochaete carnosa HHB-10118-sp
CAAGGGGAGGTTGAGTAGTGCGTAACGAATGGAAGGTTTATGGTGTCCATGAATAGCGGTATCTGCATTTGTCTTCGCAGCTAGTCAGAACACATACAGAAAGTGGAATAATAACTCCGCACCATCTGCGCAGCATAACTCCTGTAATATGTTTGCGGATGAGGCAAACCCTCAAAATTGGCTTCGCGCAAGTCTGCAGCTTCGAAGGTCACATCAAAGGGAGCTGCATCTCGACTTTCACCCCAATCGCTTTGCCGCAATGACATCACAAATTTTCTGAAGGATGTTTTCATGTAGGACATCGAGCGAGCATCGGCGTGCATGTCGAGGAATGTTGGCATATATGGCGACAGATATGACGCGATATGAACGCCTTTCGTAAGTAGTGATCCTATCGAGAAGGGACGAACACGGGGAGCTTGATCCGTGCGTTCCCCGAGCGTATATACCACCTGTGTGCCACGAAATGGCGATGATACTGGCGATCCCCGTTATGAGTACGCTCATACTTGAAATCAGAGCGGAACACTAACTTGCCGTCAAGGATAGCACCATGTTTGGGGTCTCCGACCTCCCGAAGAATCCAATATCCAGCAACCATTGCAGCTTGGTTATGGTTGGTCCACCCTGGTGGAAACGAATTATAAGTAACATGTGGGATGTGACAGGAGAGAATATACTCGCCACGGAATGACCAATGAAATGAAGCGGTTTCTCAAAGGACCATTCCGGATAGAGGCCTACGTGGTGGTGACGACCATAACGTGCGTGTCCATTAGCACGAGCATGTGCAGCACCATAATCCACTAGACATACGTGAGAGAAGGTATATTCATGGATAACTCCGACCTACCTGTTCCCCCTTTCAGAGCGTAATATAATTCGCAAGCTCTGTCATGTAGGGAGCTGACGGGTCCGATGCTGTTAACTGGTTCAGCTCGAGCAATCGTACTGCGCCTTGCGGCTCACCTAACAAAGATAACTTTTCTACGCGGCTTTCCAGCATCTGACTGACAATCAGAGTCACAATGACTTCCGAAATTTCCCCACAGGAGGGGCCCTGCCCCTCCAAGGAAACCTTCGACGATGACAAGAGGTGTGGGACCCTGCGTCCTAGTCGGCGAGACGCCAGGTCCGCCTCCGATGTTCTTGTCGCACATGGACGCTGTTGGGAAGGGTGCAAGCTATCTGCATGCACATCGTGAGTCCTTGGTTGACGGAGGCGAAGGCTGGCATATCCGAATGCAGATTAGCCACGGCTGTATGTGGTGGCGGAGGCGGACCAGTATCATGATCAAGCGCCCAAATCTATGAGCAGGGCTCTCAATTCAGCGCGCGTATCCATACAGCGACGCAGTCGTCACGCGGAGCATCTTGATAAATCACTGGACCAAAGCTTGGAAATGGTTCAAATGCATACAATCACGTAGCGCGACGTATGACGGCCATAGCTGCTGGACCACCACTGCTAAGAATGAGAAACTGACGGGATTTCCTGGGCGTCAACGGTGCGAGCCAAACACGGCCACACATCGACCGCTTCGCGTCCGCGTCGACTTTCGCTACGCCGACTACTTATGTATGCAGCTCTAGAATTAAAACAATAGGCACTTAAGATAGAATACACACTTATACATGACACAAATAGAGGTGTGGTGAAGAAACGTGATATCTACAGCTTTCTACTACGATGTTGATCAAGGCTTCGCGCAGCTTGAAGGGAGCTACAGTGAAGGGAATTAGATCAAGAGCCTAGAAATAAATAGAGGAGACTGGTGGCGTGTAAGTTAAGAAGAAGAGATAACTAAAAAGTCTGGGAGAAAGAAATACTGTCCATCTTGTGTCCGACACGCACTACGTCATGGGCCCGTTCGGAGCCAGCGTCGAAGGATAAGAGCCGCTCGCCCTCATCTGCATGAGCTGAGGCTGCGAAGCGATGTGTTGCTGAGATATCGAGGTCGAATGTACGCGGGCAGGTGCCGCCCCATCCCCACCGAAACTTTGAGACGTATCTATCCCACCCGAGCCGCGACGATTCAAGTGCGGGGGCGAGCTGCGGTGACCTTGATTGGCGGCGTTCCTGGGCACTCCACGGAAGAACTGGCCCTGTCCTGTAGTCGCGTTGGCACCTGAATGGCCTGCATGTCCATGTCCCCCGGCGAATCGTCTGGGGCCGGCTGGAGGAAATCCTCTGGGAGCACTGCCGAAGTCCTGCTGAGTAGCATGCGCAGGCAAAGGATGAGTGTTGCTTGGACCACCTCTGAACGACGTCGAAGGCGCCATGGCAATGGCAGTGGAAGAATTCGAATATGGAGTCAGTGGTGGCTGGGGAAAAGTCCCAGTCTGGGAATGCGATAGCGGAAAACCCTGGGGCGCCGCTGTGTAAGGAATCGGGGTGGCGGAAGACCATGTGTTGATGGGATATTGGCCTGCCATCATGAGCGGCTGAGGGAGAGACGGCCCGAGGGCCGCGGTAGGTGGGTATGGGTACGAGTACATTGGTACTTGCGGCGGGCCTGGCATGGAATGAGACCAGCCGGGTGGGGTTGGGGCGCATTGAGGCTGAATCGCAGAGGTGCCGTGAGGTGGAGACAACTGCGAAGGAGCCTGGCCGGAAGCGGTCATGTACTGATTGAGCGCCTCGGGTGAGTACAAAGGAATGAGCTGATCGCCTTCAAGAAACCCAGCGGGTCGCACCGGAGGTTGAGTCTGAGCCTGACTAGCTTGCCCTGCCGCCGGTTGGTATGCGGCTTGTTGATTTGGAAGGCTTGGCTATTTGTTCGGTTAGCATCTGTCAACTGCAGAAAATAGAAAAGACTGGCCCTATATGTGAAACCAGACCAAGGATAAGGCGCAGCAACGTTAGCTTCCCCGCCGCTAGGCCCCGGACGATAGCCTGTTGGGATGGGATAGCCCGTGTATCCAGAATAATAGTGTACCGGATATGCATATGGTATGAAGGGATGCATCAGCTGCTGAGGAGTAACAAGGACATGAGGTGCCATCGGCCCCATGACTGCTAGCGGCTCTGTGGAGGATGGAGACGACGAGATGGATCCCGATGCGGCGCTAACAGGACGGTCTTGCGTGGGCTCCCCCCGGCTCGTAGTTCCGTCCGTGGGACTGTGCGTGCCAGAGGATAAGGGGCGTCTCGATCCAGGGGTGGCGATAGTTGGAAAGGTGGGCTGGGAGACGTCTTCGGGAACCGCGCGCGTCGAAGGCCGAGAGAAGTCTCCCTGAAACGGGCGGTGGGATAGATCCTGATGTTGAGGTCTGGGCTGAACATGAAGATCATCGCATAGCTGCGCCATACTTTCGAATGAACGCCTGAAAGTACTGGGTCCATATGACTGCCGAGTACGTGACCTTGGAAATCTCTGGGTGTTACGCGAGGGGTACATCTCACGAAGTCGAACGCGAATAGGCCGACCGTTATACATCTGCATATCCTTGAAGTCCGGGTAAGCCAGGGTTGCCGGGTAACAGAGGAAGAGACGTACCTCAGAAGTGACAGCATTCGCGCTGGCGGCTGTGTCTGGATACTTCACAAAAGCAAATGCGCAGCTAGAGCCTACGATCAATCGTGTAAGCGAGGGGATCATACTGATAGACGCGAACGATTCTCACCTTGCTTGCGATTGAATTCTAGCCTTTCGATTTCACCGTACTTGCTGAACACCTCACGCACTCTGTCTTCTGTCCAGGGATTAGGGCCCAGAACGTCCAGCCCTCCAGCAAAGATCCACAGAGGATCTACCTCCTTGGTAAATCTGTCAAACCGCTCAGAGACTCGACCGTCCTTCGAGAGCATACGGACATTGCCGCCAGCGCAGGGTTCCATCGCGGAAAACGCGGACCTCTCACTCTCCGGAGTGTGCGGGAAAGACAATGCTGTCCTGGGCGTGACAGGTGTAATGGATGCCGAGGTAAAAGGTGGTGTTGGAGGAATGGCGAGCTCTTGCTCTTGATATGAGTCGAGATTCTCCTCAGGCTCAGCGTTGTCGTGATGGTGATGGTGACTAGAGATGCTGTTGTCACCGACTGGGGACATGAGCGAGTTTATCGGAGTGGGGGTGGATGGCTGAACGGATAAGGACGAGGACGGAGACGTAGAAAAAGCTGAGTTGTGTGCGAATGGATCTGCCTCTGTTCGCATATCTTGAGTCGTCCATGACAGAGTCGGAGGCCGGGTACCTTTCCTGGGATGACGCACGAACTCCTGGTGTAGCGGGGGAAACTCCACATCAGATAGACTGGCGACAACGGTTGCGTCTTGACCTTCCGCGTCTATCGAAGTCCGGTTGACGGGGGGAGGTGAAGACGTGCGCAGACCGAAGTTTGCATTAGAAGGAATAAAGGGCATCGATTTTGGTGACAGCGCGCTAGTGATATGGGAAGGCGAGCCGGAAATCCGTGGCCCAGTCGTTGTGGAGTTCGAGCTAGCAGGGGCGACTCGCTGCAGCTCACCACCCAGTAAAAATTGACTGCGGGATTGAGTGCGTGGCCGGAAACCTGGAAGGAACCGAGGCGACGACGACAAACTGGGGCTGCCGAAGCGAGATTCCAGGCCGGCGCCGGTGTCGGGGTACGAGCGATGAGCCCAAGTTACACTGAGGTGAGGGACGTTTCGTAGAGTCTTTACGGTGTTAACGAGAGTGAGCGCACAAAATCCGCGGGTGGGAATGCGTGGCTCACCATCTGAGCGTTCATGCAATCGTCACGATGCTCCCATTTGATCTCCCAAATGCGTTTATCCATATCTGCGGCCCGAGGACCACTGTGAGCGCGAAGGTTTGGTGCTTCTGTCGGTCCTACGTGCACACGTCTCAGCTGGAGCTCTTCGTACGTCAATACACCAGCCGAACCTTCTGCATTTGCGACGAATGGCCCAAAGTTTTCAACCCGCCCGAAAGCAGTCGTAATTTTGCGAAGCGACTGCGAGACATCATCAGACATCAGCAATCGCAAAATGTATATGGTTTACCTCTCCATCAAATCGCAGGGGAGAGAGAAGCAGTCCAGCGTCACTGAGAGGATCGTTGGGATTTGATGTCTCGTCAGCGAATACCTGACTAGAGGGCTTCGACTCAAAGTCTACGGCTTCCGCGTCATAGATGACTGCATAGTACCTAAAGCGCTATGAGCATGCTCCAAATTCTCAGGCAGAGACCCACTAACTTTCCGTTAGGTGGCTTGTATATTCTCATGGCGTGGTGGGGAACTGCGTCTTGCGAGAGATGGTCGCCATCGAAAGACGAATCCGTAAGCTGCGGGATACTTTGGCGATGTAGTATTAGCTTCATGTGCGCATATATGGGAGAAAACACCTACCGATAAGATACGAGTAGAGTGCGGAAGGCCCGCGCATGTTCAAAGCGCAGATAGCGTCCCATAAAAGGGCGCTGATGAGCGGTGCCCAAAAGTTTTTCCAGCAAACGACCGGCGGTGGTCGCATTCTGGACCAGGAGAATCACGGTCAGCTTGAGTTCGTAAACGAGAGAGAGATAGTACCCACCTCGCACTGTGCAAAAGCACAGGTGCCGCCTTTGGAATCGCGAACGACCTTGACGCTCCTAATCTCAGCATGCTCGGAAAGATGCTCCGCCAGGAGTCGATTAATCTCTAGGTAGTCTGTAGTAGTCGGCAGACTAGGCCAATGTGAGGATGTGTGCCAGGAAACAGAGCGCATATACCGACCTTCCAATGAAGATACTAGTGTCTTGCGACGTGTTCTCGGACTTGACGGGTGTAGCTGTGGGGACAGAATGAGCGATGTCGTGGGCATGTTGGGAGCTAGGACTGTTTGGTGTAGAGCTAGCTGTCGTGGGGTCTTTGCGCTGAGTAGAGGGAGATAGCGGAGGTGACGATAATATTAAGGTGTCATAACGGGTCCCCCACGCGCGGTCTCGCGTAACATGCTTTGGGGGCATATAGACTGATTATATGTCAACTGGTATATGTAGCGGAAACGACAGATGAGAGGAAAACAAAGGGGAAAGACGACGGTCTGGGGTATGCGAGAGGCTGTGTGAAGGGCGACGGAGGAGGACGAGACCTTGAGCAGATCGCTGGGGCGGCGTAGGGTATATATTGGCGGGAATTTATGTGCTGAATCCGGGCACCGCGTGGCGGGACAGTAGCCACATGTAACGGCGAACAGGACACAGGAAAATTTGAATGGGTTCAGCCGGCAAACATCAGACAGCACGGCCGGAGTGACAGCAGCTGCACTGTCCGCCACCGGTACTTGCGCCTTCCACTCCACCGAAAACGTCCCCGATGTCGTAGCAGACGAATCTCCTGCCCCGCATCGCGCGCATATTCCTTGGGCAAAGTCTGGTGCATCATTTTGCTGCACAGCCACGAGAAAATAGCAGACGACAGGTACACTAACGCGTACAAATGCCTGTTGAGGTCAGATGAAAATGGGTGGCTCAGACGGTGAAGACCTGCCTTTCTGAGCCGACAGGATGCTTCTCCGCCACGATGCTACCAAACGTTCGATTCATCAGCGCCCTGCCGATTCCCCGACCAAATGACCCAAACATGGATACTAGATCGAAACCTGTCGCAACGTTGGAAGCTGATGGGAAAAACCCGAGCAGCTTTAGTCCACAGACGCAAGCCCATGTCGACTATGCGCACTGGATGTAGACTGATATCATCCACCTCCAAGGTGTTTCGCACTGCAGGGCCAGATCCCCTGCGGTAAGCACGAAGCACACGAGATCAACGGAGCATAAGAGAAGGTGTAATGAATTGCACGGGGATCTTCGGAACAGAAATCGAAGTGGTTAGAAATTCGGCGAGCTCACCTCAATCGGTACGGACACTGGGCGTCGTAAACGTGGGAGTTTGGTAAGACTGGACAGCAGACGCTGCTCCCGCGAAGCTATCCGCGTCGTTCCCAATAACGTCAATAGATCCACAGAAGGGCCCCTGACAGCCAATTATACCATTCTCGACTTGCTCGCTTCCTCTCTGAGTATCGGTGTCCCGGCACCGATGTTTTGCGGGTCCCATAGCACAGCGAGATGGGAACTGAGAGAGACTCAGCCGTGAGTACAATCGGCGAGTCCTAGCAAGAGTGCTGTACGGAGCCACCGAGAAACATACCAACCACGATACACAGACGTCCACAAGTGGCGCGGAGACTTTCCCCAGCTCGGGGCCGGCAAACACCGTTCCTGTATGATAGACGCCTTTCTATCAGACGCCCAAATCTTTGAGGCGCTCACATTTGTGTTCCCTTCGCTTGCCCCGGCCACCGCTCCCTTCACGCCTCTCGTCTTCTCTGTCTGCCTTCCTCCTGTCTACCCTTTTGTACTACTGTAACATCTTACCCGTAATCAAGCAAAATGTCTGATGACGGATACGGCGGCGGCGGCGGCGGCGGCGCGGGCGACGACTATGACTACGACGGAGGCCCAGGGTGAGTTGACATCCTTCCAGCTATAGGGGACACTTATTGACGCCATCCCTATAGGTACGGCGAGGATGCCCTAGTACGTATCCTCCTCTATCTTGCGCAACGCGTCTTGCGGCACCGTATCAGCCCTTATGTCTTGCCCTGCTGTAGGACGACACCTACGACCTCCTCGCAGGCGAGCAGGAGGGCGAGGGCGCGAACGAAAATGGCGAGCAAGCCAACTACGACGCCGCAAATGGTGCGACGCAGGACGCAGAGATGGCCGACGGAGTTGCAGCACATGAGCCGGGCGACGCAGAACGAGCCGACGTTGGTGCCGCACGGCCTGGCTTGACAGGCGAGCGACAGGCGAACAAAGTCAGAGTCACGACGCCGTACCTCACCAAGTATGAGCGTGCGCGAGTGCTGGGCACGCGAGCACTGCAGATTAGGTGTGTTCTCTCGAACTTTTTCCGCGTGCATCTCACTAAGCTCGATGTATACAAAGTATGAACGCCCCTGTGCTTGTACCACTCGACGGCGAGACCGACGCTCTGCAGATTGCGATAAAAGAGCTGTCACAGCGCAAAATTCCCCTCACCGTCCGGCGTTATCTCCCAGACGGTAGCTTTGAGGACTGGAGTGTATCGGAGCTGATCACAGACTAAGGCACTTCCAAGGCTCCTTCCCATACTGTGGTTTCAATGCTTTGTCTAGTACTCACTTCACTGCAATGTCATGCCTTTTCCAGGGATCCCGCCCGTGTAGTGAAATCGCCTAAAGCCGAATTAGACTAGATAAGATAAAATAGATACACATGAAGCAGCTGGTATCTCGCGAGCAAGTTCGCCACATTCAAGAAAGTCGAAAAAACAGTCTATGACAGTCCATTCATTTCACTTTAGTCCCTGCTCGAGCCCGTCGACTCTGCGCAGCAACATTCCCCGTTCCCTTTTGCACTGCAGACGCTGCTTTCGGTCGTGACATCGAACGCGCTCTCGTAGCCCCTCCCTTCGTGCCCGCCCTGCTCTTCGGCCTCGACCGGTCCTTTACATCAGAAGCCACGGGGAACGCGTCCTCAACCTCCTCCTTCTTGACTGTCCGTTTATTAGCACAGTTGCCGAAAAGCAGGCCGGGCAGTTCGTCCATGTCTCCTTCAACCCAACCAAGCCGAGAAGAAGCCCGCTTCTTCGAAGCGCTGCACTCGCCCTCCTCGTCCGGCATGTAGTGGCAGGTGAGCGTGCGCCGCTTACTCGGCGACGGCGGTGGGGAGTCGGGCAGCGGCGTTAGGCACGCAAGTGAGATGACGTCCGGGGGTATGTTCTCGTTTCCCTTCCCCTTCCCCTTCAGCCCCGCGCCGTTCAGCTCCTTCATCACCTTAAAAGGGCCACCGCCAGTCGGGACCCCGTCCAACTTCTGCTGGACCTCCCAGTCCCCAGGCACCGCCTTCTTCCAATCCTCAGTAACCTTCTCGACCCACTTGTCCGACTCCCCCTGCACCCATATATCGATAATCCCCTCCCACTCCGCTCCTGGTGGCGTCTTGTTCACAAAAATGACCTTACCGGCATGCGACTTCGCCGACGATTTCTTCGTGGGGTTAAGCGTTTCGACCTTCGGAGGCGCAGTCTCGTGAACGGCTCGGGCAAACTCCTTGACAAGCTTCTTGAAGCCGTGCACCTTCAGCGAGGTGCCCATGATAATGAGCATGTCCGGTCTGCGGGCGAGGTCCGCGGTCTGGATGGTCCCGATGTCGTCGCCGAGGGGATGCGGCTCGTCGTAGAGCACAATCGCCGGGCGGAGCGTCCCGACCTTGAGAGCGCGTGCAGCGCGTGCCTCGCGGGCTTTTGCTGGGAATGTTTGAATGTCAGGCGGGATCACGCTAGGCCGTGGCACTTACATCGGGAGGCGCACTCGAGACAGTCGGGTGCGATGCCCTTGTCGAAAGAGTCGAGGTACTCCGGCGTGCACAGGAACTCGGCCGAGCAGAGCGTGCATCGCACGCGATGGATGTCGCCATGCAGCTGGACGTTGCGAACGTCTTTAGTCTTCAATTTCCCCTTGCCTTTCGCGTCGAGGGTCGCGTGCTGGCCAGAGCTGCCAGCGAGACCAACTTGCTCCTCGAATCCATCGATGTTCTGCGTGTATGATCGGAGAAGTTTACCCTTCGCGTCGAGGGCCTTCAGGAACCTGTGGGTAGGCGATGGGGAAGCGCGGTCTACTGACTGCTTGAGCTGAGATATAAACGTGTAGAAAACGGCTGTGGATGTCGCATCGCGGAAGAGGGAGGCGTCGAAGAGATCGCGACCTTTAAGAACCACGTCGGGGTACTGTTGCTTTACGAGCGCATACAGGCCGTCTGAAGAGCGAAAATCCTAGTGGCCAATATGAGATAAAATCTCCATAGGAAGGTCCTGGCTCCTCGAACTTACAGGAATGCCGCAAGAGCAGGATATTCCGGCACCCGTGACGACGACGATCTTCTTGCACTTCGCCACAGAGAGGGAAAGGTTGCTGAGAGCGCGTCGTGCCGCCGGTTCGGCCTGGTTATTGTCTAAACTGCATTTCTCCAACATGGCTCAGCCGCGTCGCTGAGCTCGGATTGCGCGGTGTTCCAGAGGCTGGAGGGTGAGGGTGAACAGGGGGAGGCAGAAGTGACAGACGCTGGGACCTCACCAAAGGGGTGCAGCGTCTAGTTCGAAATGCCACTGAAAGACCCCCAAAACCTCCCGACGAAACGGCGGACCTACACTACGGACTAAGCACCCTGGGCATAGGGGAACCGCACGGGAGCTTCTATTTTGTAAAATTTGTGTTGTATGGCTTTACTGTGGAATATCGGCGCACACAACGTCCGGTGTACAGGTTTGAGAGTCAATCATCGAGGCCTATGCACCTGCTTGACGCCAGCACAGGTAGCCGTATAGATGGCAACTGTCCGAAAAAAAGTAGGAATATCTAATCAGCAAATCCTCTCGTGGATTGCTGGCTTCTTCCACGCGATTCAGCTCGCCACACCGTACTAAGAAGTTTGAAATCGAAAATTCCGAGAAAACCTTGGCTCCCCTCAGGATTGGGCTGCACAATCCACCGTTGTTGAGGATCTCAGTGAGAGAGCTGTAGCAAACCGTGCGGGATGTCATGTCATCAACACTGACTTCACTCGCTTCGAGCATCACGAGGACTACCTGGGGTCCCGGGATAAACCCGCCTCCCCGACTATCTCTGGCGTCTAAGTACGCGTCGCGTCGCGAGCACATGACGTCAACAAGACGCTCCAACTTGATATCCTAAGAAGTCCACCGCAAGTCGAAGTCCAAGAGCCTTGGTGTGCGCATTCACCTGTTCCTCGCGAGTAGCATGGTCAGCAGGTCGGGCGTCAGTGCACTAGGCACGAAAAGCACCATATTGCAGTGGCGCAGGTCGTCGACGTAATAGAACCCTAAAGAGACGGCTGGGAAGCGGTCGGTTCGCAAGAGAACGATAACATCCGTCAGAGGTATACAATAGCTCAGATCTCAGAGGCTGGTCTAGCCGTTTGTTCCGCTTGATTCCTTTGCTTCCATGGGCTTAGTTGGAGAGGAGAGGCTGTTTCACACAATATCATGCAAGGGGAGGAGGGAGTAGCACAATGTCCAAATGATGTCCAGATGATAGAGTACAACGTGAGCATTATAAACCAACCCAAACTTCTATCGCGCCAAAATCTGTCTATCTAGCTGATGACCATGCCACTGCCCCGTCCCCCCACCTTGCCTATCATCTAGGCTCGCCCGGTATATTTCCAGCTCTTCTATGATGTTGGTCAAAGCATTGACCTCCCACTTCCCATATATGAAACCAATGTACAGCATGGTCGTTGCCAGCCACGCCAGGAAGATAGTCAACAGCATGTAAATCGGGGAAATCCACGAGTTGGGCACCCAGGCAGAGCTGGTGGTAAGCACAAGTAGAAGGGCGATGCAGCCAATGAAAATTGAAAGGTGGTAGCGAGCGCGGGAAACGGCATAGCGGTACCGGGCTGTGAGAGATCGTAATGTCGAAGTGATGGACTCTGGGGACAGAGTCGACCGGGGAATGGGATTCGGGTTTGACATCGAAGGGAGGACAAATGACTGTGCGGTCTGCACGGTCTCCAGAAGGGGGTCGACCGTAGTTGGGGCGGTAGTGACATGCATGTTAGCTGGGGCTGGTATATGAGTCTGTTCCGGGTCCGTCACATCGGCACCAGGAAGAGTAATCTCGAACGTCGCCTCCACGCCAAAGTGATCTGAGTATGAGTAGTTGGTCCCGGGGACGTCTTCTGTGAACGCGACCTTAGTGTCGAGGCAGTGCAATCGGGGTGTACGGTCGCTGGCCGGAGGTCTGCTAGGCCCCCTGTATAAAATATAGTCTAGCCGTTTGCCCTGGTACTTGCGTGCGTAAGACTCTAGAGGCTTTCCCGCTGAGTATGAGTTGAGCGGCGAGTCCGCGGTTACACCGTACATGTGAATGGCATCAATGGGCGACGGGATAACACCTGAGGGCGCTCGGACGTGTTTGTGCGAGTCTGTCCACGCGTCGTTAAGTTGAGCATGCTCGCGGATAATGGCCATTGGCGGTGCTGTGGGCACGCTGTTGAAGTCACCTGTGGCAATGACATACCGCCCGACTTCTGCCGCTTGACGGGCGAGCTTGGCAAACTCCCAGGCGTTCACGAGACGGTGAGCCTTGAAATGGTCTGGGCCTTCGTCACCGCCCATAGCAAAGAGCTTAAGAATTGCTGTTAGCAAGGGAAAAGCTCGCTTGTACAAGTGCACCTCACATGCGTGTTGAATATTTGCGTTTGTCCGAGGACGGGGTGAACAATAAGGACGCTCGCAGCGGCCTTGCCGACGAACCAGTCGCCAGCCAGGACATCAATGGGCGATCCATTCAGAGAATACGGATGGATGGTCGCAGCTAGTATGGGAAAGCGTGAGAATATAGCGAGTCCAGCTCCCAGAGCACCGCTACATGAGACACAGGTCAGCTACGACATGCAGGTTCTAAAGTGTGTGCTTGCCTATAGAAGAACTTCGAGTACGGAAGCTTCTTTGAGACAGTCTCTCGTACGTGCTCATAGTCAGCGAACACCCAAAGCTCTTGCAGTGCTATAATGTCATAGTCCGAGCCCGCAAGGACCTGCGCTATGGCCTCGACCCGCTCCCGCCGGTTACTCGAAACATACTTTAGACCCCTGCAACAAGCGAGACCTTGAGCATCTGCTGTGGCACGGTGACAAACTTAACAGACCAGCAGTTCAGCGTGAATACGCGGAGGCGGTCGTCGGAAGACCTAGACATGGTCGTCGATGGACGAGTGGGAAGAATAGCGAGAGCGCTCATGCGTTCACCGCTTGCTCACGACCGTGACACAACAGATGTGATCTTATTACTTTCATGCTGACTGTCTGGGGCCTTTTGACTGTTATGCGCTATATATTGAACTTATTCTATAGCGGTCGCTGTGTCTGTGCGTCGCAAGACGTACAGGTAGTGGTACACGTCCGGAACATGCTTCCCTGGTTCTGCACTCCCTGGCCTTGCCCTAATGCTTATGACACGTTCCATCTTCCAGAATAACCTCGTCATTAAGCCTTCCTCCTCATGTCCCTCCTCTAAAACCATAAAACGGGCCGCCGAGTACGATAGCGACAGCCATACACCGTCTGGTTCGACGAGCGACGCGAGGTGCAAGGCGAGGACATCCACGGGATGAAAGTAGAGAATGTCTGCGTCGTATTGCGAGACTTCGTGGTAAATGAGCGGGTGTGCATCCCTTGGTGAGCCGTTGAGTGTCTCCTTGGCGAGTTCCATATCCTTCCCGCAAGCGATCGCATCCGCCGTGCCCTTGTCCACGACCAAGCCGAACCTTCTACCTTCTGTCCTCAAAATTTTCTCCTCCAAGGTCAGCATGTCCTTCCACTGTAGCAGGTCTGCTTGTTCCCAGACAACCTCCGACCCCCTCCCCTGCTCCACCTGAGCTCCTCTTCCCACCACCTCCGACGCAAAGTCTGCATTGAAGATGATAGGTTTATGGAAGGCCTTCTCGAAGACGGTATGATACTCTTGGAGGAGATCGTCGGATAACGTCGACGCTCCTGCCCCGATGTGCAGACATAGTGGCGGCATAGCCTTCGCCTTGTGTCGGCTCAGCAAGTGGGCTCGCAGAACAGGCACTATCGTGTCGTGTCCGTCTCCGAGCCATTCAAAATGTGTCTCCGTCTTGAATCGATGCTCCCAATAGTTTTGTGACTCGTAGTCGGGAGGCTGCCGAGGCATGGTGGACGCGTAAGTGTACGTTTGCTTTGTCGGTCCTCTGGTCTGCCGAGTCGTCCGGACCGTTCTCGAACACGGTGATGTGATCGTCCTGGCTAAATGCGTCCACACACGTAAATGGCGGCGTACTGCAGATGTCATATGAAACATGGGTGTTCACAGTGAAGTCTGAATGCATTGCGAAGCAGCACTTTCCTAATTACAGGGGTGATTTAAGGGAGGAGCCGGGCATCCCGCTCCGAAGTAGGGGTGCGCTCATAATACCGGATGTCCTCAGTGGAGGAGCACGTCGAGTTAGTGACGGAGTCCAGGGTTTTGTAGTGACCGAATTGCTCGGTACCAAGGACGTGCTGGAAGTACCAGACCTCTTCGAGGACGGTCCCATTGTTGCCGCAGCCCAGGTAAGGGATGGCACCGGTCTGGGACTTAAGCGCGTTCTGGAACTGGCTCAACTTGTAGGTTGTTTTGTTGGATGGGATAATGCCAAACCTGGACAAGAAGCAAATGAGAGTCAGGACACGGGATATCTGTTTCTCACTGCTCACGTCGCCAGCATGTCGTACGTCGGGTATTGCTTGTAGGCGCGGATTGCGGCGTCGTAGAAATCGACGAGGTCCTGGTGCTGCTTGTAATCGGGACCGTAACAAGCATCATCGAAGGTAGATGTGCAAGTAGCATGTTTGGAAAATTCGTGGGCCCAGAAAACATCATTGGGGGCGCCTTGATTAATCCAGTACTTGTTCACTAACGTGTGGCTCAGCATAAGCACTATGCTTAAATGCACCGAGGCTTACTGAAGTTGAGGAGGTCGAAGCGGCCGAACTCAGCAATGAAGGTGGCAACAGATGTGCCGTTGTACGGAGGAATGACTGTCCCGTTGGGCAGCACAGCAGGCGACGGAGCAGGGTCATATTGCCTGGAGAAGTCGCAGTATTGGTTGAACGAGCCGTCGCAGTTGTCAGGCCAGAGACCATGCAGAGTCCAACTATTCTTGGGAAGGAACTGTTCCTGCGCCTCCAGCCCAGTGTAGGTATCCCAGAACTGCGTGGAGAGAACTGTGGAGATGTCGGTCAGAAACCAACCCGGAGGCCAGTGACAAAAGTGTCGGATTTACCAAGGCCACCGGGAGTAGGAGAACAGCAAGAGTTCTCAATCACCGTTGTGTTCTCGCAAGAGAAGAACGACGGCTGGTTCAAGCAAGCTGTCAAGTTCGGATAGGTGTTGGGCAGTTGGACTAGACCCTGTGTGAGGGAAGGAGAAGCCAAGACGGTGAGAAGACCTGAGAGCAATGCGAACTTGGACATGGCTGGCGACACGCTGGGGAGGTGGCCTGAGGTGATGCCTGAGGTCACCTCCTGGCCGCCATATTGATCTTATATGGCGAGAAAATTGGGACAAGTCGAACGTGCTATCATTCTAGTGACAGCATAAGCCCGAAAAAGACGAGCAGAGCGCCATGAGCAGCGTGGTAGCGGGAAACGGTGGGCGTAATTGGACATGTACGCATGTGTACGCCGAAAAAGAAGACGGTGGCGTGATGGCTAGCAGCGCGGATCGGTGGGCTCAGCCATAATAATGAGCCGCAGAATTGCATATGTATATGTATATAAATATCTGCTCATCCTCAATTCTATCGAATCAAACAACGTTCGATAGCGTGCATATGCAGCTACTGTATACCATTACAATCACTACAAAGATATTACATCGCTCCAGGTATAGTATAGTAGTACATATGTGTATCAGTACCGGCAGGCAGCTTACTTCTCCCAGTGCTTGTAATATTCAAACGACCTAACCTCTCGTCTCACCACAACCTTGTCCACCTCGGCCTTCAATGAAGTCTCCCAGGTTTGAATAAATTTGGGGTCCTTCACCGCCTCTGTCGACTCCCGCTCGTGCACCGCGAGATACTTCGCTGGAGGCTGCTGGTCCTTCTGCCCATCTACTCCTACCCGCCCCCAGTCCTTCAAGACAAATCTCCGGCTCCTCACCCACCCAGACTGCTTCGCAAACATGGGAATATGTTCTTCGTCATACCACCCATTGAGCAGTTCCTCCCCACCCTCCTTTACATCGACGAATACGAACGCCACATAGCGCGCTGGCTTCTTCGGGTTATAGAGCGAGGACGGCGAGGGAAGCGTACCCTCCCGCAGCTCGTACGTTCGCCTATCTGCTATCTCGATATCGCTGAAGATTCTCTTCTCGCGTTCGCTACGTGTCTCCGCGAGCCGAGAGCACGGCTGCTTCAGAGTGTCCTCGTACGAGGCGATGTCATAGGAAGCTGCCCAAGCGGGCTTCTGGCCGTCAGCCGCCTTCCATCGATTCCAGGTGCGGAAAGCTGGGACGTCGAGGCGGAGGGGGACATGCTCGTTGTCGTACCAGTCGTCGAACTCCTCTTCGGAGACGCGCTCCCCTGGCTGTGATAACACGAGAAGGTATGCGGCAGGAGCCATGGCTTCTGCTGAACGAATGATCGTATACTGACAGGGTGCTTCAAAATACTGGAACCGACTTTGCGAGTGCTGTTGTGTACCAGATGCGGTGTAATGGATTACTAATTCACAGATGTGCAGAGTGTATTACCAGACAACGGCGTAATCTTGCCGACGTCAGCTCCAGGTCTTACTAAATCTCATGCCATACAACTTCTGAGACACGGGATATTCGAGATTGCAACAAGACACTTTACATGCGGCAAGAGGGCTGCCCAGGAGTCCAGGTCCAAGATCGAGAGAAAGCATAGCACCTCTAACAGCAACAGAGTAACCTTGCTGAAAGGCGGAGAATAAGTCTGGCAGGACAAGAAGGCAAGGAGCCAGAAGAATAGCAACAAAGAGGCACCGAGCAGCAGGGGTTCATAACGTCAGCGGTTTAGACGTCGGCCCAACCACCTTCGTCTAGCTTGTATGAGGCCTCGCTTTCTGGTCGGTCTGGACTGTCAACAAGTTTCGCCACCCGTTCTTCAGCACGGCCTGGAGGCATGGGCAAGGATCGTCGCATGTCAGCACGACACCCGCTGAATCCCGCGCTCTGTGCAGTCATCAAAAAACAATCATGCTGACGCACCTTTACGGAGGAACATGCGCGTTGCCGAAGCATGGGAGAGAATGTGTCCACCAATCGGCTTCAGCGCACCGCCCGCGACGAAAGTCATCGTCGCTCCAGGGTCCGCTACAAGCTGAGTGAGAAAACGACACATGTATGTCACAAAAACCAGAACACACATTGCACCTGGTTGGTCATCAAAATCGCAATCTGGACACCCTGTGTAGTCAGCGATAGACGCGGAGAGGAATGGGAAAGCTACGTTGTATTCCTCGGAGAGCTTACTGAGCTTGGAGAGCATCTGTACGTTAATATTCAGTTACAGAGACGGGATAGGCTTTATCTCTGCCACCATACCTGCGCCAGCTGAATAGCGGATGAGTGTACGCATAGCATAGATAAAACCAGACGTACTTTCTGTTGCCGTTCGCTAAGCTCACCTCTTCCAGAAAAGTCGGTGCGGAACAACGCCATGATACTGTCAACGATCTGCAGGTAGTCAGAATATTCTATCGACTTCAGTGACTGCGGAAATATACGAGAAGTCTAAAGTCCTTGTCTTCGGCGAAGCGCATCGAGCACTCGTTAATCAACTCCATCTGTGATATTGGGTATCATGAGATAAAGCCTGTATCCAGGGGTGGACTTGTCTACCTGGTGTTCACTATTGAACGCCCGCGCTAGAGGGAAGTTGTCAAAACGTGTAGAGATAGGAAGACCCATGGGTACCGTATAGGATGTTTTCCAGAGCCATATCACCATTGACCCCGAAGCGGTCCGCGATAGCGCGGATACGATCGGGACGGAAGGTACCTTCTGTATCAATGTAGGCAACCTAGAA
The DNA here is from genome assembly GCF_000300595.1 of Phanerochaete carnosa HHB-10118-sp. Classification (NCBI taxonomy): domain Eukaryota; kingdom Fungi; phylum Basidiomycota; class Agaricomycetes; order Polyporales; family Phanerochaetaceae; genus Phanerochaete; species Phanerochaete carnosa. Next base: position 4,046,039 of record NW_006767628.1, read on the forward strand.
GTCATGTCAAGGACAGATTCCTGGATGAGCGAGGCAAATTCACCTTTCCCGAAGCACCACCCATATCGGGCGGCAGCTGAGCAACAACGCTCATTGTATGTGCCAGCTGAGTCTTTCCGGTGCGGAACTCCCCGTAGACTACGAGGAAAAGTCATTTCACACACGCATATATCGTGTGGGTGGGCGGACCTTCGGTAATCGACTGCG
>NW_006767628.1:4051156-4055704 GCF_000300595.1 Phanerochaete carnosa HHB-10118-sp
CGAGTTGGAGCAGGTGAAGTCGTTTGATGACTTCGACGTGATCCCGCCCCGGCCCCTGTGCTTTGCCTCGTCGGCCCTGGAAAGTCGAGAAACCATCCAGAGGGTTGTCCCCATCGGGTGGCGTGGGAGAGATACCAGGACGAGCTTTGATTAAACTTAACTTGGTTTTACATAGAAGAATTAGGGCATCGCGCGTAGACGTCGTAGAGTTACTGGAACAAAGATCACGTAGTTAGCATATAACAGTACCCCAGACCCGTAGCTTAGGGTGGCTGTAGTAGCCAGCTTTACGGAGCTCAACAGTAATATCAATGGTTCATGTCCGGTCCATTCTACCACTATTGGCGCAAATGGCTGTCATTACTTGTGAGGGCAGAATCAGTTGAACCAGTACTGGTGTGTTAGCCGCAGACTCATCAGCTAGGAGATTCTGAAAGTGTCGACGCCACAAAGTTGTTGATAGACGCCCGAATACAACCCCCGGCCACATCTGCAGACTCTGCACTCAGTACTCACCACTTTGCTACATTTCATGTCGCCACATCCTCGTTATGTGAACGAATATTTTTCATTTCAGAGAGCAGAATATGACAAAACCAGCTACTGCATACTCCAGGGGCTGACGGCTGTGCTCAACCCATCGCAGTGATAGTGCATGGAGACTACGGTCAGCGGTACCTCCGACTCTGCGGATACGATGGGCGGGATTGGTAACGTGGAGAACGGAGAAGGTGTGGATTGAGGGGCTGTGGAGAATCCTGTGTTCTTTCCCCAGCGGAGTACGTCCCACTTGTCCTTGAAGATTACAGTCCCTTCTGGCTCTTGGACGACCTTGGCTACGCATCGGCCTTCCTTGCTGTACCTACACACCTCGAAGCTCCAGCGGTTGCATATTATGTCCCTTGTGTCAATAGTGTGCTCCCAGCCGTCGTGGCAATAAGGGTCACCCAGCTTCTCGACGATGACGGCCGTCTTCCGCTCGCCCGGTGCACTCAAGCCCTGGATCTTAACGCTCGCAGAGCCGCAGCATAGCGAAAAGCAACCCTTGATACCCTGAGAGCACCAATCCGCCTCGCTCTCTGGCTTGTAGACGTGTGGCACACGGCACCTGCTGCCGTCGTCATCGGTGAAGGTTGCATGGCAGCGGACGCAGTGCTCCTCTTTCGGTGGCTGAATCTTAACTTCTTCGTTCTGCAAAGCTCGCAGTAAGACCGACCGGGATTCTGCATTGGCATACTCTTTAACTCACTGGCGTGTAGGTATACCTGCTGTAGGTCGGCGAGGTTGGAAATGCTGGGATGGTTCGAGTCGGTCTACCCATGGCGTGACGGAGGAAGTGCGTAATGTTCGATCACCAATACCTGGCGCATATAACCAATAGGCCTGTCTTTGTCGTGGGCCAACATCGTTGTGGCTTTCTGAACAAAGGACTGGGCACAAGCCTTGTCCGAACCATCTACATTCGGCCCGACGACGCCGTACTGCGTGTCCAGGTGAGCAGCGAAATGTCACGTTCTCAGGAGGCCCATTACTATATCTATTTTCGCACCATCTTTTAGTATCTGACATTTTCCCATGGATGACAGACAGCAAACTAGTACATTGTCGCGTATCGCATGGCATTTCCCCGCCAACTGTCAATATGGAGTGTGTTATCGCTCTCCGAGTCGTCAGACCATCCTAAGCCATTCCAAGAATCTCGGTGTCCGAGTACTATAAGGAGAAGGTAAGCAACTAGTTCAAAGAGTGACCTTTGGATGAGAATTCTTCTCGCTTTATCTCACACGCCCTATGCGCCGTAGAAATCTATGTCTGGTTTGATCCGACATGGTTTGGTCATTTATTGTCCAGCTTGCGCGATCCCACAGACGAAGCCGACGCACCGTACATCCATTTGTATATATACCAGCTATGTGGCTTGAGCTGGAACCTCGTTCAAGCAGCTCCCCCTCATTGGACCGACTCTCCCCCGTTTATCCGTACCAGCCTACCGCCATGTCGTCGGTCACAACCAGGACGATGACAGCCTACCGCTTCGTCCCTTCCAAGCACAATCCAGTTCCAGAGATTATCCCCGTTCCCATTCCCACCGAGGGCCAAGTACTTGTCAGAGTGCTTGCCGCCGGTGTATGTCACTCCGATGTTGGCATATTGATCCCTGGAGGTGCTCTCAGCCATTTCGTTCCACCTACTATCTTTACGCTAGGCCACGAGGGTGCTGGTAAGTGAGGTCTCTACCATGCCTATTGACGTACGTCGTTCAGTGTTCGCACAGGCATCATCGCCGAGCTGGGTCCGTCGGTGGCCTCCACCTTTCCCCAGCTGAAGATTGGGGATTACGTTGCCATCTGGAGCGGAAACCCCTGTCAGAAGCCTACGTGCATCGCATGTTCTCGCGGCTACACTAACCTCTGCACTATCGAGCACGGCATACACGGTCTTCGGCACGATGGCTCCTGGGCAGAATACATCGCGCTGCGTGCTTCCTCCGTCGTTCCGGTTCCTGGCACGCTGGATGGCATCGCGCCCGCCATCATATCTGCTGCAACCGACGCGGTGCTCACGCCGTACCACGCCATGAAGACCTCCTGCCGCGTGCAGGCCGAGCATACTGTACTCTGCATGGGTATAGGAGGTCTCGGCCTCAACGGCGTCGACATCGCCAAGAAGTGCCTCGGCGCACGATGCGTTATCGCTTGCGATACTCGTTCTGTGGCACTCCATGATGCGCTAGCTGCCGGCGCGGACTATGCTGTGCCTCCCGAGCAGCTTCTGAGTCTCATCGAGGAGGAAAGGCTTGTCGTTGACTTCGCCTTCGACTTCGTCGGCATTCAGGCCACCTTCGACGCATGCTTCGCCGCCATCAGACCTGGAGGCACTATTCATGTACTCGGGTTGCTTGCGGACACGCTCGCGTACACGGCCTTAACCGCCATGCGGAAGGACCTCACCCTCAAGTCCAGTTTCTGGGGCACCCGGGACGAGCTCGCAGAGATTCTGCAGGCCATCTCGGACGGGTTGCTGAAGCCGAAGGTCGACTCTCGTCCGATGAGCCAATGTATCCAGGTGCTTGATGACATGCGGGAAGGGAGGTTGCAGGCGAGGGTAGCTTTGGTTCCGGATGCTATTGCAGGTGAGTAGCGCGTTTACGGGGTGTCTGGCTGTTGTTAACATCTGGAACAGTGCGTATTGCGTCGTACAAGCTCTGAAAAACTGGTTATGTCGCGCGATGCCTGTTTTGCGCTACAACCCAGAAATTGCCGCGAAATTGAAAATCGGCGTCGGTAAGCCTTGAGCTTGAGCTTGAGCGCCCTGGGCTAAACAGTGACTGGTGACTGCTTGAACTGTTGCTCCGATTTCACAATGACTACGGATTCGTTTCGGGAGGGCGAATCTTGTTATACATCATAAAACAGATTGCATAGGCGTTCTGAAAAGCATCCCACGCTCGCAGGAGTTTCCATACCTTTGCAGTACGTGCCCCTCCCGCGGTCTGGGATGTGATGATTCTCAGACAGAACACGCGTCAGTCCTTGCGACTTATGTCCCGATCTCGCTCAGCGCGCCAGGGGACAGATGTTTCCAGTGGTAGTCGCGCTGCCAACAGTTACTGCTGTCCTCACCAGGTTCCACACCTTGTGCACCGCATCTCGCATTCAGCCCGGGCATCCATGGCCTACCCAGGAGAAGGCAAGGCTTGGGCTCGACTAGGCAAAGAGGCTCTTGCTCTTACTCATTTTTTTGATGACCGAGTTCTCTAAGTATTCTCACGGAACCACTAGGCTCCGTTATTCCCCCCTCGCTCCCCCACCTAACAGCCGGGGCACACGCTGCGCTGGGACCAAGCATCTGCGCTGAACAGGACTATACCAGTTGCTCTATCGGACGGGATAATCTATGTCCCAACCTGCCGCCTTACGGTTTGGGCGTGGATGGCTCATGGGCAGAGTACAGCGCCGTCCGCGCCGCCGTCTGAATTCCTGAGGGCCCAGAGCGCATTCTTCCAAGTGTCGCTGCTGCCACGACGGATGCAGCTCTCACCACGTATCACGCCATGAAGACATGCTGCGGACTAAAACCAGCGCAGGCCGTGTTCTGTCTCGGCCTGAGTGGAGTAGGGCTGAATATAGGCGTCGGGATCGCGAAGCTTAAGGGCTATTTGGGCGTGCACTGTCCAATTGCGTCGAACACACGCGAGTCTGCTATAGCTATGCAGAGCGCAGCAACGGCCGGCGTACGCTACACCGTTTCACCCGACGTGTGGACTTCGTTTTAGATTTCGTAGCGTACTAGCACACCTTCAACTTGTGCGTCATCGTAGTCCGACCGAGAGGAACGGCTGTCCATGCTGTGGGTTTTGACGCGGAGTCGCTGTCGGTCACACCAGTAATCGTCATGAAGAAAGGTCTCACGTTCCAGTGTGCTCAGGTCCTGGAGGACGACACGCAGCATGGGCGGTTGTGGGCAGGGAAGTATTGTTACCAGACTCACACCTGTAATAGAGCCGTCTCTGAGCATGTTCAGTTCCTCTCCGTGCTGAAATCGCGC
>NW_006767628.1:4055724-4056823 GCF_000300595.1 Phanerochaete carnosa HHB-10118-sp
AGAGTACAGCGCCGTCCGCGCCGCCGTCTGAATTCCTGAGGGCCCAGAGCGCATTCTTCCAAGTGTCGCTGCTGCCACGACGGATGCAGCTCTCACCACGTATCACGCCATGAAGACATGCTGCGGACTAAAACCAGCGCAGGCCGTGTTCTGTCTCGGCCTGAGTGGAGTAGGGCTGAATATAGGCGTCGGGATCGCGAAGCTTAAGGGCTATTTGGGCGTGCACTGTCCAATTGCGTCGAACACACGCGAGTCTGCTATAGCTATGCAGAGCGCAGCAACGGCCGGCGTACGCTACACCGTTTCACCCGACGTGTGGACTTCGTTTTAGATTTCGTAGCGTACTAGCACACCTTCAACTTGTGCGTCATCGTAGTCCGACCGAGAGGAACGGCTGTCCATGCTGTGGGTTTTGACGCGGAGTCGCTGTCGGTCACACCAGTAATCGTCATGAAGAAAGGTCTCACGTTCCAGTGTGCTCAGGTCCTGGAGGACGACACGCAGCATGGGCGGTTGTGGGCAGGGAAGTATTGTTACCAGACTCACACCTGTAATAGAGCCGTCTCTGAGCATGTTCAGTTCCTCTCCGTGCTGAAATCGCGCATTTATAATACATATAAGGGTCTAGATACTCGATGAATGGAGTGAAGTATGATACAATAGACATTGTCCTTTTGCACGAATATCGCTCGTGACAAAGCCGGCCAGTGGTAGCAATGCGAAGATAACCACCGGCTACGTTCACGCATGAGAAGCCTGGAACCGAACTGAAGCGACCATGAGCTGGCCTGGAATAGGCTTGAACTTTTCGAGATACTCTTTGTAGGCATCACTATGCGACTATCAGTAGAAGCAACCCGTGCGCCGCAGATCGACCTACCTTGGCGGCCTGCGGTCAGCATAGATATTTCCCCACATGTAAACTTCCGCCGCGGCGATGGTCAAGATTGACTACAAGCTGCGCTCAGCAAGTCATGTGGCACGCGACGTGAGAAAGGCTACGTACGGGCATACGGGCACGCATGGCGCTGAGCATGGTGATGTAGAAAAAGGTTCTGGGGACGATCTGGGTTTTGCTGAACCTGACTGGACCCTCATG
>NW_006767628.1:4056843-4120520 GCF_000300595.1 Phanerochaete carnosa HHB-10118-sp
AGGACGACACGCAGCATGGGCGGTTGTGGGCAGGGAAGTATTGTTACCAGACTCACACCTGTAATAGAGCCGTCTCTGAGCATGTTCAGTTCCTCTCCGTGCTGAAATCGCGCATTTATAATACATATAAGGGTCTAGATACTCGATGAATGGAGTGAAGTATGATACAATAGACATTGTCCTTTTGCACGAATATCGCTCGTGACAAAGCCGGCCAGTGGTAGCAATGCGAAGATAACCACCGGCTACGTTCACGCATGAGAAGCCTGGAACCGAACTGAAGCGACCATGAGCTGGCCTGGAATAGGCTTGAACTTTTCGAGATACTCTTTGTAGGCATCACTATGCGACTATCAGTAGAAGCAACCCGTGCGCCGCAGATCGACCTACCTTGGCGGCCTGCGGTCAGCATAGATATTTCCCCACATGTAAACTTCCGCCGCGGCGATGGTCAAGATTGACTACAAGCTGCGCTCAGCAAGTCATGTGGCACGCGACGTGAGAAAGGCTACGTACGGGCATACGGGCACGCATGGCGCTGAGCATGGTGATGTAGAAAAAGGTTCTGGGGACGATCTGGGTTTTGCTGAACCTGACTGGACCCTCATGCGACCCAGCGACCCAGTCTATATACCTCCCTCAACTCCGGTGAGCGACCGTCCTGCAGGAGGCCACAGCGTCCATACCAAATTCTAGGCCGTAACATTACCGTGCCGGCGCTACCTATTCTAAGCAGTATGAGCTCCGTGCGCTGTTAGAATGGTATGACAGTCAGCGAGTGAACCTCGGGCGACGTCTATGAGTGCACGTCGAGCTCTAGGCGGACCTGCTCTCGAGCGCCAAGGATGCTGAATGAGAGTTGCCGTGATTCCTGGTTCGCGCGTTCACGTTTAGTGTCCATTTCGGGCATAAAAGGCTACCATCTTACTCAGGGCCTCTGTAATTCGCCATGTCCGCCGGTTTACCTGAAGTTCAATGGTAGCATATGGTGCAAGCTGCGTCGGAGTAATCGGCGTGTCGCCGCCGGAGGCGCACGGGATGAGGTAGCGCCATAAAAGGCTGGCTTCCGGGAAGCCCTACGACATCAGACGGATATGAAAAGTGCATATGAAATATACGGTGTCGATATGGCCCTCGAATCTCATGTAGTTACAAATCCGGCAGTTCTCTCTGTACAAGTCTTGTCCATGTGCTCTCTCGCCACCAGTCCTCCATCGCGTCGAGACGTTCCCACAGCGTCTCTTCATCAACGTTGTAAATCTCGTATTTCGCGCCGGTAAGCACCCTAGCATCACGTCTGGCTACCTCCATGGCGGCCCTGTTCTCTCCTCTGCAGCGCACGTCTGGTCAGCGGAGCATGTAGTGAACGAGAAGAGCTAACCTCAGCAGTTCCAATAGCTCCTTTCGATCCGGGAAGAACAACCGTGGCTCGAGCACGGCTAATATTCCCAATGATGCTCGAAATAGAAACGAGTCACCCTCTAGGAGAAGGATGTCCCACAGGCGAGCACATGCTTCAAATGGCAGGTGATCCAAGAATAGCGGGATCAACCAGGTTGGGAGGTACGCTGCCGGCGATATTTGGTGTTGCTTAAAGTTGAAGTAGACTGGAGTAGTGGGTGTAAGTATCGTATCCGCATTGAGACACGAGACAATATACTTTTAGGCATGCCGTCAGCAAGCAAGGTATCGAATATACTGTGACTTAAAAGTGAGTGCCTGACGGACATCCAGTCCCAGCGACAAGTCGTACCGGTAATACGCTTCTACCTGCGGGCAGGTTAGCATGGATTCGAGTCTAAAAGCTGCGGACCAGCTTACATCGGCTCTGCACGCCTCGCTTCCGTAGAACGACCGCAGGCAATGCCGTTCGAGCAGGTTTCTTAGGACAATGAACCCGGGTGAGGGTGCCATATTTAGTAGAATCATAGCTGCGATCTTGGCTACACCCTTGACGTAACCAAGACCTTCGTCGGACCGTGCAACAACCCAGGCGCAGAGCATGTCTTTCAGGTCCTGATATAACGGACCCCGCTCCGGTGCGAAGAGGTGTAGTGAAGGCAACGTGCTGGCAATATCCTCTTCAATGAGATCGAGAACCGGTTTGGGGAAGCTGCCTGCGGAGAGGGCACGATTCACGCGCGACACACATCGTTTGAAGGCGTCTGTCCGCCTGATCATTAGCAATAGCAATAGACGAGAAGGGACGCGCGAGGGCGCACCATTGCTCATAGCGAGTCCATTCCCCACGGCATTCTGCCACATTGTGGCGCGCAGCTTCGAGGGGATGCCTTTCCACCATAGCTTTCGAAGAGCCGGCTTTTTATATACCATACGCCAATTGGGTAAGATCTCTCGCTGCCAGTGCACGAGTGATTCTTCTATCTGACTCTCCCTCGTGAGACGTCGCTCTTGCAAAGCCTTTCGTCTTTTTTCCTCTGGAAGGTAACAGGACAGAGACCGAGCATGTCAATGTAGCATAAACAAGAGGACACCGAGCGTGTAAGAAGACTGCATTGGTTATCTATTACATATGCCACAAGGAGGAGCTCTCTTTCAGACTCACCAGCTGCTCGGCTGCGCTTCATCATGATCTCCCAGTCGGCCATATGCCTATCGTCCTCTTCGCGGGGCTTCGGTGGGAGGTAGGTCGGGCGTGTCCTGTTGACAACTTTGTCGAGCATACTCGGGCCGACGGACCTGGACGCGCGGTGCATGGCTGTGAAGGTACTAGTGGATGCATTGAACTGAGCGGAAGTCGGTGTAGGCAGCGAGGTCGAAGCTATCATGGGAAGAGAAGCCGTAGATGAGACACTGGTTGCTGATTGAGGCGTAACGGGAAGAGGGACCGTTGTTGCGTCGAGCTCTGGCTCAATATGAGGAGGAGGCGTTGAAGGGGTATGGCTGTGCTCGGGTTCATTAACTGGTGGAGGTGTGGCCGCCTTCGCTACGATAGAGTCTGCGTGCTCTTCGGAGGCCTCCATCTGCACAGCAGGATACTCGGCGTCCTGAAGGTCGGACTCTTCGCTATATTCTTGGATTTCCTCCTGTGCGCCTTTATCCGGATGAGGGGACTCAAGGCTCACGGACGAGAATTCGGTCGAGAGAGCGATCTCATCGAGGGCTTCGGACTCGGAGGTATAAGAAGCCGTCCGGGATCGTAGTGATAGAGGCTGCTGGGTCGGTGGGAACGACCGGTCGTCGTAGCGTCCGTCGATGTCGAAGGTGGACACGGACGCGTGAGGCTCCTCTGCAAAACCTATCCTGCCTGTATTATCGGCGAGCTCGTGATCGGTGGGCCAGCCAGACTCTGCAGTGATGTAGCTACTGAAGTTCTTCTCGAGCTCTTGGCGTATAGCCGCGGGGGAAAACTCGTACGGCAAGTCGTCGTCTAGCGTGTCTGAGAAGGCGTCGTCTAAGACAAACGGCTTGGGTATAGTCGACTTCGCAGGCGTTGGCTGGCGCAGTGGCGGCGAGTGGAGCTCGTCCTCCGAATGGACGCTCATGGCTGCCGTATACAATGAGAAGGGTTACGTGTGGGAAGGTGAGAGCGACGAGTAAATGCTATGCTTAGAGCAACCGCACATCACACTGACACTCCCCGCAGCTGTTCCTAGCTGTTCCCCGCCCAAGCGCGCGCGACGCGTTACGCGTGTGACGGCCTACGCTGACTCTCGAAACTCGACCGGCGAAGCTTAAGCATAGAGCTCTGTGAGTACGCATCTCGAGGTAATCTGCAGAGATATCATTGACATGACAAGTCGCTCATGATTGCAGAAGTACTTCTTGTCCTTGCGGGCCATTCGTCCTCCCTTTTCCCCACCGACCACAAGGTCCATCCTAATTTTGCGCCTCTCCTTCATCCCGGAGAGCAACAATGTCTCGAAGCTTTGGCACGGATAGCCTGCATATACCGCAAGATCAAGCAGACCTCCAACGATCTTGCACGTTCACCGTCACGATATGTATCGGCTTTATGCGCGACATTGAACCATATCCTGCGAACAGAATACGAAAGCCTGGTCGTCGACACAGAAGCCAAAATCCTCAAGCGCGACAGCAGCCTCGTTGCTAGAGGCTCTTTCGTCCCACTGTCATCTATCCGTGCCATATTCGCCGAATGGGATGCACCTCTTGTAGCTCTGGAGTCCCTCATGGACGAGCTACAATCAACAGCACAGTGGCAGCCAGGACCACTCATTGACCTACTTCTAGCCCGCTCTAATACAGGCGTACATCGCACCGCATCCATCTATTCTCGTCTTTGTGAAGCTGTCCAAAGAGTCTGGATCGCACAGCTTCAGGCTTTCATGATTCATGGCTCCGTAGCATCCACCGACCCTTTGGCATCTTCCGACTACATGCTCTCAGAAGGTGCCATGCCTAACTGTGTCTCAACCCAGTCTCGGGACTCTATTGCCTACGTCGGTCGTGCCATCGGAACTGTGAAGGCGGCTCGATGGGAGAAGCAGTTCCCCAGGCAGCAGGCCATGGAACACACCAAGCACCTAGACAGCGTCCTGCCCCAAGATCGCTATGAGTTCGACCGGATCATCGCAGACATCCGTATTGCTGTTAGCGAGTGGTTATGGCTTAATGTCCTGACTCAGAAAGATGTCGATGACGCCGTCGAATCACTGTGGGTGTTTCTCTTGATATCAGTATGTGTGTCATTAAGTCTCGTGTAGAGCGAGCTACTTCTTGCTACGAAACGGCGAATTTGCGCTGTCTCTCATTCGCGAGATCGAGCGGTTGAAGATGTCCAGGCTTACTGGCAGGACAGGGCCGAACACAATGATCAGGGAACAAGACTTGCGACTTGCTCTCCTCCGCGCCTCGCTCGGTACGAGTGCTCAACATGATGCTTCGCTTTCTCGCCTCAGCTTCCAGCTGCCGACTGGCCCTCTCCGTCCTTTGCTACCTTCTTTTGGTCACGGTCCCTTGGTCAACGATGTGTTGGCATCAATGAGCAATCTGCCAGAGCACACGCCGTTCGACGATCTGTTGCTTGGCACCCCGCTTATTCTCAACTACAGTGTATCATGGCCACTGGACCTCTTCTTGCACGCATCTGACTTGCGAATCTACGCCGCACTCTTCGCCTATCTCTCCTCGCTACGTAAAACGCACACGCGCGTGCACTTGTGCTGGACAGCCCTTTCCAACGCACAACGGGCACGGCGAAGATGGACCGGCCTGGGGGAAGGCGGTACCGCAGAAGACCTAGAAGTGCGGAAAGAACTGCTGCGGTGTGGCTGGGGCGTCGTCCGTGAGATGAGCTGGTTCCTGGACACCCTACTGGGCTATGTTATGACGGAAGTTGTTGACATCGAATTCCGGAGACTAAAGGTCTTGCTCGCGGGAAAACCTGCTGCGATTGCCAGACAGATGACGGGTGGCCAATCGCGTGGCGATTTGAACCCGGCTTCAGCATCAACCTTTCCCACATCCCACAGCACCGCGTCCACTGTGTCGTCCACGCATCTAGACTTCACAACTTTGCGCCAGCTACACGCCACTTATCTCGAACGACTCATCACTGGTTGTCTGCTGTCCAATTCAGCTCTGACATCTGTCATTCGCTCAATTCTCGAGCTCTGCGAACAATTTGTCGCGCAGGTCGAGCGATGGGGCGGAGACATCCTGCCAGAACTTCTATCCGAGGGCAGTCTAGGCGCAAGGGGCGACAGAGTGGGCGAGATGGTAGAAGAACGAAGGAAGATAGTCGCGGAAGTCAATGATGTAAGAGGACCCTGGAATTGTAGCTCCGTATAGCATGCTAACGATCGCTGTTCCTAGGCCCTGAATGCGCTGCTCGAGTCGTTTTATGAGCAGCTATCGTTATCGACAACTCAGCAGCCTTTCTCGGCGGGTCCTGACGCCTCGAAATCGACGATGTACAATATGAGCACGGCGAACACGACGGGATTCCACACATTCATTCGGCCGAAGCGTGGTAAAGGCCTTGCGGGCGACGAAGAGGTCCGACGGCACGTCGAGAGACTGTTGCTGCGTTTGGACTTCAACGGCGAGTTCTCAACGCATAGAGTCGGCCGGCGAGCAAGGCAAAAGGGCTTGGACATTTTGAAGGAGGGCGGACTCACGTAGTTCGCGTCTTTGACGCGTTTGATGGCGCAGCTATCTGGCAGAGCTTCTGTCAATTTGCAGACGAATGGTGCTACTTTTCAGCAGATGTAGACGTGGCAGGCGGCGATTCAATATATTCGAGACGAGTACGTTAAGTCAAGGTGGTGAAAACGGTTTGAGATTATCCGATCTGAGGTTGATGATCGCGTCAAGAAGTAGTTTATAACTGTCACATCGCATGAGTCTCCCAGCTGCTCTTCGCCGTCTCTCTCTCCAGTCCCGCCATCTCCACGCCTCTGCAACCATGAGCAGCCGTTGGTCCATGTCATCTTCAGCCTTCCCGTCGCCTCGCTGAGCGTTCTCCTTGCAGAGTATACCACTCGTCAGGTCGGCGCTGCCAACACCCTTGGTGAGCCTCTTTGCTGGCAATCCAATTGGCGAACTCAAGCTCATCGCTAGACATACAGAGCACCGTGTCTTCATCGAGAGAACGTCTGACCACCTCGTCGTTTCCCCATTCCACGACATTCCTCTCTTCGCTGACCAGAACAATGGCGTCCTCAACATGATCGTCGAGGTTCCCCGCTGGACCAACGCCAAGATGGAGATTTCCAAGGAAGAGGCCTTCAATCCCATCAAGCAGGACATCAAGAAGGGCCGTCTGCGCTACGTCCGCAACTGTTTCCCCCACCACGGCTACATCTGGAATTACGGTGCTTTTCCCCAGGTGGGCCAGCCTGGTTTTCCTGTCATGATTCAGCCCGCTCAGAGTTATGCTTCGGCAGACCTGGGAAGATCCGCAAGCGGTCCATCCCGAGACCAAGGCCAAAGGTGACAACGATCCTCTCGATGTTTGCGAGATCGGCGAGCAGGTTGGCTACACCGGCCAGGTCAAGCAGGTCAAGGTTCTCGGCATCATGGCCCTCCTTGACGAGGGCGAGACTGACTGGAAGGTCATCGTCGTCGACGTCAACGACCCCCTCGCGTCCAAGCTGAATGACATTGAGGACGTCGAGAACAACCTCCCCGGTCTCATTCGTGCGACCAACGAGTGGTTCCGGTGCGTTTATTCTTCGTCACGCGACTCGTTCTACAGCGTTGACGGAACACCTTCTCAGCATCTACAAGATTCCCGATGGCAAGCTCGAGAACCAGTTCGCATTCTCTGGCGAGGCCAAGAACAAGAAGTATGCTACCGAGATCATTCACGAGTGCCACGAGGCCTGGCGCAAGCTAGCAGTCTCTGGCGAGAGCCCTGCCAAGACCCCTTCCTACGACCTCTCGATGTACGTGTGCACTCTCCAAATCTCTAAACTCAAACCTTAGCTAGTACTCTGTTAGCCGCAACACTACCCTCCAAAGCACTCCTGGCTACACCTCCAAGAACGATGCCGCCTACCAGGGCATTCCTTCCGACTCTAGGAAGCCTCCTGCTCCCATCGATGGTGCCAGTAAGCAACACGCTTACCTTCTGATATCCAATGTCTAACTTCGTTCCTTCAGTCTCCAAGTGGTTTTATATCTCCTCTGCCCAGGTATAGACCACTTCCATGTAAAATAACAGATTTGAGTAGTAATTGCTTGTCGAAGGACGACATCGACAAAAATATACCTTCCAATGCACCGTTGCGCTCTCGCATTTGAAGTTAAGAATCGAATAGCAAACATGAAGAGGGTATCTGGATTTTCACATGCACAATTTAGACGATGCAGAGCAGTCACCTCGAGGCCAAGACGTTTGAAAACAGCATGCACGAGACATTAGCTAATGCAATATACTAAAGCTACATATTTACACTATGAAGGCAAAGGGTATGTATTCACGAAGCCTCTGTACTACTTCCTAGAAGCCGGCGGTGTCATCGTCTTAATTTTTCCAGCGTGCCCTCCTGTGCAGGCGGGTAGCGGCAATACTTGTCTGAGATGAATGTTACCGTCCAAGTGCCCTCGAGTGCAGAAAAGATCGAGTATTCATTCGTTGTTACACCCGAGACGGTGTGTGTCTCGAGGATCTTGCCTTGCTGGCCCTTCTTATTTGGCAGCTCGGCGCGCTGATATGTGAAAGTGAATGGTGGCTCGCCGATGAGTGTGAAGACGATTTCGGCTTGGTCACCTGTACGACCGTGACTCAGTGGTTAAGTCTAACTGTCAACGGTCGCACTCACCCTCGTGGATATCTTGCACGATGCGCTTTCCGTGTCCAACCTGCGCCGCCGGCAGCTGACGCACCTGATAGCGCAAATCTGTCACACCTGTCTTGCACATTTTCTGCTGATGAGCAATCGATGTGATGGCGAATTCGCCAGGCTGTTGTTGGATGAACGAGAATGGCGACGCCCGAGCCTCCTGCGTATACGCCTTGCCGTTGACCTTGTATCTGCAGGTGGTCAGTATAATTCTGCAAGATGCAAGAACTTCAGAAACTTACCCGATGGTCCATGGTGGCGTGCCCTCAAGTTGGAAGTGCGAAACATCACCAACACAGTAATGCTCCTTTCTATCGAATGGTACAATCGCTGCGGTCTCCGCGACGTCCAGCCAGATGCTTCTTGACATTGGATCGGGCGCAGCCTGCGCACACCCAGAGGCGTCCTGCACGGACTCAATCGTGATGACGTGTGGGCCAATAGATTTGAAGGTGTAAGCAGGAACGTTCAACTTCCAGCTATGCTCATCCAGAACCACAGTCTCATGGTATATATCACTCGCAGCGAGATTCTTAATGGAGATCTGAAGTCGGAATGGCGGCGTTCCAGACAGCTGAATGAACCCATCTCCGCTGTGCAGATCGTGCGGCGTCAATGTGTCACCCATGCAGTACGTGACGCGGTTTTGATTTTTGAAGCGAGTAGAAGGACGCGTGAGCACTTGCTGCTCAAACAGCAGACGTTGCGATCGTGGGATGGTGGCCTCCCTGTGATTCGATAGAGGATAGGCCGCATCTCCAATTTGCTTGACTTCATAGTATATGCGGGCGGCTTCGTCGGTATGTAGCTGGAAGCGCGTCCGAGGCTGGATGCTGCTGAAGGTTGGCTGATCCAGGATTTTCGTGCCACCACTTGAATCGTCTCGAGCGACATTGTACATAATCTGGAAAGGTGGTCGCCCTGGAAGATGCAAAATTAGTATGTCTAACAAATGAAACAAACGCTACACACCTGTGAGGTCCAGATCCACATGATCAGAAAAACCCTCGCAAACTGGCGATAGGATATGTGAACTATTATACGGCTCGTATGTGGCCTGTACTTCGGACGCGAGCCTGGCGATAGGTCTAGACACCCAGTCGACCGCATAGTTGGCGGCGTCTGCGTTGATTTCTCCTGGACATTGAGAGTCCCACACCTCGAGAAGCTCATACAACCCCTTCTCGGTCACGCGCAGCTCGTCGTTAGGGGTTGACAAGGTAGCGGTAAAGACTTGATGAGATGTTTCGGCACGACGATACTTGATGCGCCATGGCCCGTCGCCCGTGAGGCGAAGCGGGAGTGTTGCCTTCTCGCCTTCCAAGGTGGTAACCTGACGCTTATTGCTGGGGCCATAGAATTTTGCGGTGGGCTACCAGAAATACATGAACCAATGCATCAAATGAGGGCATGGATACATGTACGCACCTTGACGCGACGAACGTTGGCGATAATGCCGGGAACGGAGATGGAACGCTTGCAGCCGTATGCATCTTCGATACTCGCTGCACGACTGGTCATCAGCACTCATACGTTATAATAAATACTAGATATCTTACCAAGATCAATCTCGAAAGTGCCACCATCTCTGTCGACAACAGGCGGTATTGGAACCTGAATACTCTTCCTCGAGTTCGTAATCTTCGGAATGTGGATGATTTCCGAGCCCTTGGGACCGACTACTTGAATGTCAAGGTTCCATGGACCGGTGCCCTGACCGATAACAATCAGATCAATATGCAAATGGCGAAAACAAGCCAAGCAATCCAACCTTGAGATCGACGTCAACATCGACGACACTTCCCGAGCAGCTACTAATTTTCTTGCGACTCCTCGTCCCAGCAGTGTTGTGCGCGAAGTCTGCCGACGCGGGCGGATGCACGATCTGATCAATGCTCGGGCCCTTGAGCGCTACCTTCCTGTAGTTCTGGTCACTGAGATGTGTGAAGGTGAAAGTATAGTGTCCGCTGTCCTCCGGCTGAATCGTAAATTCACCACGTGACGTCGCAAAGGTCTTGGAGAACTCTTGAACGGGGCCTTTGTCCTTGCGCTGAGTGTAGTACACCTGGAAGGGGGGTGCACCATGCAGGACAAGGGCGGCTGACACTCCAGTATCTCCAGAGCTAACGCAACTGTGAGTGAAGCACGCGTAATGTTAAGAAAAATTGGAACCCACCATTCATGTATCTTCTTCCACTCAATCTCAGCGGTGGGGATTGGCCTCTCGACAACTTTACAAGTATCAGGACTAAGGACGTCGCCCTCGCAGTACTTGCCCTTTACGCTTATAATCGAATACTCTCCAGGCATGTTGGCCTGAAGCGTGAACTCCTTCCGGTTACCAGGAGAGGTGATGGTCTTCGTCCATGGCTTGAGCTTCTTGTACGTCTTCGACACGTCCTCGTCTGCAAGCGGTGCAAATTTCATATCCACGTCCCAAGGAGCGTCCAGTCCATCAGACTCTTTCATGGCGAGGGTCAGTGCCGTTTCAGAACCAATGAGGAGCGAAGCGGGCTGGCCAACATCGCAATGCCTGAAGGAGACACTTGGTCGACGAAGAACAGTGATAGAACGTGCTGTAAGATTGTGATGAGGCGTGTTGGTGTGACTTACGTGTGCACCAGCTTGCACAACGTTACCAAGGGCGTCCGAGACCGACTCTAGAACGTATGAATGTGTGCCAAGCGAGTCGAGATTGACCGTAAGGGGAACGCTGAGCTGCTGAGCTGCCCTCCGTCCAGAGCCAGCGAGTCGCCACTTGTCGCCATTGGGTCGGTGGGTATGAAAATCTTCCCCCTCGATACCCTCAACCATGAAAAGCTCCTGCTTGCCATTGATCTCCCGACGCCACTTCAGGCTGAGTGGAGGTACACCATAGACGTCGATCTTGAGTTCAATTTCTTCTCCTGCACCGCTCTTTAGTCCCGGAGAAGCGCAGCGCATGTTGTCGCCGTGCTGAATGACGTTGTGCTCTGCGAATGCAGCGCCCGGGCAAGGAACAATGGGGACGTCGATTGGGTAGATCAAACGAGCTTCAACGCCAGATGCATCCAAGACGTCTTCTAGCCTGAGAGCCCCGGGCTTTGTGACGCGAATGTGAACCAAGGATTGGCTCTTTTGCAAAGATGGAGAACCGTGGGTCGGTGTGAATTGCTCGTCGTCGTCGTCGTCGTCGTACTCATCGTAGTCTTCCTCAGATTCGCGCTTTGCAGACGCCGCAGAGCGCGCAACTTGCAAGGACTCCTGACGGGAGTTCTCGATCGCCTTCAGGTCCTTCGCGCTCAGCTCGAATTTCTCGATCTTGCTGACCGCGCCTTTAGTCTTCTCCTGCTCTCCCGACACGTCCTCAATGTACCCTAGTGGGGTAAGTGTATACTTGAGGTTTACAGAGTTGGTGTTGTTGAGCAAGACCGGGACGAGGAGGCTTTGCCCGGGGGCGAGACAGAAGGTTTGACTGTACGGGTTGAGCTTCGCGGTGCTGATGGGTGACATACGGACAGTATGTTGACCAAGAAGGTGAGAGTCGCGATTTCCACTGCCAACGAGGCCCCCCAGTCCGAGGGCGGGAAGAACCTCCGATAAACTGAATAGCGGTGCAGTAGTGGCGACTTCTCCGTGGTGGCCTACGTGACAAGGGATATAAACGTGAAAAACATGCGTTGGTTCGACAGCAAGGACCACTCACTAGCCGTGAACATCCGCGGTATGAGAGCTTGAATGTCTCCAGCACCAATATCCACGCGTATACCGCCAAAAAAGAAACCGTCCAGCAACCACAGGATTGCGATTTGTAGCAAGACCACAGATTTTGCGTAGTTGAGTCTTGGTATCCGCAACGACGAGAGACTCATGCAGTAGATGAAATCCCATATCAACCATTTGAAGGTGTATTTCGCTTGCTGTCCCTCGCTGAAGAGATACCGGAAAAAATCGAAGACTTTGATGGCCTACAAGGTATGCTAGTCAGTACACGTCTACGAAGCCGTGAATGGTCATAGTAGGCAGAAAGGTCGAAGACGCGACGTCACTGGTGGTAGCAAATGATAGCACGCACCTGAAGAAGGGCTCCAACACTTAGAGCGTATAGCCTCTGTGAAGGAATATCGATATACTTTTCGGCTATCCGTGGTGGCGGATGAGGCGTGCTTGGTGCTTTCGACATAGCGGTCTGCAGCCAGGCGAATGGGTATTGGACCGGTTATTAAGGGTGCTGCGGTCGTTGCTAACAGATTTGGTCGTCGAGAAAGGGCATGAACAGGTCGTGGGCGGAAGGTCTATAGTTGTGGAGGGCAAGTTCGGTGGACATTGGACAATGATGAACGCGCCGGAGCACATGATCGCACAGAGAATAAGCGCCCACAGGTCGCCAGGATTTGCTTCCACGCGAGGGTTGCGTGCACGATGTTCACACACAGCGAGAGAAGACCAGGGTTATAGTACAAATGTACACGATATTTACAGTCCGAACATTGGTATCCTACAATTAGCTGAGCAACCAGAAGACGAAATAAGCACCGAGCAAGCCAAGTAAGACCTTCGCCTGGGGATCAAGTTTGCTGAAGAAATTGGCACCTGGCAATTCGGGGGCGGAAGGGGCCGGCGAGCCACCTAAGGTCTGTCCTTTTCCTTGAAACGTAGCTGTGGAGGGCGACCCAGACGCATGTTTGCGCACGGTGGACTCAAGTGCTCTGTTCCCACATGTTATGAATGTCGCGCGGCATGAGAGCAGATGTAATACGTACGCTCTGTTTGCCCCTTGGACTTCATCTACTTTCGTGCTACCCTTGAGGAAGACAAACGTTGGCCTAGCATGCATTACTTGGCAAGCGGTCCAAGACATAACACAGCACAGATATACGCACATGGCTGCGACTTTGTACTGCCCCGAAACGTCGCTCGCAGCGTCCACGTCACACTTCAGGAAGTTAACATTCTGGTACTGCTTGGATAGTGCCTCAAACGTTGGAGCTATCATATGGCATGGCCCACACCTGCGCCGAACGCATCAGCCTAGATACGTCGCTGCACGTTACCCACCGCCCTGTTAGGCTGCGCACCATGTTGCGTGAAAGTCGATGACGGAGAGTTTATTCTTGTCTTTCGACAAGATGCCGTTGAGTTGCGAAAGGGAGGTAATGTGTGTAATTGACATGGCTAATTGGCGAGATAGTATGTCACTGGAAGACAGCGAGAGTGCATAAGCCTGCTGCCACGCTTCACGTGATCGGCGTTTATAGGACCAAACAAGACCACACGCGTCCGTTAACCGTTATATTGACGCGAGAGGCCTCGATACTTCTTCACTTCCAACCACCATCTCCTCCTCTCGAACACCCTCGCTCGAGCACTCTCGCCCCCCTCCGAGCTCAGCAGCATCTTCGGCCGCCACTCAACCACTACACAGCTAGCATATCATGTCTGGACGCGGCAAGGGCGGAAAGGTGCGTGCTCTTAGGTGTCTGTCGCTGCGTGCGCAAGCATGCTCATTGTTGTCGTTGTCAACAAGGGTCTCGGCAAGGGCGGTGCCAAGCGTCATCGCAAAATTCTTCGCGACAACATCCAGGGTATCACCAAGCCCGTAAGTAGAGCTTCGGTTCTCCTTTATCTGGATCTCATGTCGTGTGCCGCAGGCTATCCGTCGTCTCGCTCGTCGTGGCGGTGTCAAGCGTATTTCTGGCCTCATCTACGAGGAGACTCGCGGTGTCCTGAAGATCTTCTTGGAGAATGTTATTCGTGATTCTGTCACATACACCGAGCACGCGAAGAGGTACGCAACCTCCACCTTTTCTCCTTCGCCCTTGCTGATAAATCGATGTGCAGGAAAACCGTGACAGCGCTCGACGTTGTCTACGCCCTCAAGCGGTCAGGCCGCACTCTCTACGGCTTTGGCGCGTAAGGTCTCTGATCGGATGCATCTTGTTGAACTATGTATTTCTATACTCGACATCATACTCTGTGATTGTGGTTGCGTATTCTAGCACGCATACTATATGATATCATGTTATACTGTGAGCCTTGAGTGTTATGTGAAGCAGTATAATTATGTTGGCACCGTTGGTGGCCTGTGAGTTCTAAGGCTGTCTTCAATGATCACATGCATAGAGTTGGGTATATGCTGTGCTTGAGAACAGCCTCAATCAGCAAGTATAGTTATCCTGACTACACCAACATTGACATATTGACATGACACATCAGTAGTGCAATGCCATGAGTCCCAAAAGTATCCGCAGGATGTACCATCAACGCCACAAAGGTAGTAACAAGTCCGACTTCCACAACCTCAGTCTATTTACCCTGCCCGTAACAAACCTTCAACCGAAGGTTGCCAGAAAGCAAAGTAAAAGGAAAAAGGAGTGAACAAAAGAATCCCAAGGAGGGATCCCCCGACGACACAAGCCGGTACTGCAGTGGCAAGGTCATCGTGCCCCCGAGTTGCAAGCAGAGCTCGAAGGACAAGGGCGGCAAAAATTTGATAACCAATAATGAGGGCGGTGCCCTCATAATAGTGGTTAAACTATTAAGAACAGATACTACACTTGATCTAAGCCAAAAGGCCAGAGTGGTAAGGATTCGAGATGGGCGGAGAGGTCCTTATATATGTTTACAGGCGCTTATCATGTCGCGCACGGACCACGTCGTGAGCTGTTCGGTTATTTCGCGCGTTTTGGCCATCAGCTCAGCGCCACGAAGCATTCGCCAACGGCTCCCCCTCTCGCTCAGGAGAAAATACGCCCGTGAGATGATCAGATACAATGCAGTTGTTCAGTTGTTGCTAATGCCATGCAGTACATACAAAGAACAAGAATCTACTAAAATGCCAACGGTATACTGGAGGCAACAACAGGACGTACTGTGCGCTGCGCACGTTCGAAAGCTCGAAAGCAGAGCCTGCGAATAGCACGCTAATACTGGTACAGGTTGTGCCTTTGAGGAGGCGTCCGTTCTTCAACAATACTAAACGGACTATCAGCTACATTTGCGCGCCATCGCCAATGTGCCTACCGTCTACATTGTGGTCTTCTCTACATCGATCCTTATCCCGGTAATTGCACTTCCCAGTCGATCGTCGTCGTGGAAAGCACTCTCTAAGTCGCTGTTCTTCGCGGCCTCGAGCTCCTCCAGATTATCTAGCTCCAGCCCACTCGCGCAAGCCATGCCGTCGCCGGGGATGCTTCCCATGGTGCTGAGTAACACCCCCTGTTGTCGCGTGAGAGTCCGAGAATTGGAACTGCGGATACCTCCAAACCCAAAACCAGAGAACGGCGAATCAGGGCTCGACTTCTGTGAAGCTGTAGGACCCGCGGTGAAAGCCATCGTCCCGGTTGACTGGGCGACCGTTTGTGACCCACGCTCGCGGAGATCAAGAATGAGGCGACAGGCAAGTACCGGAGAGAGCATTACGCTCAGCGGGATGCAAATCGCAGAGATCGACTGACGCGGCCTGTAGGACGACAATTAGAATCATACAGCAGAGCAGGGCGAGGCTAATGCTGACTGGAGGTAGAATATGCCATTGATCTGCGGCACTCTTAACATGTAGATCACGCGAGAGCATATAGGGAACTCACGAGGTTCGCAATGGAGATCAAGATGTAATAAAAGACACCTGTTATACGACGTCAAGATCCGGTGCTTAGTACACATATTAGAGACCTCACCCTCGCGCAAGAAGGTTTGAATAAGTCGACTGCTGGCGGCGCCGCTCCGGCGGCGGATCGTAACAGCCTTTATGACTGTCATTGCTGTAACCAGAGTGTCATACAGCAACGGCGCAATCTACTTTAAAATTTAGCGGAGGTAATGTTAAATTGCCTGGCGCCGTACAAAAAATCCTGAATATGAGGACGGTTAGCGGAGCACAAACACAACACAACTTCACGAATTACCTAGTAAGTCGGCTGAGTGCGGCTTAGACATGGGGAGACAAGGACCGGTTGTCTACAAGCTGTTAGCTTACGAATATTGCCGGTCATATCGATCTACTCACGTAAGGAGGAGTCATGAAGGGCAGCACTAAGATGAATAATGAGTAGGATCCTCGAACGAAGGAGAAAGAACGAGCTAACAGAGCATCTGAGAGGTATCCACGTAGAGCTGGTACGCTACCACACCCGCAAGAGCTAAGACCAGGAGTGCGAGGATGTAGTTATTTCGGTTGAAGAAGGCGTACGTCCTGATGAGCAGGATGACCTCGGCGGCAATCTGGTTCCACATGGCCAGTGCGACAGGTATCTGTCACGTTCGTCAGCCCAGAGTTCCAACGACTCATCGATCGACATACCCTGAAGACCCGTTCACACTCCTCCAGAGTGTGGTTTGTGCAAAACGCCCACAGGAGGTATGGGGCGACAGCCATGACCCAATAACTAGAATCCGTGCCGTTAGTGTCGGCGACCCATCGGCGTTTAATTTCGGCAACTAACCGACAGAACAGGTATGCGACCTTGACCGGTGTCCACCGAGTCTTCCAGATCTATGCATGTGTTCGGAAAAATCGGAGAAGACATATGCGACTGGTGCGACATACAAAGCGCCATTCTCTTGGCAGACCCAAGGCCCACTCCCATACCGTGACGGCGTCTGAGTGAAGTGAGCGTGGAGCCACAGAAGGAGACTCATGAAGAACTTACACATGGCTATGTGTCGACGGGGATAGTGAGAATAGCTGCGATAAAAAAAGAGAGACACGGACCGCAAAAATGAATTTGTGTTCTGCGGCGAAGGCCGACCAGTGAGCGCGTGCGATAACTCGAGCGAAAGACAAGAACATACACGAAGATAAAATGCTGGGCTTCCGCTTGGCTGTCTGTCATTTTGAAATGCGGCCGATGTCTGAACGGGAAAGAGATGTGTTGGTTGGGTGTTTTCAAACGAGTATCAAAAGAGAGTCAAGAGGATGTAGGGTGCAGGGCGGTCGTCGCCGACGAGCGAGCAGGAGGCGGGTGGTGGTTGAGGTGAAACGAACGACGACGGCCTGTCGTTCCGCAGAGGAGCAGGATAAGAACCACGGGGTGCCCCGTAGCTTCGAGCTCCCTTTCGGGAGAGCACGATATAAAGGCAGCCACGAACGCAGGCAGAAATACCAGGAATGCGAGCCGCCCCAGACGGGCGACAGACATCAGAATGCACATCCCGATTTGGGATGCTTTGGGCCGAAATGGGAAAGAGAATACCTCGTGTGGCCAGCGGCACATGCGGCGGAACGGTTCTTATTCCCCGCAAAACCAGCACACGTCCACCTCGCGCGGTGCTCCGCCGCCAGTTGCCCCTCCCTGGCAGCGCGCTCACCCTGGGAGGAGTACCTCGCAGCCTCGTTGTCGTCGGCAAGGGGACATGCGCGCGGGCAGAGGCCTGGAGGCCAAGTGAGACAGCAGACAATGTGGCAAAACACCTACACAGAAAGTTGCGTCGCTTGCCACCGGAAGCAAGATCGTCGATGTGCTCGTCGAAGGCACACTGTGCGAGAGGAGCGGCATCCAAACCCACGGCTAGTCGGCAAATTTCGTCTCCTCGGTCTCCGATCGAACGCAGCTCCGAACGGAAACCACCGGCCCACTCATGTTCGCTTCCGGTCATTTCTTGGATGGAGCTAGGCGGCGATCGTAAATTTTATGTATTCATCATGCTATTAGCCCAGTCTGCAATCATACGATAAGAGTCTAGATAGTATCAGTCTTTGCGCACATTCAAAGCATTTTCTTTCCGTTCCATGTTCGCCCTGTGCTTCAGCAGGCAATAATCTCCGTATTCGTTCATCTCCTGCCACCGTGAACCGGGCATCCAGAGTGCACGAGTAAGCAGCGGCGAGTGGCGAGTGTCCAGGAACTTTTGGCAATATGCGCGCTCCCAGGTGTCGTTGTCGATAGCGTACCGAGGCTCAAGGGAGGTAGAAACCGGATGGAGGGGGAAATCGAGGTCCATGAGATAGTCGCACGTAGACACGTCAACCTGAAACAATAGTTAATTCAGTTTCCACTAGAAGAGAACAGCGCGCGCTTACGTAGAACGACGGCTCCTCCTTATTCAGGTCGTTGAGCCCAACGGGGACGTTGTGCGTGCCCTCGAGCCTCGCCATCAACCCGCCCCAGCGCGGCGTCGGCTTGAAGTGCCCGGGAAGCATCCCATCGAATTCGCTCTTGATCCACTCGACGCGAACGCCGTCAGGTACGTAGTAGTGTCCCGGGAAACGGTGCCATTCCTTGCCCACGCACAATGTCAGGTTGAATGGGTAGATGAGATCGTAGTCTACTCGAGGCTCGTCTTCCTCCTTCTCGGGAATACGATATCGGCCGTCTTTTGGTGGGGGCGGCAAATGGACGTAGCCAGTCCGGTTCAGGATGCTCGGGATCTCGTATTGATCGAAGTGGTACATAACCGTCTGAGGCGCATGGTAGTACGACCACTGGGCGAGCAGGCGCGAGACGGAGATGACCATAGATGCCGTGACAACTGACAGCGTAAACCTACTAAAGATTACAGCGATGGACGCCTAGAGAGAAAGTCAGTAAAAGGTCCGAGGCCCAAGCGTGAGCATAGAGATAAACTGACCCTATAAGGCGACTTCGTAATCTTGACGTACGCAACCTCCATCCAGCCGCGGGCGAGATATATCGTGACAGCCGCATTGAAGTAGATCAAGGGGTAGACCGGATACAGGAAGCGTTCCTCCTTGTGAGGCTGGGCGGACATGATCGCGAACCAGAGGTACATCGGGGCAAGTCTGACGGCCATCTCGGTGTAGTGTGAGCTGCTCTCCGGCCCAGCGCGGTCGCCTAGACGCTTGTACTCGATACGGTGGGTGATGGCAAGCGCAGGAAGCGAGGCGAGTGCGAAAGGAACGACAACGTTCAGGTTGAGCAGCAAGTTGTGGAAATAGTAATACACGGACTCCGTCCCATAGAGGTCGGGACCACGCTCGCCTTCAGGAAAAACATTGTATTTGATAATGTTCCACGGGACAGCTGTAAGCTCGCCGTAGAAGAGCGTGTCCAGGGCAACAACTGGAATCTGGTAAAGCAGAAGATAAGTAAATGTGATTATTCACGTTGAATGGTACCCACGAAGAGTAGAGCGGCTACAGCAACGCAGGCAATCATGCGTTTCCACCGAGTAATCCTCCAGAAAAGGCGTTCCCTTGGTGCGACCTGGTCCGTACCGTACAAGTACAATTCCTCGAAGACGAACGGGATGGCAATTGCAGCCGCAAAAGGCCAGCCGACGATAGCACCTGCTGCGAACGACAGGGTAGCAAGCATGGTGCGGCGGAAATTGCTTTTGTTAGCATGGTCGAGGAAAAAGCCGAAGCCGACAGCAGTGGTGTACATAGCAAATGACGAGGGCAAGAAAGCTGAAGAGGCGTTAGCACACGCGATAAAACATGCCTAACAGCTACTTACAGACTGAAGCGTTCCACATTCCAGCAGAGAGGATTGTAGTGAAGAGGAAGTAGCGAGCGACTCTGTAATTGACATAGTCGGCAATTCTCCTGTATAAGAAGGCCTCGCAGAGGGAGGATAGTAAAGCCAGTATAAGGCGAACTGCAAAAAAGGCGGGACGCTACGCAATATTGTGAGCACGCGCGTCGATATGCAAGGTATGATTGCCCTCACTTTCTCTGGGCCGTACATATACAGAGGGATTCTGGTCGGAAGATAGTGCAGCAAAATGTATGCCCAACTACGAATAGAATACATAGGAGATGTCTCCCAGGTCTGGAATCCATGTCCACGGCTCAAGTAGTGTAAAGGTTCCCAGAAATTGAAGACTAGAGTTAATGCTTAGTAAACGGTGAAGAGAGCCTTTAGATCATTGATTACCTTCATCACAGTCGTTGAGATTCACATACATCGCTCCCATAACTCGGACGAGTAAGAATACCCTGAACACTACAGACATGCTGGGAGTCCACGGAGCCTTCTGAGCCCTGGATGCAACGCTCGTTACATTGCGACACCAAAAATGCGCATCCTCTTACCTGCGCAGTTGATCCTGCAATAGTCCTGAGTGCCTGTTCTTCATTTTCTTGACTTCGGGCGCACTGCTGCCCTCTGTTTGCTGTCGGTTCACCGGCCGTCTGAAGCGTATGGTCTGCGCGCCGGGCACGCCCACGAGATTCGTTGCCATGGTTCACCGCAACCGTCTGTGTACGGCTGTAACCTAGAAACACAGAATGTGTGTTGAAGTTCAGACCAAAGGGAGACAGGGGGAAAAGGCGGAGAGTCGTGAGCTGGACACGTCCTCGAAAGTACCGCCGGGTGCTTTGGGCGCTTGATGACGCGCGTATACGCGCCTGTCACGAGCTGTCACGCGTCACCGCATTCACCTCTGTTCACCTCGCGTCGATTTACCGGAGCATTTCGCCGTCTTTCCCCCAGTAGTGTCTCTGACTGAACGCTGACAGCGCTGAGCCTTGAACATGCCTGCAGATGTAGACATCTCTCATATGGCCTCAAGGAAGCCACAGAATTGGGATGTCCTCAAGGCACTGGAATCCGTTTCGCCTCCAAGTCCGTCCCCTTCGTTCGGCAGCGACTTTCTCGCGACGTTGGCGAGTTCGGGAGAGATCCCAATCTTCCTCGACTCTGGGGACTCAGAAAGTACTTCTGATGCACCCGGCCTCAGTCAACAGAGGTTATCCACCCCAAGCGTCAGTACCGATACGATGGGTACCTTCGGGCTGCGTCGTCAACTTTTAACTGGTGCCCACGAGGTCGAGGACTCCCACTGCGTGCAAGGGAGTCGCGTCTCTTCTCGCTTTGGTTCGAGCCATATAACGCCCACAAACAGTTCTCAATACCTATCACCTCAGGCAGAACATGGATACTATGATCACCGTTTGAGCTCGGGTACAAGTCGCTTCACGCTTTCCGCCTACTTGTCGCCAAGAAAGAAGAAAACCTCAGAGACTTGCTCTCTGCCTAGCTCGCCTCGCTCCCCGGGCAGTTCTACCTGGACTACACCTTTCTCCTCCTCGGATACTCTAAGCCTGCCGGACACTTATCGCCGCTCCCCCTCCATAGGTGCATCGTTGTCCACCATAGTATTTGCCGCAGGGTCTGCCGCGTCACCCACCCTGTCGGCCAGTATCGTTACCGAAGCGCAGCTGTACGCGTCCAGGCACCGACAGCACGCTGGTTCTTCGGCTTCCACGTACGCGAACCAAGCGGACTTTCCGGCTAGTTCTGCCAGGTCCCCCGAACTAGGACACTCACGCACGTCGATCTTCCTCCCGGTAATCAGTCGGCCCAATAGTCCCTTGTCTGGTCCTGTTCTCACTCGCGACGGCCCTCGGATCCGTACATGCTCGACGGGCTCTGCTGACTCTGGACGTTCTGGACGTTCTGCGTGTTCCGCAAGGAGTAATCTGTCTTCTCGGTCGACACGCTCAGTTCTGATTGGCCCGCCTGTGAACTCTTCTAGCGAGCCTGATGCTACAGTGCCCGGGCTCCCTCCTGTGTTGTCCTGGCTACAGAATGTCCGCCCCGAATTATGGATTGACCAAGAGGGATTCCGCCTTGTTAGACCAGTCTTCAAGCTTTCTGGCTATGCGACTCCTTCCCACACTGACGGCGGCGACTCGGACTTGGTCAATTCACTGACCAATGGATCTGCTGAGTTCCGTCTTGCCGAAACCCAATCATTCGTTTTCCACCATGGTACCTTGGACCCACCACCCGTCCTCAGGAAACTTACTCTCGCTGATGACGAGAGTCGTGACTATATCTCGCGACAAGCCTCGCTCGCAGTCAAGGCGGATGGTGTTTACTCCGTCTCAGGTATCGAGAGCTTCGAGTCCAACACCTCAAATACACTCTATCAGACAAACCTAGCTTCTCATCACCGACCGCTGAAGCTGACCTGGCGTTTTGAATATCGTGTCGAAGACGCCACTGCCAAGATGCGCGCCGGTGAGAAGATCCTGATTCCCCTCTCGTTCTCCTGTTCTCCGGGCCTTCTGCATCCTACACATGGCAAGAAAATCAAGATTATACAAGTCGTCAAGAAGGGTCTCGCACCTAAGCTGGCCTCGGAGAAGCTCGACATGCCACCGGCTGACGTTCGCGTCCGCGTACAAACGGAGCCCCCCAGCGAAATACCGCACATTCGCCATGCCCTGCACGACGAAGACCGTTTCGGCATTGTGCATGCTGGTCTCGATCTGGCCTCGAGACACCGCAGGGTTCAGTCGACGTCCGCTCAGCCTCTCGTCCTGAAGGCGAAGGAGGACGGCGCCGAGGGCAACAGGAGCGGATCCAAGAAGACCAAATCCGCGTCGCTTGTAGTCGACTGGTCTAGTTCGCGTACCGAAGCGCATCTCGAACGGCAGTTTGTAGTCGGCGATCCTCTTATGTCGTTCCTCGCTGCGAATAGCTGCAATGATACCGGTAGAACGGACGCTCATCAAATTTCGCGCCACATTTTGCCTCCGACGCAGCTGTCAGACATGCTGGACAAGCGGCCGAACCTGTACGAAGCCTCGCACGGATCCGATCGCGTTCAGTCACTGAGACCACCACCTCGCAACATCGAGCACGCATAACATCGGCTGCGGGTTGTAAGCGTCTCGTCTATGTTGAACTCCAAGTGATATCCACTCGATACGCTTTTTCTTGGTGATTTATCACAAACATTCAAACATTCACGAATCACGATCCACATCAGGCGACCCACTTCCCTGGGTCTCAGCACCGATTTAGCGTTTTGATAGTGTTTGCGATATTTGTACAGTTGTGTACTTTCGGATTCATCCAATTATACCGTCGGATACGATAGCTACAGAGCAAAGCGACACAGCTCAGGATACGCGGATACGCAATAAGTAACAGCAGCAAATTATCCCATTCATGAAAAGAGATTACGCTATGGTAGGTAGTCTGGCGGACTCGATAAGGTCCTCTCAATCTGAGGGGATGGGGAAACATGCACACGGTGAGTGCGAGATACACGGCCGGACGAAGACCCTGTATCGATTCTTGAATCTTCCGCTTCCTCTGGCGGTAGCGGTGGCGCAGAAGGACCGAGACCAAGCTGCAGCTCGTCTTCTTCATCGATAAGAGGCGGCGCACATGGTACAGCATTCATGTCGATGCTGCTGTCATGGTCCGGGGCGCTAGGCCCAAACGGAGGCGCTGGAGAGCGAAAATCGTCGCCGTTGAGAGCATCGTTTTCGAATAGGGAAGGGTATTCGTAGAACCCTGAGGTAACAAATTGTGCCTTTGAAGGCGGGGCAGGGAACAGCGGCGGTTGGGGCGACGGCTCGCGTGAGTAAGTCGGGACGGGTGAGACGGCGAGTGAAGGCCGGAGGGAAGACGATGACGGACTTAGATTGTTGCTCCAGACAACTGCTGGACCTTTCCCGTCATTACTTTCCATTGTCCCCAACTCCGCGACGGACTCCGCTTCCAGTTCGTCAATGACTGGTACGGATGGACCGGGCCCAAATGCTATGCAATGGGAAGGATCTTCTGCGGAACGATCGTCGGTAGGCGGCGAGCTGACGAAAGCGGCCATGCGCGCCAAAAGATTCTTGTCGTCGGTGGCTATATGCGCGGTCGAGACACGATTGTCGCTCGAGAATGTGGCCGACATGTGCAATGGTAAAGTGCCTCCCGCAGAAATCAAGCGCTCGGTAGAGTTGACCGCCTGACTTGAGGCACCGTTAGGATAGTCTGGAGGTAGGATCGGCTCTTCTTCGTGTGAAATGTCGTCGGGAAGAGGTCGTCGCTCCCCTGAGCACGGAGTTTCTGCGTCAGGACGCTGCAAGTCAAGTGAGGGCGCGGCGGAATATGAGGTGGATACCACCTCAACAGCGCTGGATGACGAGGGGTCGTCCCCGTGCAGCGTCACTGCGGATCGAGCGTCATCTGTAAAACTCGCCCTCCGGGACGCGGTAGGGTAGGTACTACCACCTGTGGACGATGATGTACTCGCTCGCTTCCGTCGACGCCTGGCCGCAAGCTTTATATTTGGCCTGAACCGAGCCGTTGCTTTGACCCATAGCCTACGCTGCTGCGCGCGCGCACGCTGTTTCTCGTCAATTTCCATGTCAGAATCGTCGTCCACTAAGCGCTGCTTGTACGGTTTTTTCTCTAGGTCTTTCGACATGCCACGTCGTTTGCGGCGCCAGGCCACGCAACCGAAGATAAGTGCGCAGATGAAAAGAGCGAGAAAGACGGCGAGGATGGGGATATATTGGGAGATAGCCTCTTTCTTTAGCGTACGATTCCAGCCTGGGGGTAGGTCGGCTGTCATGTCGGTTGGTGTAGGACTCGCGGATGAAGCCGATGGTAGTTGCGTGGGACCCGCCTGGTCGTCTTCTTCTTGTATCGGCCCTGTAATCTGTGGAACACCGCTGCTACTTGTGGAGCACTGCACAGCAGTCAATACTGCTGGCACGGCATTGAGACTAGATGCTACTCACGTCGCAGTACGTTGAACCATATAATGTCCAACTGTCTACTTTCCGCCAGCGGCCGTCCGTACCCTGCGTGTACTTGTCAGGGATATCCGGTACGGCCGAGCCCACTCTCCTGACGCGAGTGGGTGTTACTGAGTACCCGTAGAAATCCTCGGCTTGTTCTTCTTCAGTAAGCTCTGCAAGTGTCTGCCGGGACGAAGAGGGGCGATCAAGCGCAAGGCGTGGGCTCAAGAATGGGCAGAGAAACTCTGGAGGACGCGGATCGGATGAGAGAGGCCGACCGTCAGCAGTGGATGAGGAGGCAGCTACGGTGGCTAGTAGCGCGATCAGGTTCGAAGAGGGCCGCGGTGGCAATTTAATACGAGCTCGTCGCCTTGTCGTAGATGATGCACTTTGATTTGCATGCGAGGATGAGCTCGTGGCGGTGGAGACTAAGTCGAAGGGAAACCTTGGCTTGGCCATATCACCGCACAGCTCGGACGTGCCGCGGCAAGGCAGCCCGTGTGTGCCAAGCAAGTCTTGTGTGGGACCCCGGATGCACTCGACACGTTGGACACTGAGATGAACAACGACGGAAGCTTTCCGGCCGTCGCCTTGAACGAGGAGGACGAGGGATGGTTCGACGGTGAACGGCTAGCTCACAGGCAGTGAGAGGGGAACGGAGGTCGCTCTTTCGACTTTGACGGTATAACAGCGTGCGATATATTCTCCTTGACGCCCAACGGATGCTCTCGTATCTCGAGAACTAATTATAGAGTCATTGCCAGAAATAGGTTGCGTAACTGTTAAGTTGTCGGAGCCCCAACGAAAAAAAAGCTTAAATTATGCTACAATACTGAAACCTAGACAAATTCTCCTATTTTAACCATCTGCTCCGCCGCCGCTCTTCGCTACGTGCAAGCGCCCGCGCCGCCAATGTTGCCTCCTCACTCGGGCTTCGTCTCTGGAACAGAGAGTCTTCCTTGCCGGCCTCATAGAAGAGCCTGTACGAGCCTAAACTCACACGGATGCACAGCCCCGCTTCATTCGTATACTGTCTGTTCTCGACGTCTGTATCGATCAGATTCCTAAAAATACAATGACTGTCAGCACGATCCAATTGGTCGCTCAGGATGACGGGAAATTGCTAGTGTGCCCGCAGCGTGTTGGCCAACCGTGTGCCTCGCGTGTGCGCTGTAAGGCTGCCCTTCACCGGACCACGCTGTGGGGACACCTGCGCGAGCCGCCAATCCCAAGCACTCGAAGTAGTCTCCAACACACCGTTTCAGATATACTGGACCACGTCGGGGCCCTTTCCCTAAAGACCGCCGAGGAAGCCACTCCGTCGGATGTCGGAGAACGTACGATGTTAGATATTCGCGCCAGCGCCCTTCAGTGGAGTCATCCTCGTTCGCGCTGGGGTCGTCCTTACTCAGAAGCTGGATGCGCAGCTTCCGAGACTCGCGATCCTAGGAGAAGACGCCAGCCCTAAATAACAGACATATTGCTGTGAGAATGGCTGCTGACTTACGCAGTCGACTCGATACAGATGATCGTCCGACCCGACATGGTGTTCGGCCTCGCGCCTGTACCTGATGATGTCGTAGAGCGTTACATTCTCCTTTGCGCGACTGCTCTCGAGCAGATCCCATAGCTCCTGGCATTTGTTGTCAACCAGGATCGTTTGCACCTATGAAGAAACGATCAGTGCGAAACCGTTAGCTATTCTTATCAATGGACTCTCACCTGTTTGATAACCGCCGTTACAACCTTGTCCAGCGTGAAGACATGGTACGCCTATGGAAAAGGTCGCACACGCTCAGTTCAGACATTATAGAGTCATTACGAGGGCCAACCTTCGTCCGGAAGAACCACCGCATGTGTTCCTCAAATGTTGCCTGGTCCAATTCATTGGCGAAGACTTTCTCGCACGCGTCCAGGAAGTAGAGGTACAACACATTGGGCTCTTCGCTACCGCCGTCGGCAGTGGTGCCCACAGCTTCGATGGCCTGTGCAAGAATGACAGATGGACCGTTGGGCTCGTCCAATCCCAGCTCGACAGCCACAGGGTTGGCCAATAGCGAGGCGTGCTTTTCTCGGGTACTCTCTGCGCCAATCCCCTTGCATATTAGTAGGCGAGAGTACATGAGCTAGAAGACGACGATGCATTATCAATTTCCCGTGTCGTGGACGAGCTAGCCGAAGTCATACCTGAATCAGCCGCAGGAGGGTGTAGAAAGTTGTGCTCGTGAAGAACGGGCGCTTTTGGACGGGCGCGTCGCCAGCCTCGCCGCCTTGCGCAGAGCCAGGTATTTCGCGAATCCACATATCCTCGGCTTTAGAGTGGATATTTGAGTCTTGCACGGCTTCCTCAAGAAATTTAGCACCCTTGGGCGTCCTCGGGCTGCCCGCCGTGACCGGCGATACAGAACCAGAGTGAGACTGCTTTACGGCACGGCTGGACGTGCCCTCCTGCACCGTCTTCAGAAGTCTCTTCCGTAAGTCGCCAGCTGGCACGCCAGACGACTGCGCGCCTGGTACCGAACG
Organism: Phanerochaete carnosa HHB-10118-sp; assembly: GCF_000300595.1. Lineage (NCBI taxonomy): Eukaryota > Fungi > Basidiomycota > Agaricomycetes > Polyporales > Phanerochaetaceae > Phanerochaete > Phanerochaete carnosa. The sequence continues at coordinate 4,084,060 of NW_006767628.1, forward strand.
CCGACCATTCATTTCCGAGACCTCTGCAGGTACTTCTAGGTCATTGCTGGTACCGCTCTCAGGAGGCCGCGCGAGAATCACGGGAGCATCGAATTCCAGGGAAGAAGACGAAAATAGGGTGGGAAGGAAGGACTTGAGGAAATTTTCAATGCCTCGCCGCTCCGAAGGGCCATATTGCGATGTCGAGTGATCCAAGAAAGAGTAGATCATCTTGAGTGTGTCTTGGAGAACTTCACGATCTTGAAATTCATATTCAAGTTGGTACCCTAGAAGGCGAAAGTCCTTCCGTTCCTCCCGCTCTTTGACCTGGGCAGCTTTCATAAACTCGATGTCCTGTACGAAATACTTGGCAGTGATATTCTTCTTGTCGTTGGCTTTGAAGGTGATGCCCTGATGATCCAGTGCCTTGTAGAAGTTCTTTGCATCGACCTCCCGCCATGTCCGGTTCCACTCTCGCTGTTGACGGCGCCACTCTTCATTCTTCTGTTTCAGCCTCGATAGCACAATGGGAACAGCGGTTACGGGATTTTCCTGTAGGCCGACGTAAATCTCTGGCCAGTGGTCACGTCCGTACACCTTCTTCAGAGTCTTCTGGTAAATCGCAGGAGACCAGCCACCGAGGTCGGAACCCAGCCTGAACTGCGAGCGCTCCTCGGGCTTCATCTCATTTATCCGGGTGTTGATGGGGTCGAGAACAGCAATGATGCGAGTAATGGAGTCGATATGAGTCTGGTACTCGTGCCGCTCTTCCTCACTGCGGTGCAATGTCTCTTCGAAGGAATTCTTCTTATGCGTGAGGAAGCCCGATTCTTCAGACGCCCACGTCGGATGAGAGACCCACTCGTCGTTCAGCACCGCCCAAGCGAGCTGGTCGCGACCAGAACAAGCGAGTTTAGTTTCCTGCACAATGTAGACGTGAATACCTCCGTAGTTCAGACCCATATGCAAACGAACACATACATGAGGGGGCAGGCGACGATAGCTGGGTCCTTCATCGTCGTCTGGACAAGTAGGAGCCTGCGGGTCTGGGGCACTGGTGCGTATACTCCCTGGAGGCCCGTACTCGACGTTCCCCTTCTTGTCATCCCAGCCAAGTAGCTCCTTGAACTGTTGCCAGAGGTCACCATCCGCAAGCAAAGGTCCGGACAGCTGGATGAGCGCATGGGTGTCAATGACCTCCTTTGCGAAGGCCTGAATAAGCTTAAGGAAATCCTCATACGTGCCCGCGCTCTCCAGAGTCTTCTTGGTTTTGTCGAAAAATAAGAGCTCGTCCTGCTGGGACATCTGGGATACGCCGTTCATTCCTGAACCGGCCTGAGATGGGACAGCTGCTGGCGGCGCAAGGTGCTGCTGCACTTGAGGTGCCTCATTCGTGTGGCGCTGTGACGGATGTAAGGGCTCAGGCGTCGGAAGGCGTTGCTGAAATGGAGGGATCCTCGGTGATGCGGCATCCGCCTGTTTATTATTGAGCTTCGTCCGCTTAACAGCCTGTAGCAGTAGTGAGCTTTTTCGCCACCGTAATAACCCGAGATCGACTGTACCCTGCTCCCGCCTGCCTTCGACTGCGTTGTATCCTTGTCCACGGCGCGCTTGCGCCGCCTGTTCGGTGCTTTCGTCGCTTTCTCCATACCCGTGAGCGGCGCGTCAGGCAGATCCCATGTGGGAGGTGACGTCGGTGCGGCGGGGTGCGGCATAATCCCGACTAAGCCGGATTGCGGCTGTATTGAATGTCCGAGAGCCTCTGGCAAGAAGTCTTTAAATTCCTCCATCAAATCCGGTGCGTCCCGGAAGAGCCTTGCGACTTGCGCGTACACTTGCGACTAGAGAAATAAGTTAGAGGGATACGTAAATTCGTACAAGAGTCTCACATCGTGTAGCTGCTTTTGCTCTTTCTGATATGTCTGCAAGATCTCCAGGAACTGTTTGTAGATATCAGGCTCGTCGGAGTAGCGAATTTTAATCTTGTTTAGGAATTGAATCGCGTGGTTAAATTCGCCGACAGAAGATTTCTCAACCGTACGGCCATTACCAAGTCCTCCCAGAAAGGACGCGGCAGCAGAATGAGCTCCTTGCATGGCGGGAGAGTAGGGTCGCGACGCGTCCATGAAAGCAGACTGCGCGTGTGGAAGAATGCCGTGGTTCAGTGGGGTCGTTGGCCGCGACCCAGGACCAAGTCCGACGGGAAGGATTGGTGGTGGCGCATGCCCAGCGAACGGGGGATGCAGTGGAAAGTGTGGCGGCATTGCGTTCGGTAAGTGCTGGGGTTCGCGAGGAGGGTGCCTCATTGGCTGGTGGAATGGGTCCATGATGCCAGTAGGAGTTGTGACGGTGATGCCGTTGAGGTTTCTGGGATCAGATGATAACTCTATCCTGTATCCCGGTGGCAAGAAAGTGTTGAATCCTTGTATTAGTGTCGGGTTCCCCTGGAATAGCGTAGAAACACGGTGAATGACACCTGGGGTGTCAATCCTGCATTGGGAAGTAAGTACACAGAGATATCTTGGGCTTGAAAATGCATTCGCGAAGAAGGGAGCGTTGTCGTTCGTATGGACCAAGTCCACTTCACTCCATCCCAATACAGACCCACCCCGCCAGCGGCCCAACCACAGATGGAGTCGAAGCGAAAAGAGCACTCACGCTTGACTCTTGAAGTCCTTCATGATATCCAAGAAGTGGTTGTACACATCCGGCTTGTCCTGAAACTGCACCTTCACGGCGTCCAGATATCCCAGCGCGTCAGATACGTTCAAGGGCCTCGCCATGCCAGCATCGGGCGACCTAGGAACTGCAGGACCCACAAGCTGCGTGCTCTCTGCCATGAGATTTGCAACAGCTTGTGGCGTAAGTGATTGAGGGGTCTTGATCTTTGGGGGAGCTCTGGGGGTCAGAGGGCGGGACCCTGGCGGGTTGCTGTTGTTCATCTCCCTATCCTTGAAGAGATCGAGAGGCACCAGGTCTGGCTGAAGGAGCGCCGACACGCTTGTAAGGCGGTGCAGCGGGTTTGGAGACGTTCGCGGAGAGGAAGGGCGTTTTAAACTTGTAGATGCACCGGAGCTGGGGGAAGCATTTACGTCGTTTGCCTGCGCCAGCTTCGCACTGGGACCGAGTGGATTGCCGCTAGAGGCTTGCAGGGTCGCCTCAGCTTTCGACTGGACACTGGGTGGTCGTTGGACCTCGAGGTTTGTTATGTCCATGGTCGAGTGGGTGCCCGAAGCAGCCAGACAAGCTGCACATGAGAGCAGGAAGCTCGAGCAGCCACTAGCAGGGCCGGTACTCCATCTAATCTCCCACACTGTCTCACGATCATCTTATCTTGCAATTGCCTAAAGAGAAAATGCAATGATGGTCTTGTGCCTTCTCTGGAGGTTGTGGTCGCCGCCAGGTGCATTGTGAATGTTCTAATAATTTAGATTGTGAAAAGAACGTCAGATGTACATTGTGCTACGCGAAATAAATAATACTAGACGAATATATTACTCTAAATAATTTAACCATAATTCACGCCGTCTTCCGCTTTACAGGTCTTGCTCGAGGTGTAGGTAGCTCGTCGACAGCGTGGTCGCTGAGCGGCTGGCTGCTAGTTGAGTCCTGAGAGTCGACTCGACGATGACGAAATGGGAAATGCCATGTTTTCCGTGCTACTAATTTCGCGCCCGGCGACGCGGACGGGGACAAACTTTGTAGGTCTTCTGTACCCGACATCGACTCCAGAGGAGTAAGGGCCGGGGGCGTACGCTTATTCCTGCGTCTGGAATGTCCATGAGACGACGTAGTTCCCACTTCAAAACTTGAAAACGCACCTCCTGCTCCTGCCCAACGCCCTCCGAAGCTTCAGCTCGGGAGACGAGGCATGATCAGATAAGTCACTTGGTGTCTGGGAGCCGCTGGCCATAGCCGTAACTTCTGAAGTCCAAGACGTTCGGCGCTCCGTTTCCTCCGATGCATCTGACCGAAACGAAATATGCCACGATCGGCTTGAAGACCTGGCCAGGCGCGACTTCTCGGATGGCTGTGGCAGGCTGCTACCAGATGCTACTTGTGAATCCGAAGCTACAGACGTGCTTTCTACCGACTCGTACGTCTCGGGAGACATCTGGCGGGGATAAGCTTCCGAGCTGAGGACGCGCTCCGCACGGACACGAGAAGAGTATCCTGCAGCGTCGGGAGACAATGGGGATGGGAAGAAATATGGGGCTTGGTATGGGTCAGTTCGCGAGACCACCTTTGGAACCGAGTCCTGAGACCGTGCTTTTTTCAGACAAGATTTGACTAAGGTGGAATATTTATCAGTCGCTGGGAACAGTGAAAGCGTCTTGTTCGACTTACCTGAGGCTGAGTGATCAGACCGTGCTGGAGACGCACCTCGGGAGGTGAGCAACTCGTCGGATAAGCTGACACGGCTCGACGATAGCGGCTTCAAGCTGCGTGACGTCGAGAGATGCCTACGCAGGAAGCCTAACCCTCGGCCTCGTGCGGCCGCGTCCCCGAATTCGTGCCGTTCGAGCGCAGGAGGGGACGCCTCACGGGCGACAGGGCGCTCGGAGACCGCAGTCTCGGGAGCGCTGCGGATTTCTGATATTATCGCGCCGTTCTCTTCGGCCCCTGGAGTGGAGGGCGTGATAGATAAGGTTCCATTGTTGTTATTTGCGAGCATAAATTGGACGCGAAGTGACACGTTGTGATCGCTAGTCGTACGGCGTGGAGGCAGGGAGGATAATTCCGTGGGTATGCGTGCTTGGACACGTCCGCTAGAAACACGCCTAGTCGGCGGGCGCGGGGAGAACTCATGTGGTGGAGAGGATGGGAGTCTCGGAAGCGTTGGAGGCATTTGTGAGACCTTAGGAATCAGCTCTCCGACGACGGAAAGCACGCTCTGTGGCATAAGGTGAGCAGCGGCGGGAAAGGCGATGGAGCGGAAACATACTGCAAGGAGCCAGCCGGTCGCAAGCAGTGCATTGGCTATTATAATGACTGCATATTGGAGGCACAATGGTGGGATGCATGCACCAGCCTCGTATATCATCGTCCAGATCATTAAGGTTGGATTGAAGACAAGAAACAGGAGTAGTAGCTTGAGCGGGCAGAAAAGAGACGGTGCTCGGCCGCAGTGCACACTGAGCCGCCCGAAGATGGTGTCCATGAATCAATGCCAAGACGAGAGATGCTCTTGACGATAAAGCATGGCAGTCTTCTTGCAGACGAGAGGGCAGAGACGAAACAAGCGGATGAGCAAGTGCGGGCCTTTTGGGCTTTCCCCACCATCTCGGCAGGGGTTCGGTCGCGTCAGCGGATATGACAGGTCGAGTGTCAGCGCTCTCCGCGCGGCCTCCTAAATGGCGTCGGTCATCGTCCCAGGGGAGTGGCCATCCCTCGGCATCGCTTATGCGGGGTTTGACTGTCGGCGCATCACGATTCACCGGCACCGGTTACCTACGGCGCCTTTGGTCAGCTGTGACAAAGAGCGAGAAAAACAATTACAGGGGCAATGTACAATTTCTCGCACCGTCTCCCGTGGCCGTAACGAGTCATTTGGCAAGCGCAGCCCGCCGGAGTTAGCGCGAACAGGAACTGAAGCGAACGTCACACAGCCCGAACTAGTACAGAGATGCGTAAGACAGAGGTCGAAACGTCGGAACGACCGCCCAAACCACAGGGGCACACCACACGTTCCGGTTTCGTCGCATTGCCTCGGCCCGTGGATCACAGAAGAGCGGCTCTTCGTCGTATGCAACGATAGCCTACACGATGGAGACGCAACCGCGCTCGCTGAGTTCGATGCCTCGAGCAACCATGGTTAGCCGCCCATAGCGCAGCAGGAAAGCGTGTGAGCGCCGGATTTGTTCTCCAACGTGTTTTCAACCGCCGACATCGTCCCATACTTCCTCCTTGACGTCTCACTCGTCCTTCTCACCTTTCTCTTTCTGTCCTAACGCCGTTTGCATCATCTATTGACACACCAGATCATCGTCTCCCATCATTGTCTACTGAAACCTGTACTCATCCTAGTTTCCCATCATGCCACCTCGTGGAAGTGAAGGTCTTGACTTCACGCCAATCCTTACTCACTATTTGTTCCTCTTTACGACAATTCTTGCGTTGGTGGGTCGTACCTGTCGAGGAATAACGAGTGCAATCTCAATATTTTGATCTTTAGGTGGGCTGGTTCCTCGCCTTCATCGCTCAGGCAATAGCTACTGCGCAATGTACGTCCCTCTTCCAACCACCCCCGCCCTTTGCCTAACTCGCGCCTTTAGTCGGACACAGCGTAGTAGGGACACTATGGTTTGCCATCTTCCTGGAGCTCTTCCTCATTCTGGGTGTGCTTCATACGTTGGCTACCGACTCTATAGCAATGCACCGTTTCCAGATCTCTGTATTCGGCGCGGTCGCTATCGTCTTCTCCGTCATCGGTGTCAACCAGAGCATCTTCTCCAACGCGGCGTCTCTCGACGCTATTGCTGCTGGCTGGTTCATCCTCTCCGTCGTTAACATCCTCTGGACGCTCTACTTCACCTCAGAGGAAGACTCTCTTATGCTCTACCTCTTCAACTCTATGGGTACTGGAGGACTTACCCCGCCGGGTCGCCGTCGTCGTCGCACTCAGTCGTTGCACAACATGGGTGGGAACGGCTACAGCGCAGGTTATGCCGCTCCAGGCGCAATGGGACCTGTGGGATACGACGCCAAGCCGCACAGCTTTGTTGGACAAATGGGAAGCGGTGCAAGCCTCAAGGCCAACAGTGTCGAAGCGCGAAGTATTACTGGCGCCAGTGTCAACCAGAACACTGGTTCCGTTCGCGATCCTGTGTCGGCCGTTGGTTCAGGTGATAATGCGGCGGCTGGGCTTGCTTCGCCCGCTATGAGCAGCGGTGCGGCTGGTGTGGGGGCTGGAGGAGGTCCTATCCAAAACGCTCCCAGTGGCGGTGCAACGTCTCCTATAGATGCACCTGCACCTGGACCGGGTTCGGACTACATTTACAGAGCGAAGGCGATGTATCCCTGTGAGTTTTGTTCTCGGGCGCCACACAAACCCGTAACTCACATGATCACGTAGACAAAGCGAACCCCGAAGATCCAAACGAAATTTCGTTCGACAAGAACGAAGTGCTTGAGATTTTGGACAAGCAGGGAAAGTGGTGGCAGGCGAAAAGAGCAGACGGCGCAGTAGGAAGTAAGTTATTCAGTGCCCGTGCCCTGTAGCCTTCGCTAACACACGTTTCCAGTCGCGCCATCCAACTACTTGCAGATCATTTAAAGTATTCACGGACTCAAGTGCTCGTACACTCATCTATCATGACCACGATGAAATCCTCGTATACCCTCGACGATCTACTGCTGGGGTTACCCTCATCCTTTCCTCTCACGCCTGTACACTTTTGCTCGGGACGTCCTGCTCTATGCTTGCCATGCATTTTTCTTTGCTTTCTGTTAAACTCTCTCGCTGCGTGTTGTACCAGGCATTTCCTGTCCTACATATGTAACTGTCGAATAGCTCGATATCGTAGCTTTCACTTCTTGCTCCACCATCACGCTTACCAGCGACCGACCGACTGCCTAGCATCCGAAAGATGCTTGGATAGCGACGATAACTGCCACAGTATTATATATGTATGAATATTGTTTGGGGTGCTAGTTATTGGTACATATGAGCTGTTCGTAACGGTAGAAACTGATTGACAATCTAGACCTTAAATGTACAGTACTATGCCTATGGTCACTAAACTCCAACGGATATCCCTACCTGCGCCTGCCTCCGCCACCTCCAAGGACGACCATTCTATTATTCTTCCTCTTGCTCCCGCCGCGCCCTGTTCTCTGCTCAAGATCATGGAATGCCAAATCCAGATCCCACTCGTCCGTCTCTCTCTCTTGCCCGCTAGGTCGACGCGCCTGACGCTGAGGTACAATCCGGGCGCCACTGTTGGGATGGTGCGCTGCAGACGCGAAACTCCTTGCGCCCCATGCCCCGGATGTCTGGTGCATCTCTAGCTGTGGAGGTTGCTCCTGGCCAGGCACAGGGAGATCGTTGAGGTTTGGCACAGGTGACGGCTCGCGAGGGGCCGGTGGCGGAATATATGCGTCGACGTGCTGGCGCGTCGTCTCGTTCCAGTTCTGTACAATACGCCCGCGCTCGCGCTCCTCAGCACGTGCGCGTGCCTTATCGTCCTTGCGGTCCTTCTCCCTGCGCCGAGTCCGTCGACCAGTCAAAGCGCGCTCGAAGCCCTTCAGGCCCTCCTGCCCTACCACACCCTCGAGATCGGTCTCGACGAAGGCCACATCGGCGCCTTCAGGGAGGTGGGATAGATACTTGCATCGCTTGCGTAAATCATCATTGACCGTGCTCTCCGTATATGATTCCACTCGTACTGTGATAGTGTTGGGAAATGCGACGTAGCTGTTGAAATGAGATCGTAAGATCTTGATGTCAAGTGGGTGGAGGAAAATCGGCGCGCCAGAGGCCGCTTGGTAGAAGTAGTACGACGACGTTGGAGGGGGTGGATTGACATTCTTCCTCCGCTTCGCATCGCGAGAGTGCGGACCAGGTGTCGTAGGCTGAGGCTCTGCAGGCATCGATGGCGAGCTGAACGTAGAAGGCTGCGATGCCAGAAAGGCGTCCGGTACATCATCAATTGAAATATTACGTGCCTCGCTCTCCCTCTCTTTGCGCCGATTGAGGGCTGCACGGTCCTCGATTTGATGCAATGCGTTGTATGCAGTATCAATGGAGCGCTTGAGCTGGGGAGTCTCTAAGGCGGCTGCTTTAGCCATCTGGTGCTGGACCTTAGCTTCGGCGGCGTCGACGAAAGCAACTCCAAGATCATCGTTCGTGTTGGTGAGTGTGCGCTTCTCCGTGGCCAAATCATCTAGATTCTGGGTAAGATCGGAAATGAGAGTAGCGGGGGTAGCTAGCATGAACTTCGCGAACTGGTAGACATCGGGCAAGAAATGGAAGGGTGTCTGGTGAGGCGGCAACAGATCCGAAGGCCAAGTATCTGAACGTGGTAAAGCCAAGGTAGTAATCTGGGGTCGCTGAATAAGTCGCATGCGTAGAGTCGAACCGGGACGAAGAGTGGATGACATCATGTTGTCTGCTGCAGTAGACGAGGCTGCCGACGGGACTTCGTCATCATCTTCCCCGGGGGCAGGAGCGTCGATCCACCTGACGGCTTTGAGCTGCTTCTCGGTGACCGAGTCGAGACATATAGGACACCGGACCCATTTGAGGTTGTCCGACGTATTAAGGTAGTGTAGAATACAAGGGAAGCAAAATATCTGAGTTTCCAGGGATGAGGGTGATTGTAGCATGGGTTAATGATGGTACGTACATGACCGCACCTCGTCATCCTAGGCGACGTCGGAGGTGAAAGACATATCGGGCAGCTCATGACACCTTCCTCTGACTTGGAAGATTCGCCATTTGCTGTGGAGACTGCAGCTGACGAACGCGGTATGATGACCTGGAGGATGTCATGCCATTGGAAAAAGCTGCTAAATGATATCAGTATCATTTCGTTTCTGCAGCTCATACACTCACATGTCAGGGTCCGCAAAGTGTACAGTATAATCCCCGCTGGGGTTCATAAGGAATCGATATTGTGCATTGACGAATCCTAGAGATCGAGGTCAGTAGACACGACGAGTCTGTGCTTATCGCTTACTTTCTCTGTTCCAGACAGCAGTATGAGTCCCAGGCTTTCTCCTGCGAGGAAGATTCTGATACTGTTGAGACTGCCTTGGAGGTAGAGAAAAGTTGAGCAGATGGTTGAGAGATTGACCAGAAGCCATCTTCGAATTGCGCTTGGGAGTCGTCGGGATACCGGAATCGACGGGTACAGTGGACATGACGGAGGAAGAGAGACGATGAAGTCCCCTTCAATGCCAAGATGATATGTCTCTAACGTCGCGTCAAACGTCGTCGAGAGCAATGGATGAGATGTGAAGCTTCCCACTGGGCGGGAAGCAGACCACCACTCGGGGGCAGAGAGCGAAGAGAGCGGAAGCGCGATGTCATGACTCAAAGTAGACGCATGTGGGACGCGACCGGGCCAAAGTGGTATTTTGCAGAGATAGTTACTTAATACGTAAACGTTTTAGGGGAATTTTAGAGATTTTACTTTAATCTAAGCCACCTTGGGGGCAAATTAGCTTAGGACCGTCACGAACCGTCGACGGCCAACACTAAAAGTATCTACTTGTTCAGTCCTCCCGTTGCCCAGTACGGTCCACTTATATTCAGCTTGCCTGCTGACATGGCAAAAGGGAAGAATCTGAATCCGGCAGATGCTTTCCGTGCGTTGCTCTAGTCAACATATTTGATTCACGCTCATCGACGATACTTCTCTAGGGAAAGCACAGAGAAAGAAAGAGTTAAAGAAGGCAAGCCAAAGTAGTATCATATCCATACCACCGCTAAGCCGTCGGTCTAAATAGTAGAACAAGACAGAGCGTGCAAAAACAAGAGATTTTGCGCTAGTGAAGAAGGACACGCGAGGCGAGTTCATGCGTTCCCCTTGACTGTGTTGGATGCTGAATGTTGCACCCTGCTCAGACCTTGAGGAGAGCATCAAGAAACTTGAGGCCGACCCAAAGGGCGACAAATCACGACTTGAAGAACTCAAAGCCGAGTTGGAGAAGATCAACAACAAGAAGGAAGAATATGTGAAGGAGCATCCCGAGCACCGGAAGCTGGTCTATCGGCCTCGCAGAGACTTGAATGATCAAGGGAAGCAAGCAGATGCACCGAAACCCCAGAGTCGTAACCTGTTCAATAAGCACGGTCTTCCCCGCCATCCTGAGCGCAGTATTTACCATGATCCTGTGCTTAATCCTTACGGAGTCCCACCTCCAGGAATGCCCTACATCGAGCGGCGTGCGTGTATCCCCAAGACGTCTAGACGTGTCACACTGACCCTGTGGTAGCCCTTAGACCAGATGAGGTTACGAGTGATCAAGGAGAGCAGGGTATGTACACTCACACTGCTTCCTTCCGTGCACCTATTCACCTTAACGTAAGACGATGAAGATGATATTGTAATGCCTGTCGGACCACCTCCTGGTGTTAAGGAGGAAGACGACATTGGTGTTGATGATATCCCCATGCCTGAAGGGCCACCACCGGGTAAAGAAGGTAAGCCGTCATCCCAACGATCTGCCTTCGATATAGTACCTGACTATTTCCCATGCAGCTCCGCCGTTACCGCCGCTCCCTCCTCCCGTCGCTCCGCCCCCCGCGACACCCGGCCCACCACCGTTGCCGCCGGATCCCCCGTTCCCTCCCCCGCCAGCTGGATTCCCGACTGCTCCTCAGCACTCTTGGTTCTCAGTACCACCGCCCCCTCCGCCTGGCTTCCATTATGCAGGCTCAGGAGCTCCCCTTCTTCCACCGCCTCCGGAATCTGGCATGCCGCATGTTTATTCGGGAACCCCGCTCCCTTCGGGCGCTCCCCCTGGTTTCGCGCAACCGCGATTTCCGCCTCCTCCGCCTGGGTTCTACCCTCACAAGACGCAATCTATTAGCTCTATGCAAGATCCACTCTCAGCTGTTCCTCATCAGACCTTCCAGGCGCATCGGGCTTCGAAAGCAACACACCCGTCTTTACCCCCGAAGCCGGTTGATGCGAGCACTGGTGCCATATCGGCGGCAGCAACTGTCACCGCAGAACCAGAACTGCGCGATTTTAAGAAGGAGGCCACAGCTTTTGTGCCTGCTGCCCTCAAGCGCAAGAAAGTCCCCCGCCGCGTCGTCATCCAAAATCAACGCGGCTCCGTCGGTCGATGCTGGCGTAGATTCGGAACCGGCGGCGACACCCCGTCCGGATCTGCTAAGTACACTGAAGGCGCAGTTAGGCACTGGCTCACTTTCGACCAGTGGGCATGAAGCAAAGCCCCAGGCTGCGAACAAGTCCAAGGACGACTATGATAAATTTCTAGAGGAGATGGGAGATATTTTTGGTCCAAAGGCTTGATGCAATGCTCATGCTGATGGCACCAGCACTATGTGATGCATTTACATATTTTGTCAACTTATGCTTTCGTTTGCGATACACACACGTGTTGGAGCTATCACATCATTTTGTCAGTCTCCTCAGGTGAGATCTTCGGCCTAACCGCAGCCGAGCCCCGACACCGCGCGACTCCGTCTTGGCCGACTTTGCCCAAGGGCTCCTACATCTCACCGCTCTCGTGCTCATAGTTTTGTACATATCCGACGCTGTGCTGTGCTGTTATGGCGATGTTGGAGGAAGTAGTGGTCTACGATACCCATGCCATACTACTACGCCCTCGCCCCTTCGCCAAGGCCTCTGGCAGACTCATCTTACTCCCACTACTACCTCGCAAAGCCGTTACGAAGCCCCTGCCTTCCGAGATCTGGGCGAAGATCCTAGGCTATGTCTTTGCTGACTATCAACGACCATCGTCTTCTGGCAAAGCGGTGGGCTCGAAATTGAACCTCTTGCTCGTGTGCAAGTCCCTGAAAGTGCGCTCCGTTGTCCATCAAGCTCGAGAGGTCTGCTGGCTAACTTAATACGTCATGTACTTCCGTAGGATGTCGCATTGCCACTGTATTATGAAGACATACATCTAGACGATCCCGCACACCTGGAGCAATTCACTGAGCTGCTTCGTGTAGCCGATCGCCGTTGGGACTCCATTCGACGCATTCCCTATTCCGCGCCAGGGCGATGGGTCCACAGTTTGGACCTGTCTGACCTGCGCTGCAACCTTTGGTCGGAAGTCTGTCTAGTTGACACACTTCTGACTCGTCTTGTCCCTCTTCTACCCTTCCTCGCTCATCTTGTTCTGAACTCAACAATCGCTGTCAGCCGACGTCTCGTTGACAGCATATGCAGCCGAGATGGAATCGGGCGACTTCTCTCTCTCAAGGGAATCAAGTTGGCGTCATCCGTAGATCTCACTTCTGAAGATACTTTCCTTGAGGTTTTGCGATGCTCACAGAACCTCGAAGAGCTGGAGATTTACGGCTCAGGGGTTGAGCCACTACTGACAGACATACCTGGGGCATCGGTGGACTTCGATTTCTCGGCGAAACCTCTTCGCTTACCTCGACTCCGCAAGTTGGCCGCAATCTCCATGCACTGCTCCCCTGTCATGTTTTTCCTCCTTCATTCTTCGCTGCCCATGTTGACCCATTTGACGATTACTCCTTATGACGACGTATCCGTTCCAAGCTCGCTTGTGCCTCGCTTCATTGAAAGGCACGGCGCAGAGCTGGCATCGCTCCATCTGTACGCACCGAAGGCTTGGCCAACAATGCTTTTCCCCTCGCCCACCACTCTGCTGTATACTTGTCCGAAGCTGAACCATCTCTCGCTAGAGAACCCGCTCCCTACGCTTACCATCTGCTCCATCTATCCGAAGCACCCCCTGAAGATCCTGTCGATTCCGAGGCCCGAGGCTGGGTTTCTCAGGGTCTTAGAATCTCTGCTGCCGAAGCTGCCAGCGCTGAAGGTGGTGCGCGCGCGCGATGTGCGGTGGTTGAGAGCGGGCATGAGCTCGCACGCTCACGTCGCCGGCGTGCAAGGAGAAATGCGAGACTGGCGACAACGTCTCGCACGAAGGGGTGTCACCGTGGTCGACACCGCTTGGATGCCTCAGGGGGGATAGGCCTATAACGTTAAACCTGTTCATGCCTTTCGCATCTCTCGAACCTCTTAATGGCTGCTGTACTAACATCAATACTGTTGTCTGTGTGTTGTGCTTAACTGTACTATTGTACTAATAATGTGTCTCGCTGAAGATTTCTGTCAGCGCTTTCTGTATATGTACTACTCCCCGCTCGAGCTCTACTCATTGTATACGCGAAACTTCATTTTCCTCCAAAGGTCATGTATCTCCACGCTTGCACACTACTGAGCACCGAAGTGGAAGCTGTAATTGGTCCATAATAAAGTGCGGCGTCGTTTGGCACATTCAAGTATTTAGTACTCAGTGCCAGCGGTTACGCACGACAGCCGGCCAACCCGTGCTAACCCAGATCCCAAGAGAGTTGCAAGAGAGTCTAATTGGACTTGCAGGTTTTCTGAGCGCCCAGCTTTTGCCTGTGCTAATAAGCAACCTTTAATCCGTGTCGGGATCCCAGATCGTCCCGATGCATCTCCGCATTCCAAACGAAGCCTTGGTGGCGCGCTCTAAGTTTCGAGAGATCGGCCAGGTCCAAGTCCAACTCGACTGCAGCGACCTCGACCGACCTCCTGTGGCGACCGACTTTACTCAGAATCATCACTCTTTTTGTTGCTGGTCAACTAATCGGTATAGTTTGTGTACACCACTTCATCTAATCATGCGACCCACTTCTCTCGGTCTCGCTGCCACCGCCTTGCTGTCCCTGGTCGGTGTGCCTGTCTCGTTCGCTTTCCCCATTTCTACGTCAACTGTACGTCTCAGATTGAGCACATCGCTCGAAAAATGAAGATATTCACTCACGCAACGCGGGCTTTTCCAGGTCTCTTCTCGTGCGGTTCCGCCGGCAGGCTCAGGCTTGTTCAATCCAGGCACCCTCTCGCACCCTCTGGTTCCGATAACGGACGTTGTTTCTGGAGTCGCGCAAGACGAAACAGGCACAAAAATGAAATCTGTATGATGTTTGGCCGCAGTTCGCGTGAGTTTCCACGTTCCGTCAGAGACGCGTAAACCTTTCAACAAGCCAGTGTAGTGACAGCCTGTTGTAACATATCCTCCTTTATAATGAAACGTAATACGTCACGTACAGGCGGTCAGAGTTCACAGTGTGGTGGCATAGATCACATTTTCTGTCTATGAGGGCTGCGCCCAGCGGCTCACACCAATCCAGCCCTGTCCCCTAGTCAAGTGGCAGCAACTCCCTGGGCCGTCAGTTTGCCTTCGTTCCTTTTCTCACCCGTGATGAATTTTCATCCGCTTTCGATCCCGGTACTCCCTAGCAGAATTCTTAAGATTAACTACGATACTTTCCTCATTTTACCGTTTAACATGCCTCCTGGCTTGTCACGGCAAGGACAGTCCTACTATCCGAGCACAGAACCTAAAGCTTGCTCTCCTATTCAAGAATCTCGGAATTTTGGACTCTAGACTCGGGATGTCGCTGTGAACTGGCCATGTGATCGGGTGGCCGTCGCTACGCTTTGGTACGAAGAGCACCTCATTCGCCCAGACATGGTAAAACGATGCGACATACTGATATTACGAAAGCAGTCCAACCACTTTCTTCCTTTTCGTTTTAAACCTTTCTCTACTATCAAGATCCCCGGACACCTTGGCTGCAGATGCTGCACTGTCCGCTGCATACCTCTCGACATGATAGAGCGACATTTATGGGGGTTATTTCTCGCAAACACTACCATCGACGGGATCTGGGCAATCACCTCGTGTACAAATGTAATCTGTCTTTCCTAAGATATATATGCGTATTTCCCAGCAGTGCTCTACGATCAGCAGTCCTAAGGGCAACCAGCACTTGATATATTGATAAGTTACGTGTGCCTAGCGCTTGAGGTTTTGAGCGGGGCGTCTTGTAATATTCTCGACTGGCACCACCACTATGGCAGCGACAGTCTCAAGCTCGTCTGACATCCTTCCGCTTGGGAAGTATCTTGCGTCTACTGGTACGCACTATCGGTTCCCGCTATGTCATTCCTTGAATTGACGTGGTGTAGCAAGATAAGAAAACCAGGGACAAGGCTATAAAGAGCTTGCCCGTGTTCCTCTGCGACCCTTCGCACGATGACCTCCCCAAAGTTGAAATGGCGAAGCTGTGGAAGGGGATCTTCTACTGTGAGTAAATTACCTCATGCTATCATTCAGTCGCTCAATGTCTATGTCAGGTTTCTGGATGTCGGACAAGCCGCTAGTGCAACAAGCTCTCGCCAATGAAATTGCTGAGACCGCCCTGAAAATCCCAAAAACCCCCTCGGCACTAGCTTTCTTGCGCGGCTTCTGGGAGGCGTTGGTTAGGGAATGGCCTGGTATAGACCGTCTCCGGTATGTTCACTCGTACTCTTGGACGATGTACCATACTGAAGCTCGGTCTCTAGCCTTGACAAGTATTACATGCTCATCCGAAGATTCGTCAACGCATCCTTCCGCCTGCTCATCCGAAATGAGTGGGATGCTACTATTTGTGCAGAGTATAATACCATCTTAACCGACAAGGGCGGTCCTCTATGGTGAGCAGCCTTTTCATACCTACTTATCGATAGTTTTTACAAACGGACGCAGCCCAGAAGACCCGCGCGTTCCTGTCGGCCTTGCATACCACCTCGCAGACATCTACGTCGAAGAGCTGGACAAATCCATCGGCTTTTCCGAGGACCCCCGCCCCGCCCCGCTCGCCACCCTAGTCGACCCCTTCTTCACCCTCGCTGCGCGTACCCTCAACAAGACGACATACGATCGCCTGCAGTCCGCTCTGTTCGAGCCCCTGGTCTCTGCGCTCTCGCCATCCGCTCCATCAGAAGGCGGGGACGGCGAACGAAGCCGGAAGCGAGCGAAGCTCTCTGGCTCGCAGTTCGAGCACCTCGTCTCGAACTCGTGCGTCTCACAGCCCAAGGAGGGTGCAATGCCACCTGCCGCTGTGAAGAAGGTGCTGCTCAAGCAGCTGTTCGACGTGGCCGGAGAGGAGAGTACGAGAGACTCGAATCGCCGGAAGCTCTTCGCGTTCTACAAGAATCATGCCGATGAAGAGGATGAGGACTCAAGCTGACAGTGCTATAGCGATCTCGGCCACACACGGATGAGTATTGAATATGCAGCAAAAATGGTGGCGCGCTAGCAAAGCCCTTCTAGTCATCCATCCCAATACATTCCGTACATGTAGTGGTATCTAAATGAACAGGGATATGCTACAGCATGAAAGCATTTCTATTACTCCGCTTTGTAGTGAGAGAAGTCTGACGGCACTCAGGAGCGTCCGTTGTGCGAAAAGCTAAAATGAAGAGAACGTGCTACAAACCATGGTGAGGCATAGAATCAAGCTTCCAAGTATAAATATTACAGCAACACGACGGAAGCACCCAGCAATGCGGAGATAAGCACTGCACTCGAGGACAAGGCGACAGCGGGACCCGCACTATTACTCGAGCCGCCGCCACTGCCACTGTCGGTGTCCGACGTGCCACTACTTGTCGGAGTGACAGACGCGACAGAGCCGATTGTGGCTGATGGGACGGGGTCATCGGCTCCATTCATGGCGAGCGACTCCGAAGAGAGCTGCGCGAAACCGACAGCAGCGGGGTTGGAACGGAAAACGGAATATACATTTTTCTGCGGAAAGGATTAGATCCGAGTCGAAGCACAACACATGGATAACATACCAGGAACACGTCACCGAAGATGAATGGAGGGGTGGAGGAGCCCGAATTCGAGATCTCGAAGAAAGCACCAGCGCAGTTGTCTTGGTCAACCTGCTCCAAGGCGAAGTCCGCAGCGGAGATTGTCCAGAAGATGGCGCTATTGCCCCAATTAACCTCGACAGTAACGGTAGTGGAGCAAGCTGCGAGATACGATAAATCCAATGCATATTTTGTCGGCATGTCAAAATACACGTACGGTAAATGTAGTAACCTTCGGTCTGGCCACTGCCCGGCTGGCTATTCGGAACGGCGGCGAAGATAGCTTGTAGTGTATCCTGAGGCACACCAACACCAGTTGTGCCGGTGTCAATAGCAGCCCATGCATTGGACCCAGTAGGGACGGTGATAGATTGACCATTCACCTTGAGGCCTAAAAATTACCAGTCAAACCACGGGCAGAGTACCGGATGGGGAAGGCATACCGGTCAGCTCCTGGATCCAGTATCCCGGGGCACCATCAGGAATCGCCTGGAAGTCAATATCGCCAGTGAACAGGCTACTGTTGGTGGCACCAAGAGTGAAAGTGCCTCCCAGCTCCAACTGGTTCGCGTTGGTATCGTTTGTGAAGCGTGTGAGCTGGAAGGCGAACAACGGGGAGTCGAGAGTACCAGAAGTGCTGGCCAACGATTGCCAGAACGGCTCCGCGCCAGAGGCGGCTATACTCTGGAAGCCCAACCCCATTAAACCGGAAATAGGTTTTGTTAGGAGCTGTTGGGAAGTTTGGTTGACCACCCCTGAGTCGCATGTTCAGCGTTGAATGGCAACGGCCACAGGATGGCGATGCTCACCGAAGGTCTGATTGACTTCAAAGCCCGCGAACTGTACCCGGTCCTGACCAAGGACGCCTTGAGCCGATCCTGAACCATAAGTGATGCCGAACTCTTGGTTGAGATTCGTGAATGTTGAAGATGCTGCGCGCCGTATTGATCAGCTGTGCACCGCAGTAGCTGGATTTAGAACTTACATGACGGCTCAAAAAGCGTGATTCCATCGGTGCTGCGGCTGTCGCTTGAACCTGATGCGAGCCAGAGATCCCTGAAGTGGATGGTGAGCTGAGGTAAGGCGGGCGGAAATTGTGCAAACGCACGAGGACCCCGTATCCAGGATAACGTCGAATGACGCGGGCGGAGTACCGACGGCAAGACTACCAAAATATCTGGAACGCTTGTGAGCAAATCACCCGGTGGAGACAGGAAAGGACATACGCCGAGTCAAACTGCAGATTCGTGAGCCTGCGAGGAAATGTCAGTCGTGTCTCTACTTACGAGGCCGGTGGTCCTGCACGTACAGATTCTGACCATTGGCACGTTTCTGGTTTCCTGATGAGCCAGCACCATACTTGTGATGGGTAGCAAGTCTGTTCTGCTGCAACCAGGCTAAGGCCTCATCTGTGCTTCTCTGTACGTTGCCGCGGCGCAGAACATTGATTGTCCGGGCGACGGGCTCGACTGGAGAAGGGGTCGCTCGGGCATCTGTCCCTGACAGACCTAGCGAGAGCAAGAGAAGGCCCAGTGGAAAAGCAGAGGAGAAGGGCGGGGATAGCATGGTGAAAGTAAGATGAGAAGCAGGGAGGAAAGAGAATTGAGTAGGAAAGGGTATACGTTCGAGCACAGGGCCAGCCTGAAATATGAAGTGCTGCGGGAAGAGTAAAGGCTGCGGAGGGAGCGCCGTAGGCTCCCATGACAAAATAGACAGCCTCGCCCAGAAATGGCATCTCCTTCCGCGTCCCCACCGCCACGTCCGCTGCATACGTATTGCGCAGGCCAATCATAATAACAGCAGAGGCATGCGCCGGCATCGAGCCGCGCACCTGCGACCATCGGTTGCGCAGCCGATTCTGCTGGCAATCTCCTCGACTACCGCGCGCGTGTCGGCCAGTTGAAACCTGCGCCGGTGCTGTGCTTGATGTGCTCAGTCACAGGCTTCACCATGCATAGAGCGTATATGTTCTGATATCGATGCGACGGCGACGAGCTGCATGCGCTTTGCGCGCTGACCCTCTCCAGTGTCGACGCCGCCATCTAGAATACCATGGAGGACCACGTGCAGAATATTGATGACCTGTCAGGAACGTTCGTACGCACAGCGCCACGATGCGCCAGGGCACCATGTAGTTCTGAGCATTCCCTGCTGACTGAACGCCATCGTTCGTTCCAGAGTCCAGAGTTGCAGACTCTCGGCTTTCTTAGAGGCGTGGTGCCCCGCCGCCGGTCCAGCCGCCATCAATCCCGCCTCGCAGCCGCCATCTTGGTGAGCCGTCTCCGCCTCTCATGCTTCGCGGCTTTCGCTTTGCTGATCTTGACATCTCACAAGACTCGCACCTCACTGCGCTCGTACAGAGGTGGCGGCCATCCTGTCTCTTCGCCAACTTTACCACCATTCTCTCCCCTGACCGAGATCAACTCTCAGCGACGATACTGCTCCTTGTGGATCCCCTTTCCGCCGGACGGGATCGTCCAACGAACGATAAGGTTCGCTACAGAGTGCGAAATCCATGCATCTGTCACTGTCATCGCCCCTGCTCACCAGCTGGTGCGCTGGCACCGCTGAAGGCTACTGTTCAGTGATCCCGGCTGGTGTTTGATGGATAGCTGAGCGCTGATGCATTGTCGACAACAGCTTCACGGTATTTAAATGTACTGCAAGATTTGTCTCTGAAGTGTCCGTTCTCCCTTCGTCCTCATAGCTGTTGGGCACCATGTACTCCTGGAACACCACCATTGATGATACCAGTTCCGCAATATTATTTACTCCTTACTGTATGTCACTCTCTTCCTGGCCTTGCGAGATTGTTCTTTACGCTACGCCCAGCTGAAGGTCCCATCGAAAGTGGGTGGGCGGGCTGGTTTCAGGGCTCTGTCACGCAGTTTGCGTCTACTGGTGGAGAGCAAGCTATTGGAGACTCCCTGCACATCACATCCTTTCCGGGAGCTAGCTTGCAACTACAATTTAACGGTGCGCCTTTGAGTCTGCCCTCCGCTTCCTTGCTTATATTCTTTCCAGGGACTGCTATTTATCTATATGGCAAAGCGAACTGCACATATACTATCACATTAGACAACCAGTTCATCGCTGTTCCCCTCTCATTGCCCGACGGGTTATTATTCTATCAAGAAAGCCTCGCCCCGACCACTCATTCCGTTCAACTGACCGCTCAGCCCGATGTGAACTCTACACAGCAACTCGACTTCGATCAGGCTATATTCACAAACACGATCGACCAGGAGTGAGTGAGACGCTGACATCTATGTCAGGGTACTCTGCTTACTTGTTTATAGTACCAATGGTTTGGTCCCGGTCGTTTACGAAAATTGGAACGGCACGCTGCAGTATTCGGGGAACTGGGCCAACTTGTCTGGCGTAAACTGGATACCGAACACTCAAGACCCTGCTCCCTATGTAGAAACGAACCAAAGCTTGTCCTCGGTCTCGCTAACCTTCACAGATGGTGTTGCAATCGCCGTGAATGGTCCGCGGAACTGGGGACACTGGACATACAACATCGTGAGTCGACTGAGTCAGCATGCCGAAGACGTGCCCATCTTTGTCTTAGAGCCTGGATGGCGAAGTAACTTCGTGGAACTGCAGTACGCTCTGGGGTATCGGCGACACCGTATTGTTCTACGAGAACAGCCTGGATCCCACAAAACAGCATACCATCGAGATGATAAACACAGGCACGCAGGACTACTACAAACTGTCCCTGAATTATTTTACCGTCTATGCCCTGGATAACTCGAACGGCAGTGTCGCGTCTACATCAAGGTAAGCTACATTCCGAGCGGAGAGTGCAGCAGCAGAGACTAACTCCGCATAGCACCACAGCAAGCGTGTCGTCTAGTACGGCGCCACTCCCTCCCTCCATAGCGACGGGCAAGAAGACTGACGTCGGGGTTATCGTAGGTCCGGTGCTGGCCGGCGTAGTTATTCTCGCGCTTACCCTGTTCGCCGCACTCTGGTGGTGGAGACGTCGTCGCCCGGCACCGCGACAAGATCCTGTCGCGCCTTTCCCTAAGAACGACAGGCCAGAGATCTGGGTCAAAGGACAGGAAGCAGGCATTTCTCGCAATCCCATGGTCAGGGTCTACGAACCTATCCAGGCTCCCATTGTCTCTGTGAAACGATCTGCTGCCAGGACGTCCATCTCTGCGCCCTCCGTGCCTTCCGCAGAGACTCACGCGAGCGACAGTGGTCTGAGCGTGAGCCAGACGAGGCTCCTTCCATCGCACTCCCAGCAACCGTCGATATCCAACTCGCAATCTACCGGCGCTCCGGCCTCGATGCCGACGCTGGATGTCAATCAACTGGTTGAATTAATTGCACAGAGGATTGACCCGCGAACGAATATACCTCAAGGCGACGCACCACCACAATACCCTGCTTCCTCTTATTGAATTTGATCTTGCCACCTCGCCGATATGTTACAGCTGCGTCTCTGACATGTGCGGACTCTTATACTGATGCGGTCGCTTATCTAAGTTCCTTTAGCATGTACTTTGAAAGGCTGGTTTTGTGCTATGCTAACTCCCGAAGTTGCCGACACTTGGTTGCACCTACGAGACTTGCCTGGTTGTATACTTCTATAGAACAAACTGATATCCTGCGTATTCCTGGCGAGCGGGCGTCTCACGGGCACGGGCAGCCGTTTGATTAAGGCGCATACACAGGTCAGCATCGCCACTTTCTTCCTCGTTCCGCCCGATGTACCGAGCTTCGCTGACAGTGCCGACTACCATCTTCCTATCGGTACGATTGACACACATTCACACAAGCATCGTCGAACAAAAGATTACCGTCATTTTCAGATGTTGTGACGAGTCTCGGGGTGAGAAACAGGTCTGCTGTAAGGCAACCATCGCGATCCTAGATTACCAAGCCGAGATCGAACAATCGCCGCTTGGGTCTGTTCGGCAATACTGCGCGAGCAGGGTCGTCAGTTGATCGGACTGGACGCGTCAGTTGCGAACTAGCTGGCACTGTGGAACGTTACAACAAGTCGACGGCATGACAATGAGCTCCACCGTTCAAACGAGCTGAAAGCTAACTTCAGGATGTACTCGGAAACCGCATTCACGACGATGTCTCGCTTCGAACAAGGCCGTGAATGTTCCTGAGACGCGGCTCCGTCAAAAAAGCGGACGTATGTGTTGGTTGCTCACCCTCTCCCACCAGCCAATAGGCCGACATAAGTCGTACGCGAACATCCGGCGACGATGGCGGCCTTCAATCATACTATGGATGATTCAGACCAGAACTTCAATTACTATCCATATGGTAAGTGCACGAACTGCGTAAATCGCTCACGTGGTGACCTCTCATTCTCTTTCACTACAGCCGATGGCGACATGACAGGAGGCTGGTCCCCATGGTTTGCTGATTCTGGAAGATTTCGCGATGTCAGTGTTCCTGGGGAAGAAGGAGTCGGACAATCACTGCAGTACACGGCCTTCGCGAGATCGAGCGTCACCCTGGAGTTTCACGGTGGGCTCACATCAGTATACTGATCTTTCATCCGACTCATCAAGTGTCAGGAACTGCCATCTATGTGCTCGGGAGCGCGAATTGCACTTACGATGTAATCGTCGATAGATTGACGTCCACGACGAACGTGCCGCTCCCGACGTCTGGTCTCTCCCTTGGCACACATATCTTGAACCTCACTGCACACGCTTCTGAACAGCAGCAGCTCGCGCTGGATCCACGATAGTGCCATCGTTTCGGACGAGCTACCAAGCGGGTACGTATGATTCTCCTGATCCCCGTGACCGATGCCAACATCATCGCCGCCGTTACAGCGTTAGTTCACTGGCGCTTGTCGTTTACGATAACATGAATTCGACGTTGCAGTATTCAGGCAGCTGGGAGGTTGACAGTGACAGCCAAATTCCTAGCAAATCTTCCCCGAAACCGTACCGCCAGACATCTGCTTCATTGGCCTCAGTTTCGCTCAACTTTACAGGTGCTGCTATCGCCATTAATGTCGCACCAGATTGGGGCCATTGGACGTACAATGTGGTGAGTACAAAATCTTGCAAACAAGAAGTGTTATGTGACTAACCTTACGTATTGAGACTTTAGATAGCGTGCAGACACAATACAACGCGAGTACGTTCTAGCTCGTTGGCAATGCTCAGTCACTCTAGCAAAGCGGTCCTGATCCGACCAAGCCGCACCAGATCGAGCTCATCAACGCTGCTAGCGCGGGAATGATTATGATGTTGAATGACTTCACGGTATATGCCCCCAACGTTTCTGCAGCAAGGTTTGTCTATTTAAATATCTGATTGCATATTTTATTGAAACTTCAGATTGCAGCGCCGCTTCATCCTTAGCTTCATCTCAAGCGAGTAGTACTCAGAGCTCTCTTCCGGCTACAAGGTCCGCTGGTACCTCCAGTTCAAAAGTCAATACTGGAGTTATCGCCGGCCCAATTGTCGGGGAGCACTATTACTGGTTCTGATTGTCGCGGTTTTTCTCTGGACGCGGAGACGCCGGGAGCCCATGCAAGACATACTTGCTCCCTACTACGAGGGATTTCCGCCTCCTGATGTGCAACAGAAGTCTGGCCAAACGGTTCTGTCTCCATCTACCTCCACTCTGTCGTACCAGATTCACGAAGCACAATCTACTCCGCGTAATCCTTTCGTCAATCAATCTGCGACTATAGCCCCGACTGAGGCGAGGACAGGGCTGTCGCATGCGTTGCTGCTATCACCCCTATCACCCCCTCTACAGGCTCCTGTTGATGTGGATAGAATCATCGAGCTGATCGCCCAGAGGATAGACCATCCACTTCCAGCTGAGCACGAGTTCCCTCCCCGGTATCCCCTGTGATATCCGCGAGAAGATACTCCGCTGAGATCTAATGTTAGAAGAGCTTTAATTGAGGTGTTGGTTCAACTCCCTCATGCCTAGCATTTTCGTTTGCCTCTTTGTTACTAGTATATAAGTCTCCTGTCTTCGCTCCTTACCAATGAGACAGAGTCCTTTTGACGACGCTAGCTGGCCTGCTTGCATATACGCCATATCTGTCTCAAGTCAAAGCAATATTTGCTTTGCTGTTTGACTTCCGAGAAAGGCTGTGGAAGGAGACGAGCCAGAGGCCCGAGACCTGCGCTGATTGGTTGGGCGAAGTCCGTGGGAACATTTTTGACGTGACAGTCACGGATTAGCGTGACGTCATGTCCCTGGCGAAGTCCTCCCGCTCCGCAAAGCAACGAGCAGGTCAAAAGGCACAGTGGACATGACTCCTGCTCTCTCATCCTCCTTCGTTGCCGGCGATGCAGTCCACGATGTCCGCGACAGATGACACGATTCTCCGCCCCGTCCCTCAGACCGGGAACGCTGTCACCGAAAAGACGCCTGGGTCGCCGCCGCTAACAGTCACTGGAGTGGCCGAGAACGACGAAGCGCAAGGTGGCTTCGAGTCTGCTATCCCGAATGAGCCGTCTCCTCACTCATCTACAAAACTAGAAGTGTTGAAACTCAAAGATCCTGCAGTAAAGGACTTCGGCTGGAACAGTCCTCCCCACGCCGTCCCATCGCCCCTTGTCCATGGAGTGCCGAACGATGACCTTTGGGTACTCATCAGACGATTTAATAAGGTATACCGCACCATGTTCTTTATTTATTTGTCCGTAATACTGACACGCTGCGTAGCAAGTCTTCAATGTCCGAGTGGTAGACAATGTACCCGGGTTGCTGGATATGGAACTATCCGAGAACGAGGAATTTTCTCCGGACAAGCTACGGGCCACACTGGAACGTTTTTACATGGATGTGGTGCGTGCACCGCGTCCCCTCTTGTCTATAACTGGACTCAAGTCCGCTGCAGATTGTAGGCGTGGCCGCTTTCTTTAAGCATATTGCCCGCTTGCGTTCATGGAACGAGCCTCGTAGGACAGCATGGTTTGCTCTGGTAAGCTTCAATCCTAACTTGTGCACGAGTGTAGTTTTGACAAGGTCCGAAGGCGTATGTTATTGCGTGGTGGTTCAATATCCTCATGCCTGCGTTCTCTGTCACCCTCGCAGTCCTAATCGTCGATCCGCCGACAAGGAGGCTGTTGTTCCCTCCTGCCCCGCTTTCTGCGATTAGCGCAACGTCTGGCAACTTACAGATTCCGAAGGCCGGTACTTTAGGCAGCAAAGACAGCCTGTCTGGTGCTCCGGAAGCACACAAAGGCGAAGCCGTCGAGCAAGAGGCTCGCCATTTCGTTGCGGGCCTCGGCTCAGTAGCAGTCGCTACGGCTGCTGGGAAGGGACCAGGCGAAGATATGTTGCAGTGTTTACGAGGATGACATAGCCCTTCTTCCCGTGCAGGCGAGCGGAGAATACGCAAGGGCCCTCACCTCCTGGAAGGTTAACCCGCGCGACCTCGGGAGGGTGTTCGCTCTGGACACTGCCATCGTCCGAGCCCTTATGCATGGTCTCCGAAGGCGGTGACTGAGCGACGGCACCAAGACGATTCTTGGCAGGCTCAGATCCTACTTTGGCCTTCAGATGATCTATGCCGAGGGCGCCGCCAACACCGGCCTTGACGGTTCGTTTGAGAGCGGCAGCAAGTTTCCGGCCTGGCTTGCGCTTCTTAGCACCTTCTTCATCTCCATCGGCGTAGTCCTTCTCGCTATACACCTGGTCTCTGTAGTCTTCTGAGTCTGTATCGACGTCATATGAAGAACCGTCGAATGAATCAGACTCGTCGTCCGAATCCGATACTGTAGGCTGCTCCGAGGTAGGTGGAGGAGGCAGAGGTGCTTTGTTTTTCTCCGCTATGCGAAGGAGGGTCAGAGTCAATTGCGCATTCGTGGGCACACCGGCCAGCAGCGTTCTGCGACGCATGAGCACGCAAGCAAAGCGAACGAAATCCGCGCAGCGTACCTTCGTAGCTCGAGGTATTTTTGCCAATGGGGAATCCGACGTGTGAGTGCACGCAGGCTGCGAACGAGGAGGGGTTGACCGAAGAACACCACACCCGAGAGAAAGGTTGCCATCCGCAAGAAGAACACAGTGCTGACGAGACATGTAATTAGAGCGAGAGGTATCATCGGGCACGCAAGCTTGAGCCGCGGCTCCCAATAAGGGAATGGATGCTGAGGAGACAAAGCACTGTGAGGTACGTCAACTTATCGCCAATAAAAAAGAAAATTACGCAAGACGTACTTGCCGAACCGCTCCCATGTATCCGAGATGTCGTTGATGATACGCATGGCAGGAGCAGCTTTACTCCACATTGCAGCTTCGACAGGTACCTTCGCCGGATCTTTGGCAGCATTATCGCCAGATGCCAGGTATTTCGCCTCCACTGAGCCGGCGGCCATGCCCGTTGGATCCGGAGCGATACCCTCAACAGAAGTTGCGGGCTTGTCGATGCCTTCAGCCTCGGCATCTCCGCCCCCGACTGTGTTTCCGTTGCCCTCCGTGCATCTCATTTGCGTACACGAAGTTGTCGAAGAGCCTGCTCAGCACGCTTGTTCCGGGACATCACGACAAGTCTCAGGATGTGGATGTGGATGTCAGACCAGAGTTCACGATTGGCCTCGCCGACATGCGAGAGATAAGGAAAATCGGCGGGTACGGGTGGAAGGCGAAGATGATTATTGGTTGGGCCATGGGCCGTGAGGTCCTTGATGGTCTCGAGATCACTGATGACAAAGGGCAGAAAGTAATCTTGACCACCATCAAGGGGAGAGACGAGCTCTTCAACCGACTCGTTGCCATGGGTGATCACAAGTGGGAGGCTTACTGAGTGTTCACGTAGGACGCTGTACCATTTGGTGGAATATTGAATCTGTTGTCGCGGAGTCGAATTTAGTTTGAACGGAACGTCTTGCGAGTGTCCTGGATGCACACTAATCCCCAATGCTGAGGGTAGTCGCGTCAGCTTCGTATCTCATGCATGTCACAATTATTCAGATCTCAGACGTTGATGAGGACATCCACGAGTCAGGATGCTATTCGTGCAACGTCAACGAAGACGGCGTTTGCTGTTCCAGTACAGTTAGCGACATAACTCATTTACACATGAAATACCACGCCTAGTTAGGCTATGGTCCCACAATGCACGTTTTCTGGTTTTTGCCCCTGTCTCACGGACACGCGCGCAGCGACATCTCAGCTCCATTTGCATTTTATAGTATCGCCCCGCGCTGCCTGGCGGGAATGATCCCTGCTAGTGCGACTCTTCTGATGTGCACGGCGTTCTCTTCTGGAAATTCGAGAGCTGCGTTAGGTCGCCAACCGATGACGACTTGCGGATTCGGTGCGGTCGTGGGTCTAGACCCTAAGGCAAGTGTTTCATGGAGACACCTCACCGATGATTCATGCGCAGCTTGGATGCACTCGATGTGCGCTCCGCTGGTAGTAGGTACGGCATGCCGACCCTGTATGTCATTGAAGATGTCGGAGGCATCACTCTCGTCCCATGAGTCCATACAGTCGCCAAACGCAGCGAGGTCCTCTTCAGGTCGTACATGCCTCCTTCGCAGCTCCTCAGGCCCTGCAATATGCAGGATCCGCATTCTTCGCTGAACAAAACGTACGACTCTCGGGAATCAATTACCATCACATCTCTGCTCGAGCTTTTTTGTTTGCGTCTATCCTCACGCACGACATGTGTCATGAGTAGGTTCATGCAGCGTCCTCTCAAGTTACTAAGGCGGAAACAGCCGCAGGGACGCACTATTTCCTGCTTTAGATGACGTCGAGAGCTACGTAAATATATTCAGGCGAGCGGTCCGACTGCCACGGTGCCTCCTTGTTACCGACCAAGCTACCGACTACGACGGCGGGCCCGCACACAGCAACCATGCTAAAGTCTCCTATAACATGTCATGGTACAGCCAAGGCCTAGTAACGGTAGAAGCATTCACTGATAGTGTACAGTCCTCGATTCTTCGCTAGGCAAGCCTGCCGCTGGAGTGCCAGTCGAGCTACAAGAGATCAGCCTTGATTCGCCCTCAGCTTTGTTCACTACGATTGCCAAGGGGTGTGTAACTCGGATTAGCTTTCTAGACCCTCATGATAACGTTCTGGACAGCGTCACCGACTCCGATGGGCGGTGCATGCAACTCTGGCCCGAGGGCGAGAACGAGCAAGTAAGGCAAGAAAGGGCTAAGCTCAAACCTGGAAAGCTGTACAAGGTAATATTCCAAACCAAGCCTTACTTTGAGAACTCGGGTCGTAAATGCTTCTACCCGTGGGTCGACGTAAGCCCGCTGGAACACATAGATGCTGTATGCCACACTAATTTCACCTCGCAGATCACATTTGAACCAACCACTGCCAATGAGCATTATCACATCCCACTTCTACTAAGCCCATACTCGTACACAACCTACAGAGGAAGTTAGAATAGTGTATCAAATGCCACAAATGTTAATACAATGCCAAGACGATGAGGAGATGCCATAAGAATGAAGAGACGTGACCATGAGTTATAATGATAGGAGATACAATGATAGGAAATGACAGCGATGAGACGTGGCGGCAAGAAAGTGAAGACGAGGAACCGTAGAATATAATGATAGGATCCAGTGCAGCTTAAGCATTCTAGTGTGTCCGGGTGTGGCGTACGGGTGAGTCCGTCATTCAAGACTCAGGCCGTTAACACCTTCTCCCGCGCCTTCAACTTCTCTGCCGTCCTCTCTCCGCCTCATCATTGGACGGAGGACTGGACTCGCGAGTCCAATCTGAGCGCGTAGTGTTGGACTAGACAGCACGCTTTGAGCACCCCAGCTCATGGGGCGGGAGCCATTCAGGCCGGAAGGTGTGACGACAGGCGAAGAAGCCCCAGAATTCGGCACAACAGGGATAGCGATTGGATGCGGCAGCTGTATACGCCCACTCCCATTAGGCGTGCGAGGTGCAAAAAGCGAAGGTGTTGAGTCTCGAAGGTATGATACCGACGGAGATACGGCCCGTCTCTTTGCAGGAAGAGGGTAGGGATCATAACGATCGTCCACTACAAGTTTGGTCAAATTAGTCACTTGACCGCCCAATTCATGGAAGACTATCAACTCACTCTTCCTCTTATTACTCCGAACAGCACTTGTTGCGGTTGGAGGGGGTGTGTAACGCCATGAGGTCATCTTGGGAGATCCGCAAGCCGAAGAAGGTTGCTGAAACTATGTCAGGATGAAGGCTAGGGATACAAACGGCGTGTCAAACTTACGGTGTCAATGTCCATAGCATTGGTGCCTGGACTCTCCGAAAAACCGAAATCGTCTCCATTCACGCTCTGCGCGGGTGTGACGGACTTCGGAATATTGATAGGCTCCGTGGAAGGGTGAGAGTACGAGGACGGTGCAGCTATTCCAGGGTCGCCTTCATCGTCACTTGATACAGGGTCGTCTCGCACTGGTTCGTCATCTCCAGCCTCGTCTGGATAGCGGCCTCTATCCAAGAGAGAACGAGGTATTCCAGGGTGGGTGGAGAACGACGCAACAAATTTCTGAAACTGAGCCTCAGATTTGACCTCGTTCTCTTCTGGCTTGGACTCGGAAAGCAGAGTGAGGATGCGAGGCACCTTTATCTGAGTCGCGTCGGCCGTCAGCACGCCTGTGTAAGGCATGAAACGATTCCGGCTCACAGGGTGAGATTTCCGGCGCGACTTCTTCGACCGTGAAGGCGTTTGGCTCACTTCACTGGATGGCTGAGAGGGGGTGCTCGGTTCGACAGTTGCAGTGCTTTCCGTTTCGATGCTGTAGCTGGAAATGCCAGTATTCGACTTCATGCTGCTGTCACTGTCCACACTGGACGTCGACTTGTCCTTCTCCGCGAAAACAGCTGAGGGACAAGGCACAGGCGGTGTCGATGGAGTATTCGAGCCGGAATCGGTGAAGGGCGGGCTGTCGGTCCACATCTTTTCTCTATCGCTCTCCGACTCCTCGCCACTCATACTAAGGCTGCCTGTCGAGGCATGCCGATGAGCGGAGGATGTCGTGAAAGACGAGCTTGCGAGAGGGCTGTTTATGCGTCCCTCGGAGTAGAACGTCGCACGAGGTGGAGCCAGGAGGCTCGGCCGACGAAAACGCATAAGTAGAGGGTTGAACTCCTCGCCGGGCGGACCGGGGCCCACTGTGGAGGTCGATGGGGGGAGGGCAAAGTCGGAGGAGGAAGTCGGTAGAGGTGGTCTCGCCGCCATCTCACACGGTGACGGGACGCGTTATGTTCGTTGAAGTGCTATACAAAGCGAGTTAGGCGGGTCAGGAGGGTGCCAGGGGAGGAAGGGGAGAAAGGAGTGAGAGGAGTGCGTCAAGGGACTCATCAAGTACTATCGAGTATGGGCGCTCGCAGTCCAGTTCAGATGGCCTCACCTGAACCGAGCCAGAGGGCGTGCGACTCAACTGCCGGATTCTCATTGTTGCTCTACAAATTAACCTGACTACAAAACATGTACCGATTGCACCGAGGGTACGAATGGAACAAGGAGAGAGACAACAGAATATGTAACGGTGGTATCCAGCCGGGACAGCGAGCAAGATCTGCGTATACATTTCATCCGCGTTCATCAGCACTTCGAGGATACCTATGATGGGAAGGCAGCAACTTCGAGTGAATGTAAAACGAGGATAGAGCTGGTAGCCCCAGCGTACTATATGGACGCGGCCCGGAAGAGACACGAGTCGCTTTCCGGGGCGCTTGACGCTCTAGACCTGGCGCATCAATTGATCCCAAATCGTGTGGCGCTTCTACATGATAATTTTCGAGAGTGCTACTTCACTTGCCCAGCCTCCCTCAGAGGACTTCATAATGTCAAAACGTACAGCGACGGAGCTGCGGACCGTACTATCTAGCGATGCCAAGAAGCCCTTTAGAGCTCCTTCGAAAAAAGCTCAGGGTGAGGAAATGGGCGAGTTTGAGGACGCCTGGGAGGATGAAATTGAGAGCGATGAGGAAGCGATGGAGGGAGGCAAGGGCCATGGTGCGTTCCCTTCTTTCTCCGTTCATACTTCTATTCTAAGTACAGAAATTCTAGACATGGAAGTAGACGAAGAAGTCCTTCCGCCAATAGAGGAATCTGAGGAAAAACAGGTCGCACCAGATGTTTTCATTCCCGGTGTACATCAGCTGGAGAAAGACGAGATACTCGAACCAGACGAATCTGTCTACGTCATGCGCCATTCCATGAATGTTAACTGGCCATGTCTCTCCTTTGACGTGCTCCGGGATAGCCTAGGCGATGAGCGGCAGCGTTTGCCTGCGACTGCCTACATTGTGACTGGTACCCAGGCGGACGCAGCAAAGAACAACGAGATTGCTGTTTACAAGATGAGCTCACTGTACAAAACGCAGCGGAGCGAAGGTGAGCGAATGATTCTATCCATTCCCTAATCGGCTATAGTAACGTCTAGCATAGACGACTCAGATGACGAGAACGAAGATGACGATGATGCTTTGGATGAAGACCCTATTGTCGAATTCCGCTCAGTACCACACCTTGGCGGCGTCAATCGTGTTCGCGCGCAACCCATGCCGCAGTCAGCACCTTTGCCTCCGGTCTCGCAGCCATATTACGTCGCGAGCTGGTCTGAGACTGGCAAGGTACACATCTGGGATGTTAGACCATTGGTACAGGCTCTGGACGTCCCCGGATACACCATCCCCCAGTCAAGGACGCACTCGCCTGCTTTCACGATTAGTTCACATGGCCGTGCAGAAGGATTTGCTATGGATTGGGCTTCCTCCGGCGAAGCGAACCCTTCCGCTCTCCGCCTGTTGACTGGAGACATGCACTCCACGATCTATCTCACAACCACCACCCCCTCAGGCTTCAATGCGCTAGCATCACCATTTGCCTCGCACACCTCCAGCGTGGAAGATCTGCAGTGGAGTCCATCTGAAGCGACTGTTTTCGCATCGTGTTCCGCCGACCAGAGTGTGCAGATTTGGGACGTACGGAGCAAGGGCAGGAGAAGTGTGGCGGGTATTGACCGGGCTCACGAAAGCGATGTCAATGTCATCAGCTGGAACCGTGGAGCAAGTTACCTGCTCTTGAGTGGTGGTGATGAGGGCGGCATTAAGGTTTGGGATTTGCGGAACGTCAAGAAGCGAGGGCAAGTGATTTTCCTTCTCTCCAGCTTTTCCTGTGCTTAAATTACATCGTTAGTACGTCAGCTCCCGATCCTACACCAGTGGCCAGGTTCAACTGGCACCGCGGACCAATTACCTCGATCGAATGGCACCCAACAGAGGAATCGATATTTGCCGCTTCCGGTGCGGACGATCAGGTCACACTCTGGGATCTTGCTGTCGAACAAGACGACGAAGAGTCCGGCGCGATGGACGACACGCCCAAAGGAGGTGGGGACGTCCCACCACAGCTCCTCTTCGTCCATCAGGGCCAAAAGGATATCAAAGAGGTGCACTGGCACCCCCAGATTCCTGGAACCGTGATATCGACCGCGTTAGACGGCTTTAACATTTTCAAGACCATTTCCGTGTAGAATGAGTGCGATGTGTATTCGTTAAGTCAACCAGCCACATGAATATATCCTACTTCTAAAGACTGTCGACGTGAGAACGATTAATCTGCTGTACTAATGGGTCGTCCATGCATACGAGCGTCGTGACTAACAGTGAAAGTCGACGAAAGAAGCTTCCCCGACGAGCTGTAGTTGCGAAAATATCTCTCAATACAGTCCAGTTGCATTGTTGCCCTTCGGGGTCCGAAGCTGTGCAGATCACTTGCGTAAGCAAGACACAACGTAGCATGAAAACGTAGCATACCTTTCCGATGTTCTTGTGCAGAATATCAGTCAAGATGGCATAGACATTCCTGATGTCATAGAGGTTCTGCTTTGCCACGTAAAGCTGCTTCTCGTCGTGCTCCTTCAAGGCCAACTGGGAAGATATTACGTTGAGGGTTAATTCCCGAACGACTGGGGCGGAGCACTTACAAGATAGTCCTCAATGTGAGGGTATTTGAGAATCTTAGAGCAAAGCTTAGCACGGTTGAAATGGCTCTGTCGTGCAGCATCTCGCAGATTGTACGCGCTTTCCTGGGAGCGGTGAAGCTCATTCAGAACTTCTTCCTGTATTTGGACGCCTATGGCCGATCTTTAATTCCAAGGAGATGCTGAACAACCTTAGAAGCTTACCGAAGTTGTCGCCACTGCAAACAACCTACGTATCAGTCTACCGCAATTTCGACGAGAACGGAAGTACAGCTCACTCTTCAATCCTAGAGGGAGTCAATGAGACACAAAGCCGCATACAGATATATAGGAGACTTACTTAGGCATAGAGAGATTAATCCAGAGTTTCACCTTGTCCTGTAAAGGGTTTGTCAGCTATGTCTCGGTTACGCAACCCATGAGCATACCGACTCACAATGGAGTCCGCCAGCTCTTCACACTCCTTTTTCAGGATGCCATGAACCTTCTGGATGTGCTGGTTGGCAACCATCTGGTTCGTGAACCGCGCGCCTGCGTCAGTGTGTGCAGTTCCTGCACCGTCGTGCGGCATCCTGCCATTGGGAGCACTGTCTCCCAATTTCCGCTTCTTTGACTCGGGTTCGTCGGAAGTAGTGGTCGGAGACGGGTAGACAGTAACGTCAGTGGTCAGATGAGAGAAGTGGAATGGAGACGATGAGGAGGATGTCGAGACAATCATCTCTTGCAACTCGCTATCCGGACAGAAAGGTCAGCAATGATCCAGACAGACTACTCATCTGAATCCTACGCACAGAACCTACAGCACGTGCTGGCTCAGCAAAGTCACCAACCACAAGAAATCCGCAGATATCAGAGCACACCTTACGAGGGAACTTATTGAAGAGGACATCCTCTGCGGCGGCCGCAGTCTTGTTGCGGAAATCCTAGACCACCGCAAGGTTATAGGTAGTAGCAAAGTGGAAATACTTAATTCTCACGTCTAGCTGCTTCTTAAGAGCTTTGTCTATCTGCATCTCCCGGCTAGACATGTCGACGAATTCTCAGTTGGGCGAGCTAAGGTGGTGGTTTGTCCGGAGACCGGTGAGAAGGACACCCCTGCTAAGCGCGCAAGTCGCGAAACACGCACGCGTCTTTCTAGAACGCTTCCTGTAAGCGCCCTCCTGCCGTGCTTACCTTCATCCTCACCAGCCCTCGCACTGTCGCTGTGGTCGCTAGCGACCCACCGTCACCCATATTTGTATTGACTCCGCGCCAAGAACTTGCAAAGACATACGCTGTACCCTCGCCACAGGCTTCTTGTAGACTCTTTGTATCACACCAGGTCTCATTATGTCAGGCGAAGTGAGCTGCGTTTGGTCCTATCCTTGGTGCAAGCTTTCTAACCTTGTCTTGTAGGATGACACAAGTGTCATTGCTCAGCTTACTGGATTCTCACTAGATAGTGTACTCACTGGCCTCGACCTTCCTACAGGCCCCGGCCTCTCGAATCAACTCGGCATCACAGGAGTTCCCTCGTTCACCAAGAACCAGATATACAGCGAGCAATGGGATGACGAGGAGGCCATAGGGCCAGGACAAGGCGAGGACTTTGAAGACGAGGTCAACCGAGAGCTGGAGCAAGAAGAGGAGGAGGAGGAAGGTGAAGCACCTGTAAAGGAGGAAGTTGTCTCGCCGCGCATGGGCAGGAAAGAGAAGAGGAAGAGGACTGTTGTCCGACGTGTGGAGCGTCCCAAGACTGTCTATGAACGGTTCCCGACCTTCGAGAAAGACAATGTCCTGGACTTTACGGAACTATTCAAAGGCTACACTGTTCCCAAGTCGCGAATATCCAAACGATATTTCGCTGGTGAGTCGCATCCTACGAAAATCTTGAGATTACTCACGTTTGTTCCCAGTTGAGCCGGCATATCCAAAGCGCAAAGAGCAGCCTAGAGGTTTCCTTGAGGCTATTGTGGGCGAGAGTCAACGTCAAGCTCAGAGCAAGCGGGTCGCGGAGGTCGTCGCCGCCGGTGACATTGACCAGGATCTCAGACAGGCTCTAGAGGTGGGTGTCTGAAACCCTTATCCTTGTGTGTGACTGACATTTTTTCAGGACCGCGAGAGTTCGGACATGGCTATCCCTCTCTCTTTACATGACAGGTCGTTCGACTTGGTACTGTTAGCCAACTGGGAAGACCAGATCATATACGAGCCTGACGAGAATACCCATGTGTCAACGAATAACCGGAATAATTTGACTACACCCCTTAACAAGCAGCTTGACGAGGGTTCGTGGACACAGAGCATTATCTGGAGTCCTCGCGCCCCATTCCGTGATTTCACCCAGCTGGAGCTCAATGAGGAGGATGTTGTACAAGAAGAACGCCAGCCAACCAGCGATGCCAGGCCGAAGAAGCGCTTCAGGACGGACAATGCTCAAATTAAGGACAAGTTCAACTTGTCCAACGATCAGTTCTACGAAGTTGCCAAGGAAGGTGGCCGTCACCGTGTCAGGCAGACGTTTGGTCAGCTTGTCGTTGAGCACGCTTATCCAGCGCAGAAGCTCCAGCTGCCCTTTGTAAGCTCTTGCGACGCTCACGTCGCGCATTTGGCTCATATCTGTTGCAACAGTTCAAGACACGACTGTCGAAGCAGGAGGCTCGGTCGTTTCACAGACCTGCTTTGCAGTTTCCATCAAACGTTGAGCTGCACTTTGCCAAAGTACGGACTGCAAAGAAGAAGAAGGACAAGGCTGGACGCAAAATCGGCAAGGGCGGAAACGTCGGCGAAGGGTTGCATCGGACAGGGGACCTCAGTCTTCGGGACACCAGTAACTTCGTAGTATGGGAGTTTTCTGTTAGTATACTGCCGGACATGCAAGTATATACGTTTACTAATTATTTATGCAGGAAGAGCACCCGCCTATTATCTCGAATTTCGGAATGGGTAGTATACTGGTCAATTACTACCGGAAGAAGAATGAGAAGGACGAGCATGTACCCAAGTATGACCTCGGTGAACCCATTGTCATCGAGCCTCAAGACGAGTCGCCGTTCATGAAATTCGGGTATGTGTATCCGGGGCAGACAGTACCGGCATTGTACAGCAACCTCATCCGAGCTCCACTCTTCCGACATAAGCCCTACCAAACAGACTTCCTGGTCATCAAGTGAGTATCGATGATATTATCCAGGCTTCGTGGTGAACTAGACACGTTCTAGGAACACAATCAAGAGCGACA
>NW_006767628.1:4120723-4130059 GCF_000300595.1 Phanerochaete carnosa HHB-10118-sp
TTAAGGACAAGTTCAACTTGTCCAACGATCAGTTCTACGAAGTTGCCAAGGAAGGTGGCCGTCACCGTGTCAGGCAGACGTTTGGTCAGCTTGTCGTTGAGCACGCTTATCCAGCGCAGAAGCTCCAGCTGCCCTTTGTAAGCTCTTGCGACGCTCACGTCGCGCATTTGGCTCATATCTGTTGCAACAGTTCAAGACACGACTGTCGAAGCAGGAGGCTCGGTCGTTTCACAGACCTGCTTTGCAGTTTCCATCAAACGTTGAGCTGCACTTTGCCAAAGTACGGACTGCAAAGAAGAAGAAGGACAAGGCTGGACGCAAAATCGGCAAGGGCGGAAACGTCGGCGAAGGGTTGCATCGGACAGGGGACCTCAGTCTTCGGGACACCAGTAACTTCGTAGTATGGGAGTTTTCTGTTAGTATACTGCCGGACATGCAAGTATATACGTTTACTAATTATTTATGCAGGAAGAGCACCCGCCTATTATCTCGAATTTCGGAATGGGTAGTATACTGGTCAATTACTACCGGAAGAAGAATGAGAAGGACGAGCATGTACCCAAGTATGACCTCGGTGAACCCATTGTCATCGAGCCTCAAGACGAGTCGCCGTTCATGAAATTCGGGTATGTGTATCCGGGGCAGACAGTACCGGCATTGTACAGCAACCTCATCCGAGCTCCACTCTTCCGACATAAGCCCTACCAAACAGACTTCCTGGTCATCAAGTGAGTATCGATGATATTATCCAGGCTTCGTGGTGAACTAGACACGTTCTAGGAACACAATCAAGAGCGACACGAAGTATTATATCCGCGATATCAAGAATCTCTTCACCGTCGGCCAAACATACCCTGTCACCGAAGTGCCTGGCCCACATTCCAGAAAAATCACCAACACCATCAAGCACCGCTTGCAGATCATCGCTTTCAAGCTTCTGCAGAAGAGTGCAGAGGAGCGCTTGAAGATCTCGAGGTTAATGAAGTACTTCCCTGACCAGAACGAGCTGCAGATGCGTCAGCGGTTGAAGGCAAGTCTCTGTTAAGCGGCTTTACGATGCCGGCGACGCGCTTACTGGTCTCTGCAGGAGTTTATGGAGTACCACCGTCGCGGTCCTCACCAAGGCTTCTGGCGGCTGAAATCCACCTGGACAATCCCATCCGACATCGACATGCTGAAAATGGTTACTCCGGAACAGGTGGTACTTGCTGAGAGTATGCAGGTCGGCCAGCGGCATCTCCAAGACTCTGGGTACAGCTACAACGGTGAAGTAGCGGAAGATGACGAGGGCAACCTTTCTATTGAACAGCAGCTTGCGCCATGGATCACGACCAAAAACTTCCTGTTCGCGACTCAGGCAAAAGCAATGCTTCGGCTGCATGGTGAGGGTGACCCCACCGGACGTGGTGAAGCCTTTAGCTTCGTCCGTGTCTCTATGAAAGACATCTTTGTGAAAGCTGGTGAAGATTACGATCAGAAACTAGGTACGCACCTCGTCCCGTCCGTCATCGCCACCGCCAAGAGCCGACTGACCTCATTTGTCCGCAGCCGAAGCAGAGAGTCGTCCGAAGTCTGCACATCGGTACAACGTAGCCGAGCAGCAGCTCATCTACAAGTCCGAGATCGAGCGCATCTGGAAGGCACAGTACGACTCGCTGAGCCGCAAGGACGAGCCGCAGCTCACAGACAAGGAGAAGGAGGACGACGCGAAGAAGAGCGTGGCGGAGTCGCCTGCATTCAGCCGCGCATCGTCGCTTGCCCCCCAGCGGGAAGGCACGCCAGGGTCCGACCAGCGCAGGGTCCTCAGGATCAAGCGCAAGGTGAGCGGGGAGTGGAGGATCGAGATCGTGCGCGACGCCGCGGTCATCAACGCGTACGTCAAAAAGCGACAGGCCATCGAGGAGGAGAACACCACGGCCGACGCTCTCGCCCCGACCGGCGACGCAGAGAAGGACAAGCGTATGAAGAAGCGGTGCGTGTTTTTGTTCCTGTCTCCATCCAGATCCAGGGGCCGGGGCTGATTTCCCCGGGTTAGGTTGGAGGAGGAGATTGCGAGGATGAAAAAGAATCAGGAGCGCCGCCTGCACCGGAAGAACGCCAAGATCGTCAAGGAGGGCGGCACGCCGATGCAGCTGAACCGGCCGGTCAAGCCTGACACCACGGTGAGTACCCCTGACCGACTTCTCGCGATCGCTGGGCCGACGAGATCCGTGCAGAGACGTTGCGGCCACTGTGGACAGATGGGACACATGAGTAAGTTTCCATCTCTCTGCGAAATCTTTCAGATGGAAAAGACGGCTGACCTGGGGCTGCGCCGCCCTAGAAACAAACCGCAAGTGCCCGCGCTGGGCCGAGTTCAACTCCGGTACGCCCCCGATGCCCGCGGCGAGCTCGAGCTCCGCGACCAGCCCGCCTGCGACGTCGCCCCCTGGTGCCGGCGGCGGCCTGTTTTCGCCGGGCGGGTCCGGCGGGCTGCACGCTGCGAGTGCGATGATGTCGCACGGACCGTCACCCCTGGCGATGAGCCCGCCGGTAACTGCCGCAGACGATGAGATGGACGACGACGAAGATGAAGACGCGCCGGCGACGCCGTCTGCAGGGGCACCGAAGATCAAACTGACGTTAAAGCGGTGAGAACGGTGTGTGTGTGTGTGCCATGTTGCTTTTCGGGATTTCACGGATGGTGCCACGATCCTGCTTTGTTGTACCGTAGATTGTACGCTAATGTGTATCAGCTGCTCGATGCTTTCCTGCTTATGTCCGGGACGAGCGCACCTCCATTTAGTGTCGGTGAGCTCCATCAGTCGTCCTGGCATGCTGAGCGCCATGTGCTACCACAAAGTTCCTCTGCGTCGGCGGACTGGACGTGTCGCTCCGGAGTGGTGTCGCTGACTCGTGCGGTCTTAGTATTCGCACAAGAACGAGAATTACCTGAGCCATGCTCACGAGGCCCTCGCTTATCATGGTCGCTGCGCTGTACTTTGTCGCGGCGCGTCTTCGTCGAGGTTCTCAGTTCGCAGGGTTGTTCCACAAGCTATTGGTTCCATTCGAGATCAGGCAGAATGAATAGGTCGCTCGCGACGGGACACCGTCGTTCTCACTATCTGATAAGCCAGTGACCAACTTTGCGCTCGGCTTGACACGGGAGCTCTTCTTCGTTGCCTGGGCTCGCGCTTGGTGGGGATTGTGCCGCACGATGGCATCGACGGCATCGACGGCAGCGACAAGGGAACACGAACCCAAGACAATTATCTAGACGTGTTTGGCCTTCTTCTCGTCTCTGGGCTCAGTGTCTTGCCAAAATTGAAAGGTTTGTTCCCAACGGGGCCGCAAAGATGTTCTTGTCCGCACCGCGCAGCCGCCATCCAGGCTGCGTATGACAAGCCGACGTGCGTGCCGTCGCGGGCGACTCGCACAGGGTGCTGCGACTGCGCCATGTCGCCATGCCGCCAGCACGGGCGAGCAGCTGAAAGCGCCTGGAAAAAAGCCAGACATTAATGCCATGTGCGTCATGGACACCGAGTTCCTCCGTGATGGATGGTTTGTGCCAAGGCCCCGTATGAACCCGGTTCTGGCTTGGGACCTGCTTGGCCTGCTTGAGCTTTGGCTTGGCTGATCGGACCCTAGGCCTCAGATCCACACCCAAGCGCACTAGCCAGGGGGTGAATAAACTACCGTGACGCTCAGGCTGTCTGTCGCCTTCTCTCGCTCGACGGGGATGGTGAAGCCCGGCTGCACGGCGGCCACAGCTGCGGAGAGACTCGGCCGTAGCCTTTGGGTGGGAGGTCTCAGGTCGCCCCCGGTCGTCCATGGAAGCTTGCGAATGAGCGGATTCTGCCTGCGGCGTATTTTTGGGTATTGCTCGCGCGAAGCGGTCGTCGCGTGAGCACAACAGAAAGCCCACGCGGCCGACGACGACCACCGACGAAGCAGAGCGCAGGGTCTGGGATAGCCTTGGCTTGGCTGGTCAGACAAGCCGAGTCGAAGCTCTGTTTGCCTTGGACTCGGCATCTCGTCAGCTGCGGCGGGGGCCGTGGTCCTCCTCCGCGCGCCGACGCTGAGAGTGCTCGCACTTGCACTTGCAAGGTTTTCAAACCGTTGCTTCACACGTCTGCGTCCAGCACGCGCGCGCTGAGTACGGCATGTGCGGTCACTCTCCCACCTGGGCAGAGTTCGCGATGCGAGTATCTCACAACCGTCAGACGGCATCCCCTCTGTCCGCTGCATGTCTGATGATATGTCGGGAAATCTGTCGGCAGGCTATTTCTGTCCAGGCGTGCGAGAAGAAACCCTCAAACAACCG
Organism: Phanerochaete carnosa HHB-10118-sp; assembly: GCF_000300595.1. Taxonomy (NCBI): domain Eukaryota; kingdom Fungi; phylum Basidiomycota; class Agaricomycetes; order Polyporales; family Phanerochaetaceae; genus Phanerochaete; species Phanerochaete carnosa. Next base: position 4,125,027 of record NW_006767628.1, read on the forward strand.
CAGCGTGACAGTGTCACAGATCGGTGACAAGATGGCCCTCGGGCGTCTGCTGCGTGCCAAGCCATAAGACTGCCAAGAAAGTGCCAAGCAAAGGAGTCTCGATGGGTCCCTGTGTCCGGACGGAGTCTGTTCATATACAACCCACAGATCATGGACCGCCGTGATTTTCCTTCTCTCGTCCCCCTCAGCACCCTCCAGCACACCCTCTACCGCAACCTTTACCCCCAATTCCACGTCGACATCGACGACGACGATCCCATATTTGACTCCCTCATGACTTCCCCCTCCATTCCCCCGCCCGCACAACCCATCCGCTCTCCGTCACCAGCGCCCAATCCAGCGGCCGCAAACCTTCAGGAGCAAGACCCCGCCTCGGACCCTCGCTCCACGTACCAGAGGCCTGCGGCTGAGGATGGTCACAGATGTCTGTGGGTCGACTGTGACAAGGTCTGGTCTGACCCCGAGACGCTCTACAATCACCTTTGTAACGACCACATCGGCCGCAAGAGCACGGGTAACCTCTGCCTCACCTGCAAGTGGAAAGACTGCAACACCACTTGTGCAAAGCGGGACCACATAACAAGCCATCTACGAGGTGCGTAGATATTTGCTCGTCGGCCCGTCTACGACCCATCAACGCTATGGATATAGTGCACACTCCCCTCAAGCCTCATGTATGCGAAGTCTGCAACAAGCCGTTCAAGCGGCCGCAGGACCTCAAGAAGCACGAGAAGATTCATACAGAAGAGCACCATGCGCAGCACAAGCACTCCAAAGCGATTACTATCGCTGACCCCATCTTTTCTTCCCGGCTGAGAGGAGACTCTGTCTCGTCCAGGACCGATGCGTTACCGACCAGGGCAAAGCCGGTACAATCAGCCGCCAACGCAGCCAGCAAAATACAGACGTCCCTATCCCGGGCAAAGTCGAGCTCCGTCTCGCTTTCGGAGAGCTCGTCTGGTGCGTCATCTAGTCTATCCTCTGATGCATGGATCCCGACGCAACGTACAGACTTTGGTGTATTGCCCACGCCGTCGCCTGAAATTCAACACTCTTCCATACACTACCACTCTCCTGAAGCGCACGACCAGTACCGCATACAGCCATCCTGGGAAGCCCTGCGCCCTGACGGCACAGGTCCCGTGAGCGGGGTTGGCTCGAAGCGAAGCTACGACTACGATGAGTTCTTCACCGATGTGAAGAAGCGAAGGGTGAATCCGTCGTATGATCCTCGTGAGTCCTTACCATCTGACGCGCTCCACAGCCTATTCATATGTCTTCCATAGACATGGCCGAACGTCTCAGCAGCCTTGCACATTCGCATGCTCACTCTTTGAACCAAGTGACTGTTCAACAACAACAGCAACAACAACAACAACAACAAGCTCAGCAAGGTCCAGCCTTCAACCCTCGCCAGGTCTCATTCGACATTCGCAGCCCTGAAGAGCTCGCAGCCGTCAACGAATTCCTCATAACACTTGGCAAAGACGTCACTAGCTCCGGCACCGTCCAACGCAGCTTGGGACACCAAGATTACTCTTCATCGCCGCAGGCATATTTTGATCCTGAGAGTCTCGCTCAGATGGGTCTTGCGGGAATGCCGGGTATTCCTAACGCTCCAGGACCAGGTGCTGGATACCATGGCGAAGTTGGCTATGGCTCTACACACGGCCTCGTCAACCAACTTCCACAGACTCCTTACCCTAGTCGGGCTACGCATCCTTCCTTACAAGCTACTCAGTACGGTAGCGGTCTCTATGCACAGGTCGCGGACCTCGATTTCGTTCCCGCGGGTCCGTCAGCTGCTTTCCATCCGCAGCAATCACAACGTCGTATCTCGCTCTCTCCTCTTCACGACGAGTACCCGGCTCGCCCGAGTTTCCATCAGCCGACACCAACACATTTCTTGTCTCCGGGCGGATACGATCCGTCTGCGGGTGGCGCATCGCCGCTGTCTTCACATTCGTGCATGTCGACACCGCCTAACGCGACACCGCCGCACCTCTCGGACATGCACTCCTTCGACTATATGCGCCAGAGTCGGGGTCCTCCGCCAGTAGTACAGATTGCCCCTGTCGACTACACGCAGAGAACCATGAGGACAATTGTACCTCTCAGGAGCGCTGGCGGCAGGGACGTTTCGGATCAGGCGCCTCTTGACCCACCAGAACCTGTCCAGCCCAAGTGGGAAGCCCCCGCTCCCGTGCGCGGACCCCTCAAGCTTGCGTCAGAGTACTCGGCGCCCCAGATCTCTGCGTCCAGCTCCGGCACCAGCTCGCGCTCATCGTCGCCGGCGATGCTCCGGAAGCCCGACTCGCTATATTCACATCTGCTCAAAGAGGGCGACGAGAAGTACAGGCTCCCGCCGATCTCGAGGAAGTTCCGCTCGCCGTCGCCCTCCGACTCGCCCATGTCGCGCGCCTCGACGGCCTCTCCACCGCCGAGGAGAGACCGCGAGAGTTCGCACGAGCGAGACGACACGGACGCAGAGGACGAGCACACGTCGCGCTCGAGCGGGCGGCCCTCTCCCTCGCCGCCGCCGACGCTCCCGCCGATCCGCGCCGTTGCGCCTGCCGTGGCGCGCAGCGGCTCGCTCACGCACTTCACCGAGGAGCGCCTCGTGCGCGGCGTCGGTGGCATCGCGCTCGACAGCCGGGCGAAGGCCGTGTCAGACGTGCAGCGGCGCCAGCACGCGCAGCTGCTGCGCGACATGCTCGTCGCGATCAACGCCGAGTACAAGCGCCGCTTTGGCACGCCGCCGCCGCCGCCGACTGGGGGGCCTGCGGCTGGGAAGATGAAGCTGGACGAGGAGGCGAGCAGGGATGTCGAGATGACTGTGGCATGAGGACGTTTGTTGTGCTCCGTTCTGATAGTGGACGACAGATCGTACGCTGACATGAACTGATTGATTGTTTGCTTTGCTGTCGCTGTGCATGTGTATAGTTCGTTGTATCATTTACGATGTATTTTAATCTCTATTTATTCGTCGGTGCAGGAGTGTAATACTTATGAATGCCATGTCATAAACTACTGTCCACCAAGCCAAGTGCGCGCTAACGCCACAAAGTCAGGCGGCAATCATCCTCGCAAGCGAGTGACGTCATTAGCCTAGGATGCCTAAATATCCCCCGCATTTTCGCGCCAATTCACAGTCGTCGTTTGCGTTCCACTATCCTTCCATCATGCCAACGACGCGCAGTAAAGCGTCAGGGAAACCACCCTCCACCAAAGCGGCACCTGCAAAACCGCCCTCGAAGAAGAAGCCAGCGAGCAAGCAGCAGACCAAGGCGAAGGCGGAGGACAAGCCCGAGGTCGGGAGCAAGCGCAAGGCAGAGGAGGCCGCCGGGGACGGTAAGGAGGACCACGCAGGGAAGCAGCCTCCAGAAAAGAAGCCAAAGGAAGACGGACACAAGGAGGAAGCGGATGGCGGCGAGAACAAGGTGAATGCGGTGAAGAACCAAGGGGACCATCCAGGGAAGCACGTCTACCAGAGCGGTGCGTTTCAAGCTTCATGTCTGAATGGGCCCGCAAAGACTCATGGTGTGCCTAGGCACCGTCGAACGTGGCCACATCTACTTCTTCTACCGGCCCAAGGTCGAGGTCGAGGAGGTGCACTCGATCGACGACGTCCAGCGCTTCCACATCCTGCTCGTTCCCCGCCCGCCCGAGTTTAGCGTCGGCGATGCCACCTCGGGTGCCAACGAGGACGAGGGCGAAATGAACTTGGTCCAGGAGGGCGCCGACGCAGTACCTGCGAAGGCAACGATAGGCGAGAAGAAGAAACATTTCCGACTCGTCGCGGTGGGCAAGAAGCAGCTTCCCGATCCAGATGCCGGTGGAGGCAAGGGAGGAGACAGGAAAGGGACTTTCTGGGCGACGGTCATCACCGTCGGAGAGGATTTGCAGAAGCTCCAGGAAGGGCTGGGCAAGAAAGAGTACGAGACGAAGACCAAAGGTACGCGCTGCAGGTTGGATTATAACGTTGCATTTGCTGAGATTTTGCAGGAACCCGCCACCAAGGTCCCGCACGGCTGGCTGCGCGGGGCGCATATGCCATCGTCAACAGTCAGGGCCGAACGCCGTCGTCTCGTGAGACACATCTGGGTTACCATCTCTCGCACCCTACCCCAGAGAACTTTGGTGAAGTGCAGGAAGCATTGGGCATACATCAAGCATCGTCCTTTGTCGTCCAAGTCAAGAATCCCAAAGCGCCGAATACTGCGGGGTTCAACGTCGGGCTCCCCGATGGCAGAAAAGCGGACTTCCCTCAAGATATCATGCGAGAAGTTTTCGGTGCTGGCGGCGGGAAGGGCAGGGAAAGCTTCGGGCTGAGGTTCGCAACGGTGGAGAGGAGCGAGATGCTCGACTACGAGGGTGCGGAGCTGCTACTGATTGCTGCCAGAAGCGGAGATGATGGGCTAGAGACCAGCCTGAAAGAAGGGCGTGGAGAAGGTGAGTTCAGTCGTGACACCGCTCTATCATGGACAAACATTGAGCCTCTCATTTGTAGCATTGACAGAGCTCGGAGAGAAGGAATCCGAAGAGTCTATCGATCAAGTACTGAAAGAACTTGCCATAAATGCTCACAACATACCCGCAGAGCCTTTGGAAGGAGAATGGGTTTAACATTATACAATTGCACCCAGATCAAACCGGATTGGGCCTACCTAAATGTAACATTAGTAGATCTTGGAAAGAAATAGGAAATAGTTTGGTTTTGCCACATTCACAATTGCGAGATGATGAAAAGCATGCTACATTGGGTGCATAAATAGACGTGAGGGTATACGTGGTCATTCTGGTCGTAAAGATCATGGCAGAATATCTCTACAGGGTATCTTACGGAGAGTCTGTTTCATCGCTGTCCGCATTAATGCGCAAGACCTTGACCCATTCACGATAGTTGAAGTTGCCGTGTCGGTCGGTGAACGGCCCCTTCAATAGCTTGTCAATCTGGAAAGCACAGTCACTTCAGCACAGGCCTCAGTCCACCATATTTCCATCACGCACCTCACTCGGATCCATCTCTCCCC
>NW_006767628.1:4130587-4132335 GCF_000300595.1 Phanerochaete carnosa HHB-10118-sp
TGATCCCGCGGTCGGTCCCGGCGTCCGCGTCGAGCTCGAAGGACGCCGCGCGCGAGTGCACGGTGCTGCCCCGCCGGTCGCCCGGCCTATCCGCGAGCAGGCCGTCCATCATCTTCTTTGTAGGGGTGATCCCTGGCGGCGCACACTGTGTTGGGTTCTGGTGAGGGGGAAGCGGGGCGTAAACACGCACCAAGACTTGCAAAGATATGCTTGAGGTCCTGCTCGCTCACGACACCGTCGCTGTCGTGGTCGATCAATGAGAAAGCCTCCCTGAACTGCTGCACCTGTGAAGGCGAAAAGAGGGAGAACACGCCAGATGGCTCGCGTCGTTGACGTGACCTCTGGGATTTGCTGGGCTTCTGGGGCGTCGATTGAGGTGTGATGTCTGGTGAAAGAAAGCGCGACATCGCGACAAAACGGAAGGAGGCGAGGTGGATTTGAAAGAGAGTGTTATCGGTGGTGGGCCAGTCGCGACCGGCAGGTCCCGGATCAAGCGCGCCTCCGTGATTGGTACAATATCCGTGCTGGACCACATAAGTACTCCACTTGCCAGGAAGAACTTCCGAAGGTGGGTTAGGACTTTGGAAGCCATGCAACTATCTTCCAACACGTAGTACTTTCACCAATCATAGTAGAGCGCGGACTCGGCTTAGGAGCCAGCTCGAGTCGCGTCCGCATGAGTCCGCCCAGCGAGCTCGTCATTAGAGATTGAGAGAAATCCTTGGCTAAGCAAGACATAATCCATGATTTATGGCTTGTGAGACTTGTACAAATGCATGCCGGCGCTGTCTGCGATGTTTGATTTCACTGCACCAGGCACGAGTTATATAACGCTAATATCAGACGGGTTGCATTCTACGTGCGTAATCTAGTGCAGGGCTGCCGTGCTTGTAGTATAGGACCCGATCCATGATTCAGGACTACCGCGTGTCAACTTGTGAATTTGGGGTTCTCATAGAAGGCAAGTGCCAAGGAAGACGTACATTTCGCCAGCAACTGAACCTAAGTCTACGATAATGCCGGACCTGCGTGTAGCCATTTGGGGAAAGATGACCTTGCAGATACGGAGGACTGCAAGCGGTACGACATCCAAGACGACATCGATAGCCGTGCCTATAAATTACCCGCACGTAAGACCAGACGCAAACAAGTTTGACACGAGGGCCAAAGAGGATATATACCTGAACAATTGATTCCTGCGTTGTTGACAACCATGCCGGTGCGACCTCCTAGTTATCCATGACCCTCTTGACTACACTTTGAACGTTCGAGTTTTCTCATCGCCCATAAGCCTCTCTATCCCGGCCTGGCTGGAGCCTTCCACAGTCTCGAGTCCGCGAGCGGCGACATACATGTTGCAGCCACGGCGCGCGCACTCTTCGCAACTATCTCCGTGGTGAACTTATTTTCTCACAAGTGCATCATACAGTTCCACTCACAGCAAGCCCGATGCCACCTTTGGAACGACCGGTGACAGTTACAGCCTTGTCTGAATGATTGGCATGACAACGAAAGAAGAAGATGGGTTCGATGACCTCTGGGTGAAGCCAGCGTTGTGTACAAATACTCGCTTTGGAGCAGTCGTTGAGCAGACCCCGACACCGAACGCAATGGCCGGAGCGGGGAACTGTCGGAGGCGCGATCGACGCGGATCATAGGACGGCGGAGTGCGGCGCCGGCCGGGAGGATTTCCTGAATGGGTTGTTGAACAAGCACACTCCCACTCCGGACCGTCGAGCAGCTCCGTC
>NW_006767628.1:4132355-4147229 GCF_000300595.1 Phanerochaete carnosa HHB-10118-sp
GTGCCAAGGAAGACGTACATTTCGCCAGCAACTGAACCTAAGTCTACGATAATGCCGGACCTGCGTGTAGCCATTTGGGGAAAGATGACCTTGCAGATACGGAGGACTGCAAGCGGTACGACATCCAAGACGACATCGATAGCCGTGCCTATAAATTACCCGCACGTAAGACCAGACGCAAACAAGTTTGACACGAGGGCCAAAGAGGATATATACCTGAACAATTGATTCCTGCGTTGTTGACAACCATGCCGGTGCGACCTCCTAGTTATCCATGACCCTCTTGACTACACTTTGAACGTTCGAGTTTTCTCATCGCCCATAAGCCTCTCTATCCCGGCCTGGCTGGAGCCTTCCACAGTCTCGAGTCCGCGAGCGGCGACATACATATTGCAGCCACGGCGCGCGCACTCTTCGCAACTATCTCCGTGGTGAACTTATTTTCTCACAAGTGCATCATACAGTTCCACTCACAGCAAGCTCGATGCCACCTTTGGAACGACCGGTGACAATTACAGCCTTGTCTGAATGATTGGCATGACAACGAAAGAATAAGATGGGTTCGATGACCTCTGGGTGAAGCCAGCGTTGTGTACAAATACTCGCTTTGGAGCAGTCGTTGAGCAGACCCCGACACCGAACGCAATGGCCGGAGCGGGGAACTGTCGGAGGCGCGATCGACGCGGATCATAGGACGGCGGAGTGCGGCGCCGGCCGGGAGGATTTCCTGAATGGGTTGTTGAACAAGCACACCCCCACTCCGGACCGTCGAGCAGCTCCGCCGCATGCGAGGTCAAAGCGTCGAATTAACGCACTCGAATATCCCCGTCATTTCTTCAGCTTTATACCACACTCACGTTTCAACACTCCCTGCATGCACTCACGAATATAAATGTCGGATTCCACTGAGCTCTACCTCTCCCCGCAGCTCCCGTACCCCATCAAGGTCGTAGCACACGAGGTGCAAGCCGCGGACACTGTACAACGCGGAACGCGTTTGCTCAGCTATTCGTTTACACATCACTCACCAGAATCGGGCAGAGAGACACGCTTTGGCACATGGGACTCGTCCATCGAGGGCACAGTCGACAGCTGGACCTTCAAGCCCGGAGACACTGTCTCCCAGCGCAGGGCCAGGGAGCAACCCGCCATCAAAATCCTTGAGCCATGTAAGCACGGCATGCAGCTTGGCGGCCTGTGCTGCCTGTGTGGCAAGGATATGACAGAGTACGCAAACACACGAACACACTCTGTATGCATTGCCGCTGATGTTCATGTTGGAACAGTTACGACTACACAGGATTCTCGGATGCCTCACGTGCATCCATTCAGATGACTCACGCCGCCAATGGGCCCACAGTATCTCTCGAAGAGGCTCAAAGGATTGAGAAGGAAACCGCTGAACACCTGCGGAAGACGCGGAAGCTATCGCTCATCGTTGACCTCGACCAGACTATTGTACATGCCACTGTGGACCCCACAGTAGGCGAATGGATCGCGGAGGGCGAGGCATGGGAGGCTCGGCAAGCAGAGCCGAAGACGTCACAGCCGGAAGGGAGTGACGTTACCGTGGTGGACGACGATGAGCCGAATCCCAACTGGGAAGCGTTGAAGGACGTCAAGAAGTTCAGGTTAGGCCCTGAGGCTCTGGGCGACCCGCGGTTACGAGGAATAAAGCGCAAGGGGAAGGATAAAAGTGTAGAGAATGAAGGTTGTATGTACTATATTAAGCCACGGTGCGTGTCACGCTTCTCAACCCCTGCGCTTTGACTGACTCCGTGGTTGCCTAGTCCCGGATGGAATGAGTTCCTAGAGGACATGGCCGAAAAGTATGAAATGCATGTCTATACTATGGGCACTCGTGCTTATGCCGAGGAGGTCTGTGCTGCCATTGATCCTGATGGCAAGATCTTCGGCGGTCGGCTGCTCAGTCGGGACGAAAGTGGAAGTGAGTACTGCCACCCTCTTTCCCGCGAAGTCAAATTCATGAAGACTGTCTATAAGGCTTAACGCAGAAGAGCTTGCAACGTTTGTTCCCGTGCGATCAGTCTATGGTAGTCGTCATCGACGATCGGGCAGACGTTTGGGAGTGGAGCCCGAATCTTGTCAAGGTTATACCATGTAAGTCTGGATGCAGGTTAATTTGTTCGAGGGCTCATATATACGCTCTAGTCGAGTTCTTCGTTGGAATTGGCGACATCAACTCTGCGTTCCTCCCTAAGCAGGTACCGCTCACGCCATTACCCCAAGTTGCCACCACTCCTGGGCTGCCTTCTACCTCTTCAGCTGCATCTGAGCCGGATACATCTGTCACGCCAGTGCCAAGCGATGTTACGGAAGAAGAATTAGCAGAGATTGAGAAGACTGAGATCCTTGCACGCAACGCCGATGCCCTCGACGCCCAGCTTGAAGAGAGGCCGTTGGCTAAGATGCAGGAGGAACTGCAAGAGGCTGAAGACGAGGACGCAGATGGGGTAGATGCGGAAGCTTTAGAGTCTTCCTCACCTACAGTCAACGGCGATTCACCAAAACCCACGAATGGCGCTGAAGCGGATAGGTCACCTACACCGCATCGCGAAAAACATCACCATCGTAAGGCGCTGCTCAAAAATACGGACACTGAGCTCGTACGGGTTCAGAGAGTGAGTATATGAACAGTTTTTAGATACTAGGCCACTGACATCTGCTATCGCAGATACTAGAAGAAGTGCACAGACAATATTATGCTGCGTATGATGAACGGCCAAAAGAGGAGAAGGAGAAGCACATCAAGCGGAAACCATCAAAGCACCATGTAGAACCACCATCTCCTTATGACGTCCGAGTAAGCATAATATCGTTTTTGAAGCTCCTTAACGTTGAACCCGACTGGTCCAGCTTATAATACCACTCATGCGACAAAATGCATTAGCTGGCTGCCATGTAGTATTTTCTAGCGTCATCCCTCTTGACACCAGAGCAGAGACCAGCGAGACGTGGCGGATAGCTGTTATGTTCGGGGCGAAGTGCTACACAGAGCTCAACCCTCGAATTACGCATCTAATTGCTGCCAAGGTTCGCCATCTTTCTCCCCTTTCCTGCTATCGCTAATCGCCTGCTCCAGCGTGGCACCGCTAAAGTCGACGCTGCACGCCGCCAAGGCGGGGTCAAGATCGTCTGGGTGAACTGGTTTTTGGACTCGATCAACCAGTGGAGACGGCAGGACGAGACGCCGTACCTGATCGACCCAGAGGCAGCAGCTGCGGTAGGACCAGCGAGTCCCCCCTCGGACCCGCACCAGATCTCTTCTGATCCTGAGCCGGATGCAGATGACTGGGACTACGACCGCACTGTGGCACCTAACCAGTCGCTCCAGCTCGATGGCGTCGACTGGGACGAGATCAACGACGAAGTCGATGCGGCGATGAACGAGAGCGACGATGAGGATGGGGATGGGAGTGAGAGCACGAGGAGTGGGGTAAAGAGTGGGAATGTGACGGAGGATGAGTGGACGGACGAGTCGAACAGCATCATCAGGTTTGTCGTTCTGTCTTCTGCGCTCGGTGTAAGTGAAAGTTTACGAGTGATCAACTCTTCAGTAGCGCATCGTCAACGCCGTCAAAACGAAAAAGAAAGCGGCTGCGTAGCGTCACTCCATTGGAGGGGGGCGCGGGCAGCGACTCCGACGGCCTGCGTTCCCCGCTCGCGAAGCGGAAGAAGCTGGCTGCAGAACGATCCGGTGCATCAAAACTAAAGGACTCCATCTCTGCCGATGACCTTGTTGAAGAAGAGGCTAAGACGCGGTCCGCCTCGCCCGCGAGTGTGGCCGCGAATAATGATAATGACGATGACGACGACATGACGACGGACGACTCGAGTGAAGACGGTGATGACGAAGAGGATGATTTCCTCGCGCGTGAGTTGGGCGAAGACTGGGGATAGTTTTATCGCATGGACCTCGCAGTTATAAGTGTATTATTTTACTGGTTTCTTCTGACTCCATCTCGTCAAGGGCTTGCTCTCAACTGCTGACGATAACCTAGTGCAATATATTCCCTCGGATATATCAGTGTAGTTGTGTTCATGGCAATACATGTCTACGTTCGCATCCCCCTCTAGCTCTAGCTCTTAATTTCAGTTATCTACATATCCGGCATAGTACACGTATGCTTCCTTGGGTACAAAGGTCACCCGCGGTATACATGTCTCACGACGCTTAGGCTATTCACCCTTCTCGTCGCCAGGCACTTCCTTGCCGAGGTGCTCTCTGTACAGCCGCCAGAGCTTCTGGAGTTTGCGGCCCGTAAGCTCCTTGAACATGCCCTCGCTCCACGGCCGCTCGCGCAGATAGCCGTTGAGCTCTGCGACGGTGCCGTAGCCGTAGCGGTCTTCGAGCCAGTCGAGGAAGAAGCCCGTCGCCTCGTAGCCGGCGTCCCACTTGTCGCTGCGCCCCTCGACCCAGTGCGGAGGCGCAAGCCCGGCACGGAGGCGAACCCAGTCTGTCGCTGGCGATCAGCACCTGTTCGCCGTGTACGAAGGGGGAAAGACGCACCTGCGACGCCCTCGACAAGCCCGCCCGGACACTGTACACTCTTGCCGGTGAATTGGAAGCAGTGGATGACCTCGTGCGTGAGCACTCCGAGGATCTCGTTTCTTGCGCGCTGCGCGCTGTTCACGATGTGGTCGAGCGAGAAGTGGATCTCCTTGAAGAGCTCAGACCCGAAGGTGTGCGCAACGCCCGGCATCGTGCGGAAGACGAGCGTAATCTTCTCCACGCTGCCATATGCTACGCTTCAGTCTCGTAGCCTTGTGGACAAGGGGGAATAGAGTCACCTGCGCGGTACGTTCTCGGGCGTGTACAACCAACAGAACACGGCTACGATGGCGTCCTTGAGGGCCTCATAAGGCTTGACGCTGTCAAAGAGCAACTGCGCTCCTGGGTGTGCAAGGTCATCGACCCGTAGCACAAGTTGCGGTATTGGCCAATTGGCGTTTGGGTCCGCTGGTGGTGGTCGGGGTAAGGGAGCCATTCACAGATTGTGTTGACGAATGCTAATGAAGGTCCCGGTGTCATATTGCCGTTAAGCCGGCTAAGGCTTGAAAGCTTGAAGCTTAAAGAGCTTTCATGGATGCATAAAAGAGTCGATGTTCCCTGGCAAGTTATCGCGTACGTGACTGAGCACGAAATGAATCCGTATATGAGCTATAATTTACATGTGTGGTACAGCGATACAACAGCAGACAATACGGCGTGCATGGGAAGCAGAATGTGCTGACACAGAACTGTGCAGATGCAGGGTGATTCAGGGTGATCGGGACCAGGGGCGGTATGGAATACTGTATACCAGTTCAGATCCATGTAGATAGGCGGTCTACCGAGATACTCACATGAATGGACGTATGTCTTCGAGCTTCGCGCCTCAGGGATGATGAATGCCGGCCGCTGCCTCCACCTTAAGCACCTCCTCAAACAGAGCCTCCCGTCCTTCCTCCAACCAATGGATGTACTCCACAGCCCTGAACAAGATGCCACTCTTGCCCTTGAATCCGCCCGCGCCTCTGCCCCGCCCCGCCCTCGTCCCGCTGCCCTTCGGTCGTCCACGAGTGGGCATACCTGCGCCAGGAGGAGCCCCGGCAGGTGCGAGCAGCGTGGTCAGCTGCACATAGCCGTCGCGAATGGCATTGCGACGTTTCTGCTCTGACATGATGTGGTTCAACCGCTTTTGCGGGGTAGACAGGAGCTGTTTTGGTTTGCTGGCGTTCTCAGCCTCGGCCTCAGCAGAAGATGCAGACTTCGTGGAGGACAATGAGACGTTCGTTACAGCAGAAGGTCGCCGAGTAGAGCGGGTGGCACGAGCTGGCTGGCTTCTCGCTGGCTGCGCCGAAGAGGATGATGCCCTGTCCCGCTGAGCGTGGGCAGCTTGCTTCCCCTTCTCTGACATGGTCATGGCGAGTGCACTCTGGAGAGTCATCGTATGTGGCGTGAGAGGGGTAGAGCCCTCCACCGCCATGTCATGGTCGCGAAAATCTGGCGGTCGTACGGATGGGAGGTTGATGGCATTGTTTACTTCTGCCTCGAGGTCCCATGAAAAGTTGTCGAGAAAGCCGAGGAGGTCGGTTGTCTCTGATGGCGAGAAGAGGTCTGCGGAGGAAGGCAGAGGAGGAGGACTGGGAAAGACAGTCGAGACGGCAGGGTCGAAGGCGTACGTGAAATCCTCGAAGGAAACTGGTGGCTGTATTGGCTCCTGCATGTTGGCGAGTCTGAAGCAAGTGAGAAATGATTGGGTCCGGCCCAAAGCGAGACCCGACGAGCCGGCGGCGATACTGGTGGTTCCGGGCCGGGGCCGACTGATGCCGGGAAAGGGGAGGGTTTATAAGGACGGTGGGGCGCCGTTTGACCGTTTTCTCGGACCTTGCCCGCCCACGCAGACCGAGCGACCGTGCCAGCCCGACGATCAGCTCCGTGCCCTCAGCCAAATCATGTCGGCCCTCAACGCGTCCGGCCAGGACGACGGCCTCCAGCCGCACCCGCAACAGCAGGACCCACAACACCTCCAGGTGCACCCGCAGCAGCAACAGCAGCAGCAACAGCAGCAGATCCCAGACGGCCTCCAGCAGCCCATCCACAACGGCGACACCGTCACCCCTCCCGTAACCGAGAATACACGAAAGCGTGAGCACCTCCGGCCCACAATCCCCTTATCCAGCCCCTTCTAATCTCTGTTTTCCGCCCAGCCAAAGCTCCTTCTGTCCGGAGAGCATGCGCGGCCTGCCATGCCGGCAAGACTAGGTGTAGTGAGGTTTTGCCATGCCAGGCGAGTCTTGTCTCTCTCGCCCGGTGTGGGTCCCTGTGTACTCATATGTTGCCGCCAGAGCTGCCTCAAGCGCGGCATAGGCAACACCTGCGCCTACCCCGACCCTGAAGCGGAGGGCTCCCAAAACCAAGGTGCGTTGCCTGCTCTTCACCTAACACGAGACCACAAGTCTTAACGTAGACGTCATCGAAGCCCAAGTTCAGGCTCAAGCCCAAGTGCCGTACCCTGCGCTCCCGGGCTACCCACCGCCGCCGATGCACTCTCTCGCGCACCCCAACTACTACGACTACAGCACCTTTCCCGCGTCTGCACCTTCTGCCCCAACTAGCACTACCCCCACTACCGCTGGTGCGTCGACCTCGACGTTCCGTCCGAACAAGCGTCCCCGCAACCTCACTGAAGAGGAGGCTGCCGCCATCACACGCAACTTCCAGCGCGGGGCGTTCTTCATCGGCCAAAGCGAGCCCATTCGGGTTGATCCTCGCCTGCCAGTGAGGCTGACCCTCGCAGAAGGCGACGTGGTTCATTTTTTGATCGGGGAGACGGCCTACCAACCAATTGCGTGAAAGCAAGCTGAGTCCTGTCGGTTACAGAATGTCATTTGCTGGTCAAGTTTGCTGCTACTGAGACACTCGCTGGTGGACATTGTTAGTGTTCAGCAGTTGTATCCTATCGTCTTGAACGACCGTTGTATCTATATTCTTATGTTCAATTAGCTGCTACCCCGCAGTTCATGTTATACACGAATGAATAGCCATGGGTGTCTACCTATCCAGATTGTATAATAGATGCTACGAGACGCGTTAGGGACGACATTCCTCTTAGTCGTCACCAAACATGATCCTGAGATTTTCAATACTGTCCGAGTCGCCTCTGCCGCCGAACGCTTCCTTGACAATGGCTGTCTTGCGTTTCTGGATCTGCAGAATGCGCCGTTCGATGGTATCGGAGACCTGCGACAGGTAAAGAAAGGAGCTGTGTATGACAATCGAGGACATACTATGAAGTGCTTGACATGGACCGTCCTCTCTTGACCTATCCTGTGCACGCGATCGATAGCCTGATTCTCGATGGCAGAGTTCCACCAACAGTCCATCTGCAGCGGCCCCCTTCAGCACACTCTCAAAGATGTGCGACCAGAAAAGCTCACCATGAAGACGTGGTTTGCATTCGTGAGCTAGAGATGCCGTTCTCAGCCACCCGAAGAGCAATTTCAGGTAGGCAACTTACGTTCAAGCCCACACCTCCTGCCTTCAGACTCACAATGAGAACCTTTGGCTCATCGCTATTCTCCTTGAAGCTCGCGACAGCCTCATTTCGTCGGCGCACGTCCATCGTGCCATCGAAGCGTAACCACCTGAGCCGTTCGCGCTCGAACGCGAACTGAATGAGGTCCAGGAAGGTTGTGAACTGCGAGAAGACGACCGCGCGGAAGGCGGGATCAGTTTGGCGGATGGCACCTGCAACATTCGCATCTCAGCAGGTAAACCTTGAGGAGAAGATCTATGGGTGCGTACGCAGATTTTGCAGTAGCGCATCTAGCTTCGTCGACGACCGGAAGTCGTTCTTCCTCAGCGTGACCGCATTGCCGCCAGGCTTACCCGTCCGAACGATTTCAAGCAAGTCGCTCTCGGATACGGGTTCGTGGAAACAGGTTGGACAGCATCCTTCTTTGCCTCGGTCTATGCATTGCTGCAGACATGCGGTGATGCAGTCTTTACATCTGTCGCTCGGTTCAGTATAGGGAGAATACATGTCGAAGACGCAGAACGAACCCTTGGTGCAGGCAGCCCGGAATCAGCACCGGCGACTGCATGACATCCATACATATAGGGCATTCTGCCTCCTCTTCCTGGCCTAGATTATTGAGGACATCTTCCGCATAGGCGTTTCCGCCCTTGCCAATGTCCGGCTTGGTCTCGCCATCATCGTTTGCCGCCTGGGGCGTACTTGAACCGCTTGCATTGTCGATATAGCTTTGGATCATCCCACGTAGGTCGATGAATGTACTATCTGCGCTGGCCTTCGCAAGGTCATCGGAGTCCTTCAGGACAAGACCAGGATGGAGGACTGCACGACGAAGTCTGACCGGTGTTCGCTTCATCGTCGTCCCAGGCAATACACAGCAATGAGGCGACATACCTCATCAACATGGCCAAGATGTGCGTGTAGTTCTTGTTGACTACACCTTTCTCGCTCAGCTTCTCAAATCGACGTTTAGCGTCATGATACAAAGAGTCATAAATTTTGCGCTCTAGAGGCGAAAACTCGAGTTCTTCAACCGTGACCTGGCGAAGCAGCGATATTAGACAGGTTTTTTTTGTACTGGGAGCGAGGGAACAAACCTCCTTCGGCGGCAGCTCGACGATCATGCGTCCATCCGCATCGCGCATATTCTTCTCACGTCGCAGCAGGACGCTCTCCAAGATGACTTGCACGACTTCGATAGCCTTGGGGTCTCGAGCAAGGAAGGGCAGCGTGACGAAGCTATTCTGAGATGAGTGACTACGGATAAGAAATGCTGCCCAGGCACGCACGACCGGAAGAACGTGTAATTAGACCAAGGTTTGAAGTCCAGGAATTTGCTACGAGAGCGATCAGGATCGTCGCCCGCGTCAATGAACAAAAAGCTTACAGTAAAGAATAGAGGTCCTCTAGTCTGTTGACGATCGGTGTGCCAGTGACTGCCCATCGCCTTCTCGCACGAAGCGCATACACCGCTTTCGCAGTTTTACTCTGACGGGACTTGCAGGAATGCGCTTCGTCTAGGATTACGCCTGAAGAGCGTACCGTTTAATGATCTAAATTCGCGAGAAAGCACGTAAAGATTACTCACGCTTCCACTCGACTACGTTTCATTAGTGAGGTTAGCAAATGAAATAGGTACTTTGACAAAACTTACTGTCGAATACCGAACTGGCCGGCTTGTCGCCCTGAGTTTTGCTGAATTCTGATACCAGCGTTCCGTATGACGTGATTACGACGTCTTTTCCCTTCTGTTCTAATCCCTGCTCGACTAGACTGTCAAGGTCAAGTCTGTTCTGCCCATGCCAGACGAGCACCTTCAGCGTATCAGGCTTGCTCGAGCGCGATAATTCGTCATGCCACTGGGTGAGAAGCGATGTTGGCGCGACAATGAGGGTTGCCGAAGGGCCTGTAGAGGGCAATCCAGGTACATCTGTGGACTTGGCGGTGTCGCCACGATTGCGAAAGGCGCCATCGAGTCGGAGCTGTTTTCGCCTCGACGCGCGGGCCGTAGGATCTGGAGGCTCCGGCTCGCTGGCAGTCTGTATGAGTGCGCTGAGCATGATGGTTTTACCCATCCCCACTAGGAATCAACGATGAGTCAAACGCGACCAAAAGCCAGCTGCGGTCATCACATACTCTCTGTCAGCGACCACCATCACGACGGTAAGGTCAGTCCTCTGATTATGTAAGATATAAGCTGACGACTGTACCATCTCTGTGGCAACGGGGTTAGATTGAAGGGGCCCGTAATAGAAGGGTAAGTACTTGCGCCAAAATCCCGCCTCTGAATTTTCGTTCCGCTCTGGGGAGCTCGAGGCTCAGTTCTCCAGAATACTCGTTGAAATAGAACGGCCTGTCGTCTACGGTTAAGTCGATGATATCTTGGCTCTGGTGAGGATCAGAAGGGAATGTATACCTGCACGGGAAGTTAGAAGAAAATTTAACGCAGGAGAGTGCAGCATACTCTTTCCAGAGAGGATGCATGGTTTGCTCGTGGCGAGCCGAGTCGGTGCTTGTCTCCATGTTGTACATCCACCTGCGCTTCGCATGAACGACATGATAGAGGACGTATCACTGTACCCACCAGAGCGCCTGCTTTTGGTATGTTCGCAATGTCAGTGTGAAGGTATCGCTAGGGTTCATTTCGCCCATAAAGGTATCATTTTGCTGCGCCCTGATACACAGACATGTACATTTCTGTCAGCTGGGAGAGTAGAACCCTCACTTACTTGCGATATATAAGGTTAAGCTGATTGTCCGAAAGCTCCTCTTCGTCGGCTTCTACGACAATCTCTTCCCCGTCGCCGACGATCTCAGTATGTGAACCCTTCTTGGCCTTGCTCGCCTTTTGTGCTAGAAGCCTCAGGTCTTCTTGGCTTAACTGCTTCTTCTTTCCCCCGCGGAAGCTACCACGTTTGGTCGGTTTGAGGTTCAGGATGTCAAAGAGGTGTATTAGCGAGCTCTTGCGTTCGCGAAGGATCTGCTCGTCTAGACTTTCTTGACCTTCGTTGAACGTGGGTTTGGATGGTTCGTCCTCTGCAGATGTACTCGGCGGCCTGAACGCAGATGTTTTAAGATAGATGGACAACGAGACGATTATCGATGCGCCAGAGTGAAGTGAAGGCGGACAATCCACGACCGTGCTGCCTTTGAACTCTACGATACCGAGGTCCAAAAGCTTGGAAACCCAGGTGGAGACTTCTTGAGGGAGCCGTGCGAATTCTAGAGCATACGCCACATTAACTATGACTCGGAGGAGATAGCGCAACGCGCGTACCGAATCCACGCATGGTAGTCAACCGGACTACTATATCTTGCTTCTTCTTAGTCGGTTTCGGCGCTGCGGGTTTCAGCATAGTCGCAATGGATAGTTGCTTCTTCCCGTCTTTAGTCTTGGGATCTCTCCTGGCCGAAGCCTTCTTGTCCAGCTTAGTAGGCTCTGATGAACTATCTCGTTCTATGCGAATCTCATCCGCGGGCTAGCAATTGCAAGTTGTGTCCTGCTCAGATTCTCACCAATATTTCTGCTTGCGCACCTTCACAAATCCTCTGCCACGGACTGTACTCCAGGCATCTGCTACGAGGAACGACCCAATATAGGCAGATGCGAAGTTGGTCCCACCCTCCGATGCTGGAAATGACAATTTCCGTCTCTTTCGCGGTGGCTCGTTGGAAGCTTCTGGAACGGCTGACGATGCTCGTGACGATGGGGCAGGTGGCCGGGCAGAAGACGTGCTTGACACGCTCGAGGCTCTGCTGGAGGGTACACCGTGAACGCTGATGTCGACATCCATTTGTTCGTTCAAGTCTGGCACATTGTGCAGCATGCCAGCAAAATTCTCAGGGCAAGTCATCAAGTGTGACGGAGGAGGCTTCTCATCCTCGTCTCCGCTGTCCGCGAAAAAGAGCGAGTTTGTTTGCGGTTGCGACTCTGGATTCAGTGCCTCCACAGACCGGTGAGTATCCGGCAGTGTAACGTATTCGAGCTCATCGTCACGCTCGTCATCTGATCCTGTGAAGAAGAGCGATCTTTCGGTGTGCCCGCTGTCGACCATGGTGAAGAGGACGATGTTCGCGTCGTTTATGAAGTGAAATTCAGACGCGACGAAGCGCCTGGGCGACGCGCACTGCGCCAAATAAGTGCAAACAATAACTGCCATATCGGTGACGGTGAATTTACAAGTCATTCCTTCGACCGCTCTCAGCACTCTTCCAACAAAATGCAGCGTGGTTTGCCCATGGTATGCAACCAGGGATTTCTCGAGGAATAAGCATTAATTATAATTCCGCAGCAACCGACCGTCGTTCTCCTCAAGGAGGGCACGGACACCTCCCAGGGAAAGCCTCAGCTTCTCTCAAACATCTCTGCATGTTTGGCCGTCGCAGAGACCCTCGCCAGCACGCTTGGCCCTCGGGGTATGGACAAACTTATTGTCAATGAGAGAAGCGAAGCCCAAATCACCAACGATGGTGCTACTATCCTTAAGCTTCTTGATATCGTTCATCCCGCTGCGCGTACTATGGTCGACATTGCAAGGGCTCAGGACGCGGAGGTCGGAGATGGTACCACCAGCGTGGTCCTTCTTGCTGCTCAGCTACTCAAGGAAGTCCGAAGCTACATTGAGGAGGGTGTCAGCCCGCATATCATCATGAAGGGCTACAGAAAGGCGTGCCAACTGGTGGGTGTCACCAGTCGTTTTCATGGCAAATTGTGTCTTACATGGGCTAGGCCATTGAGCGCATCAGGGAGATTCAGGTTTCAGTCGACAAGTCGGACCCTGAGTGCGTTGCACCTCTGCAAATATCCGCTTGACTCACCACAGTGTAGACGCTTCCGTTCGCTCTTGCTCAAGTGCGCTTCGACATCAATGTCCTCCAAACTCATTCACTCCGAGAAACCCTTCTTCTCCAAAATGGTCGTTGACGCTGTCCAGTGCCTAGATCAGGACGATTTGGATGAGTCGCTGATTGGTGTGAAGAAGATCCCAGGCGGCGGTATGCAGGATTCTACGCTCGTCGGCGGTGTTGCTTTCAAGAAGACGTTCACGTATGCCGGTGCAGAGCAGCAGCCCAAATCCTTCAGAAACCCTCTCATTCTCAGTCTGAACGTCGAGTTGGAGCTGAAAGCCGAGAAGGACAATGCGGAAGTTCGCGTTGAGCACGTCTCAGACTACCAGGCTATTGTCGATGCGGAGTGGGAGATCATCTATCGCAAGCTCGAGGCAATCGAAAAAGACGGGTGCCAAGGTCGTCCTCAGCAAGCTGCCAATCGGTGATCTCGCTACCCAGTGGTTTGCAGATCGCGATATCTTCTGCGCTGGTCGTGTGCCAGCTGCTGACCTACAACGCGTGGCGAAAGCTGTTGGTGGCTCTATCCAATCCACTACATCTGACATACATCCAGAGCATCTCGGCACATGTGGTCACTTTGAAGAGAAGCAGATCGGTGGCGAGCGATACAACATTTTCGAGGAGTGTCCAAAGGCGAGGACATGTACTCTCATTCTTCGCGGTGGTGCGGAGCAGTTCATTGAGGAAGTTGAGCGGAGTCTACACGATGCGATCATGGTCGTCAAACGCGCAGTACAGAATGGTGACGTCGTAGCTGGCGGCGGAGCGATCGAGGTAAACGCTTTGCATCTCTTGCGCAACCCTTGGCATTTCACTCATCATAGCCAATCGTCCCTAGATGGACCTCTCGGCGCATATACGCAAGCACGCGCTGTCAATTCCGGGCAAGCTGCAGCTCGTCATAACTGCATTTGCAAAGGCACTCGAGATTATCCCTCGTCAAATTTGCGACAACGCTGGGTTAGACTCGACCGACATCCTCAACAAGCTTCGCATGAAGCACGCAAATGGATTCAAGTGGTTCGGTGTTGATGTTGACGGGGCCGAAGGCGTTCGCGATAACATGGAGGCGTTCGTTTGGGAGCCGAGCCTTGTCAAGCTCAACGCCATCAGTAGTGCAACCGAGGCCGCTTGTCTCATCCTTAGCGTGGATGAGACCGTGCGCAATCCGCAGAGTGAAGCAGTGAGTTTCAGATCTCTTCGTTTTCTTTTCTTTGAGAGCACCGCTCTAACTGAGAGTTCCCTCAGCAAAACCCGGGACCCAAAGCGCCCCCTGGCACTGCGCAACGTGCACTAAGGGGCAGAGGACGAGGTATGCCACGACGGTGAAGAAGAAGAAGGGTTGATACGAAACCGTAGAGTAATGTTTGTCCTCGTCGAAGTTGATGCTAACAATGATCTGGCCTTCGTGACCTGTGGGCAATCTCCCCCGACATGTTATCACATGGTATGACCACATGGCTTCGTTCTCTAGGCGAGCAAACGCCATAAACCGGCTGCATACGCAATTCGCGCCATTCGTTGCGACGCTTTGTTCTTTATCGCGGTGGACTGTAAAGCCTGAAGCGGCAAGTGGTTCTTGAGGTGCCTTCCGCATTGACCGGCTATCCATAGTTATTTTTCTCATCGGCACTCTCGAAGCATAGATGGCTCTATAAAGCGCAAAACGCTCCACGAGGGCTAACGTGTGGGTTCACGACACCCCCGTCGTATTTCTCCCTTGTTGTAAGTAAAGGCAGCCTCAGACTAACAGGATGACTACCGTCCTGCCGACACTTCCACTCCGTCTGAGCGAGAAGCGCGATGACGTCTCAGACGAGGACTCGGACAGCAAGCGTGAAGATTCGACCTACAGTGTCGTCGAGGCACCACCGCTTGGTGAGTCCGTCTCCGACAAAGATGGCAAGCGGCCTTTCTGGACGCGCAAAAAGCGGAACCCAGAGGACATTGCTACCCAGCCTTCTGTCTTTGATGACCCCGT
>NW_006767628.1:4153544-4157014 GCF_000300595.1 Phanerochaete carnosa HHB-10118-sp
GACATCTAAGCGGAACGGCAACTTTGGCGGCAGCAATAGCCTCATGTTTCTTCTGCTGCTTGCGAGCACGCAGGTGGGCACGATGCGCGGCATCCCGAGCCCTCTTCTTGAGAATTTTAGTATCGACATACTTGTCGCCAACCTCAACGAAGCGCATCTCCGGCCGACCTGGCCGCTGGACAATATTAGTGACACCATCGGACTCTTTCTTCGCCTTGGAAGCACGAGTCTTCTCAAGTATGCCCGGGATAATGGGTTCCTAAACGCGATGTGAGCAAGGAAGATTGATTGTGGCAAAAAATATCGACCTGGCCCTCGACCGTAGGCTCCCAGAACAGCCGCTGGTAGCGCTCACGGGCCTTTGTGTCGTAGCCCTCCTCGTCGTACTGAATATCAGCCTTGATAGTTTCTTCGCTCAAGGCTGTCACTTCAGTGCCAGAGACAGTCCTCCTGCGTTCTGAGACACCCAGAATGTACTCCATACCGACCTGGAAGCCAGTCTGAAGCCGTTTACCCTGTTGGCAACACGTCAGAATTTTGATGTTAAAAATGTCGAGAAAGTCAAATTCAGATGAGGTTGAAATCGATATAACCACGCTCTGGGCTATGTAAGGCACCCAACGGTCTTCCAGTTCGCGGATGATGATATAGTCTCATCACGCATGATACATCGAAAGGGAATACTGACCTCCTGTAATACATCGATGCCGCGACGACGCCATCAGTTAGCGAATTCAAGTAAGACCACGAGCACAGCACAAATACCTAGAGGAAAGGCTTTGTTAGCGTGATGGTCCAAGGTGAGAACGCATTTAGGATAGATCAGAAAGCCATGCATGTGTATCGTCTTTAACCATGAGGTACCCCGTGGGGCAGTCTTAAAGACTAATCGAATTAAACTCATCATAGAGCACGAAACGGTGTGTACGGTAAGAGAGGTGACACACGAACCTTCTTCCAGTGTTCTTCGAGACCCTTCAACCTCAGAACGGCGTCGACACGAGCGATGCTGAGGCCGTGAAGCGCAGCCAGTTCGCGCACATTATTCTTCGTCGGGTCGGACATGAACTGTTCGTATATCAGTGTGCGCGTTTCATCCGATACAGGTATAGGAGGCTTGAAGGTAGAATTTAAAGGGAAGGGCTATCCCAACGTCAGACAAGAGATATATGGATATCAACCCGACGTTGACTCAACTGTAACGTTCCCTCCAAGCCAGTTACGCGATCTGTGAGGTTCTCTAAACTGTCTTCCCTCGCCGTTTATCCACGCAGAGTAACCCTTGTCGTCGTCCGGGAACGGATTCTGGGTCGTGTTGACTTCCTCGTCAGCACCCGAGAGCATCTCGGGATCAGAGAACTCTTGTTCTTCATCCTCATTCTGAGCTCGTACGACGAAGGAAGTAGTGAATTGTCGCGAGCTGGACGCTACGGACCATGGTCGCAGAGACCGGTGAGAAAGGTTTCGCAGCTGAGCCAACATCACTGAAGAGCTGAACCCCGAAAAATTTGAAGCCTTTCTGGGCCAGATCACGTGTGCACGTTTAGGGCAGCGGGCGCTCCTGCGTCAGACGCGCGCGCGACTGCGCCACACGATGAACGTCGCCTTGTGCAATCTGCCCGACGCTCTCATCGACGTCCTCCGTAGATATGCAACTCTTTGTCCCATAAGAACTCTTCAATTTCCTAACACTTTGCCCTTTCATCAAGTTCATGATTTCTTACTGAATCATATCCTTCTTCATCCATTCTTCATATCATACCCTCCCTCGCCACAGTACCAACAGCAATTCTGGAAATGGACTCTGGCGCACCTTGAGTCCATGCCAATGGAAGAAGTGGAGCCCATTCTCTTGTGCTGCGGGGCCTCTTACTGATCTTCGGGCTCTCAAGGATGACGAGATTGACTACCGATTGTATCACCACCACGTCTCCCTTGTATCTCGTTCAACAACGTATGTCATATCTCGACAAGTGATAACCTGCACTAAGAAAAATAGCTCATACGCGATGGGCTTCATACCTCCTTTGCCTTCTTATTTCACATACTTCTGGAGGCAAGGGGGTGGACCGGATTTCGAAAGTGCCACACTCCTGGAATCTCGGACCACCATAGAAAGCGGCACCACCGGACTGAAGACGTGGGGCGCCAGTCTCGTGCTCGCGCAATTTTTAACTGTGTATTCAGGTACATCTATCTCACTCTAGGGCGCATTACCGGCACGTCGCTCACCTATGATATGCAGGTCTCGTTCGAGGCAAGAGGCTCTTAGAGCTTGGCTCCGGTGCTGGCCTGCTTGGTATCATTGCTGCAAACATACAGCTGATGGAGTCATTGGCATGTGAAAGTATATACCTCACAGACGTAAACCCGGAGGTCCTGGCCAGGTGCGCAGAAAACCTGAGCTTACCGTGTAGTATGTATCCAAGCCGTTCAACGAAGTGTGACAGCTAAACGACACGCAGATAAATCGTCTTCCCATCCTAGTATCAAAACAGTGCACCTAGACTGGACAGACTCCCTTGATCCAATCGGCATTGCGTCTGTGCATGACTTGCTCGAGGAAGCCTCTCCAGATGTCATCCTCGGGGCCGATATAGTAAGTAAACCTGGACCTACCGTCGCTCATCTGCTGACTTAAAGGGTACAGGTCTATGACCCCGGCATTATATCCTCTTTAGTCGAGATTTTAAGACTCGCACTCGAACACCAAGGCAGAATAGCCTTGATTGCGCTTACCGAGCGAAATCAGGACACGCTCGCACAGTTCATACAAGCAGCACGTATGTCACTTTGCGGTGGTGATCGTTGGCTCTCGGATTCTGAACACGCTATTGGCAGGTGATGTACTTTTAGTGGAACAGCTGCAAGTGACTCTGGCAGATATGAGGATGTTCTGGGGCATTTCAGATTTTGGTGACTCGATTCCAGACCAAAATGTCAAGGTATTCCAACTAAGTACAAGACCTAACGGACCGGGTATAGAGTAGATATGTAACCTATTGTACAATCTATCCAGCCGAACAGAGTCCATGGACTACGCAAAACTGGTATACGTCATCTTCAAATGGAACTCAGTCGTGCAGAATCTAGCATTAGTTCGCAGGTACACAGCTGTCAGTCTTGACACTCCCGCATAAATGACAAGACCAGAAATCGTGAGGCAGGTCTTGTTCTCCGCACTTGACGCATGTCCAGCCCACAGACTGCTGAGGTTGTTCCATCGGACGAAGAAGCAGACACGCCATACATTGTAAAGCCAGCGGCTCATTGATGAGCGTGCAACGCGGACAGCTCCACGAGTCTTCTGACAATGTGCGTCGCTTCGCTGTAGAGCCTACCCTGCTGACCATTGGGGAGGGCGGAGGTGTTCTGGTTTTTGACGCAGAGGCCGACCGTACAGAAGAGGGCTGCCGCATCCGCAGGCCAGCAGGCGAAGAGCTTTTGATCGTTCTGGCGGGAGGCCGCGG
>NW_006767628.1:4157034-4185424 GCF_000300595.1 Phanerochaete carnosa HHB-10118-sp
TGATGTACTTTTAGTGGAACAGCTGCAAGTGACTCTGGCAGATACGAGGATGTTCTGGGGCATTTCAGATTTTGGTGACTCGATTCCAGACCAAATTGTCAAGGTATTCCAACTAAGTACAAGACCTGACCGACCGGGTATAGAGTAGATATGTAACCTATTGTACAATCTGTCTAGCCGAACAGAGTCCATGGACTACGCAAAACTGGTATACGTCATCTTCAAATGGAACTCAGTCGTGCAGAATCTAGCATTAGTTCGCAGGTACACAGCTGTCAGTCTTGACACTCCCGCATAAACGACAAGACCAGAAATCATGAGGCATGTCTTGTTCTCCGCACTTGACGCATGTCCAGCCCACAGACTGCTGAGGTTGTTCCATCGGACGAAGAAGCAGACACGCCATACATTGTAAAGCCAGCGGCTCGTTGATGAGCGTGCAACGCGGACAGCTCCACGAGTCTTCTGACAACGTGCGTCGCTTCGCTGTAGAGCCTACCCTGCTGACCATTGGGGAGGGCGGAGGTGTTCTGGTTTTTGACGCAGAGGCCGACCGTACAGAAGAGGGCTGCCGCATCCGCAGGCCAGCAGGCGAAGAGCTCTTGATCGTTCTGGCGGGAGGCCGCGATGTGCCTTTGCTAGGCTTCCTGGGGGAAGCTTGCACAATCTTAGATACGCCGCCCGTCGGAGTCGGCTCGTCGACAATGATTACATCCGAGTCAGAATCCGCTGTGAGATCTATGACTTCATCTTCTACGCTCTCACGAGCGGCCTTCTCGGCCTCTTTCCACGCGAGGTCACCAGAACCGCATGCTTTCTCGTCTCGCACCCTATGCTCTGCCGCCTACGATGATGTCAGTGTTGTGGTGTCGAACGAATGAGTGGCCTGAACTCACCTGAGCAGCCAGCTCGCGAGGGGTAAGGTCTCGACGCGGAGCACCTCCAAGGCGGCGTGCTCCGCCTAGCATGTTACCAATTCTTCGTCTCTTTTCAGCTGCTTCTAATGCCCGAGCACGGGCGATATGAGGGGGTAAGTCATGTGAGATGTTCTCGCCAAGGCGGCGACCTGGAGTGTGGAATCCTTCTCCAGCATACCCTGACCGCTTCAGAGCCTCATATTCGTCTTCGAGCTCGGACAAAAGTTTATAGAACTTCTCGTCATGAGGCCCGTGAACATTGTGCGTAAGCTGAGAGTCGCGTGAGGCAACGTGTAATCAATAGGTCGAGAGTGGACACGCACCTCGTGAAGCATGGTGTGGACTGCATCTTCTTCTTCATAGAAAGCGTCTGGGGAGTGTGCAGGTCTCAAACGGAGAAGGATCTTCTGACCTGCATTGATATCTAGTGGTGTTCCTCATCAGTGAAGAGGCCGTGGTTTCGTAAGGCTATAACTCACTGAGTCCTAGAACACTCGTCAGTGTGGCCACCTTCCCATGCCTTTTGAGCGAGGCAAATTACTCACCAACAAGATTAGGGGACTCTGGGAAGAACTCTGAGAGGACAGGGAGAACCCATTCGTGCTTCCGCATGATGGGCTTCACGAGGGAGGCCACCCGTTGCAGCATGGGCAGTGCGCGATCTGCATGCGGGCGGTCCTTGAGGTGCGTAAATGACTTGACGAACGTTTGTGACATGTGAAGTATCAAGCTGTCAAGTAGAGCAGTGCTGTTGTGGTTACTGAGGATGTTGGAAGCCAGAGACAGTGTGGTAGAGAGAGCTAAGTACGCGGCCAATCTGCCGAGCAGTGCCTGCTGCGTCTTACCTCAGCATGGCCGCGTGCCTCCTAGAAAGTGCGCCTCTGACCCAGACCCGGCGACTCACGACCGATAGACAGAGCCATTTCATGATCTGGCGAACGGAGACCGAGTATGAAAAGGGCGTGTACTATTGGTATTGCAACAAAATAGTCCTACGTGCTGGTCAATAAGTACGCTACAGTGGGATGGGCTACACTGGTGCATATGAACGGAAACTTGTACATGAATGCAGCGCAAGTGATTACAAATATGAAGATCACCATCACACTCAATCAAACAAAACAAGATGAGCTCAGACACTTGGAGTGTCCGGAGCCTTCTTGAAGGCGGGCAGCGGCACCAACGTAGGGACGCTCTTGTTTGGCTTGATCCCCTGAAAGACTCGTATGGTCCGTACGGGCAGCAGTTCGTGGCTGGCGAGCGGTCTGAGCAAGGCGTGCATCGAAGCCCACGGACGGGGCTGTGCAGTCGACTGGGCACGGCGTCGACTAAAGATGGTGCCGTGGGGGCCGAATTTCTGTTTAGTGGCGGAAGTCAGTTGTGGAGGCACATCTTCCTCGTCTGTACCAAAGGCGCGGTTTGGCCAGCCCAGACGAGTACGTTTGAACCTGACATAGGTATCAGCGACGCGACAGGTCACCACAATAGCACTCACTCATCGTAGAGGAGCATTAGGTGGTCGAACTCATCCTCGGACACAGTAGGTCCTCCGTGCCTCGCGTACTGCTCGCGAATGGAATGTGACAGTGCCTGCTTGCTGGACAGAACGAGATGCACATTCTTGCAAGCATGCATCTCGAGCACTTCCGGCTCGCACGGCACGAACACGTTGTTCGGAAGAACGACGAATCCCGGCGGCTGATATCTCTGAGACTTCGCGAAGGTTTCTTTGATGAGAGGGCTTGTGACCCACGGCACGGTCTCGCCAAGAACGCGCATAGCCTTTGGAAGGGTTCCTGTCGGGCGCGTGGTCGATCGTTCGTCGATACTAGGGCTGTCCTTCTGCGGCGTTTGCGATTGGGTGCCGGGATGGAGGCTGCTTTGCGCCACAGGCTGCAGCAACGACTGCTCAAAGATGGCATCGGTAGTGGGCAAGACAATCTCAAAATGATGCGTGCAGTTAGCCTTGTGTTCTCCGAAGACTTCGACCAGCATCTCCTTCAGGAATTTGTGCGGATGGGGATAGATCTTGTTCTCCTTAAGTATGCGCAAGAAGATAGTCTCCATGTCCTTCGCGTTCGTCGCTCGTTCTTTAAAGGTCAAAGGAGGCGGACCGTGGAACTCCCAGGGGTCAAAGCCAAGCTCGTCACTGATGCCTGCGACTGCGTGATTCAGAGCATGTCTACGGCCTCCAGAGTACGAGGCTGGTGAACGCTGCAAAGTGAGTCTCCCTGATTTAGGAGACTTGAAGTTGGGCGACGTAGGAGAGCGGCTAAAGGCGGGCCTAGTTATCTGAGGCGACGTCACGCCGTATCCAGCGTCGTCCGTGTCGTCTTCGGTGTCGTCAAAGAGGCTACCAATCGAGCGCTGCCTGACGTTCGGAGTATGCTGAGAAGGGATATCTGGAGGTGGTGGCTGAACCTCCGGAAAGAGGATCTCGTCGTCGATGAGTTCGAGCCGACCACCTGGCATGAGTATCCGCTTTATCTCCTTGAGAAGAGGGGGCCAGCATCCCAGTGGGATGGCGGACGATAGACATGACATACGAACGAAGTGGAAAGCCGCATCATTGAATGGCAACCTGTCTGTAAGGCTGTGAGGTTACATGGTGAGTTTGCACTTGTCATTGGAGTCAAGACATCGAATACATACAAGTTGCCCTGCTTCCAAGTGATGCGCGCAGCGACAGGAGGAGACATCCACTCGCGAGCCGGTCTACCGAGATCGACGATGTCAAACGCGGTAATGTGAACGTCTTTCCATCCAGCTGCTGTCTCTACGGCCCACAGACCACGACCGCAGCCCAAATCAAGTATCTCTAATGCTTCGTTGGGGTACATGACGAAGAGGTCGCGAAGGTTGTGAAATGTTGGAGACTCTTCAAGTTTCAACTGGCTCAGCAGTTCGTGGGTGTAATAGTCACTGAGAAGAAATCAGTGTTCCAGCGGCAGTAGATGCATATCTTAAGCCCACCTTTGGAGAGATATATCAGAGTACGACTGTATGTATGACACCGCATCGCGGGCGAGGGGATGGTGGTGCGTAATGCCTTCAACTGCGAGCTGCACAGGTTCACGAAGCTTCAAGTCCGAATCTTCGAGTACCAGCGAGCTGATTGAACTGCGTTTAGATTCGGCCTCAGAGTCGCCACATAGCGCGAGTTGTTGTGCCGCCGCCGGCGTCCATGGTGGCGATTCCGACTTCACCGACTCGTCGGATTCGCAACTTCCATAGAGGTCGGGGGTGGGTGGCCCCCTGTGCGACAGGCTCGAGTCCGGGCGTGGAGGAAGGGGCTTATCAATATTTGGGACACAGAGGGAACTAGGCGCTGCTGCCTGCGTGCTATCGGTCGACATCTTGCGCGGAGCGGCACCGAGAGCTTCGACATCCAGACTGTTGCCAAATGCCTCGTTTACACGGGGAGATGAAATAATGCTGGGTCGCCGCATATCGCCGGATAAGAAGCCTTGCGAAGAAGGGGAAGAAGCGAAAAAATAAGAAGTATCGCGCGAAACGGTTGGTTGCCAGAGGCGAGATGTATTGGCGTCCCGAGAAGAAAGTGGTTGAAGAAGCGGGCCGTGTTGTGTGGCTTTGTTCATGATGCACACGAGTGCAAGATTTCTGGTAGCTTAACGTGACGAGGACAAAGAACAAAGGACAAAGACGTGACCTTGCATATGCCAAACGTGAAGATGGCTGGCACGAGGACCGTAGGTCAGATATGTATAGTCAGGGTGGGGTAGCCGAGCACCCATGGAGTCTGTCAGCACCAACATCCTCAAAATTTGGCTGACCACTGGACGCGCTCCCATTTCCAACAAGGCAAATCGGCCAACGTCTGCCAACACGTTCAGATGACCGCGTAGTTCGACATTCCACCAAGCAATGGCGTCCCACTCAAGCTTTGCAACAAGCACCTGAAGTTTGGACCACTGTGAGGTCGCCTCTCGGCTGAACCGAAATGGAATTAGGGCGAGCAGACATACATCGAGCCACATCACGAGCACGGACCAAAACAGAATTCTACGAAAGCCGCCGGAGTGCTTGAGTCCTCACAAAGAAAGAAGGCACATAGATGTGGAACATTAGTCGTCTTTGGCAGGAGGGGGGCCGCATGGCTGCAGCATACGCTATAGGCAAAGCTCAGACCAGATTCCCGCGACATCTGCGACGAGCACGCACTTCGGTCATTTCAAACTTAACGCGCCCAATAGCTTCTCCGTCAGCAATAGCCAGGTAAGACATCAATGGAGGATGGCCGACGATCGAAGAGAGCGTGTCACGGTGTTGGTGGGTCAACCATTCGCTAAGGAGGTAATCAATGGTTGACACTGCAAGAAATCGAGCTGTGACTTACTATTTAGTCAAGTCGGCGTGTCCTTGAGCACATGTGAGCTTCAGTACATGTTAAGTAGCACGCAGCTCAAGCATCACGCACCAGTACCCGTATACCGAGCATGAACTGACGAAGTAGATCAGTAAAGCGCTTGAACGAGTACATCCAAAAGCTACTCACGATGCTCTAGTTGCGTATTCGCTGTGTACCTGAGTTCAGAAGACTGTGAAAGACGTAGGCATGATTATTCTGAAAGTGGCATGGTGGACGTACCATGGTAAAGTTGTGCTCCGCCGCAAGCGCGCTTGCTTCTCGCGCTTGTCCTTCGACCTTCGTGTACAACCTTCGTCGTTCCGGTCTCGCGAGATAATACTCGCTCTTTGAACTACTAATAGAGGTTTTGGGATCATTTCGCGAAATGTCAGCGAGCACCAGCAAGGTCTCCGCTAAAATACGGGCTTTAGATGCCTCTCTGGACGAGCTCGAAGCGAAACTAGAGCCCTTGTTCGCGCAAACACTGCCAGAGGCAGTGGTCGGCTTGGAGAAGATCCAGCAAGCAAAGCTGCAGGTCGCACTGCCTTACCTGGTGTACGACCTGATTTTCAGTGCGTCGATCACGCCTTTATACAGAACACAGGTCTCAAGTGTCTTTGCCGAAGTCTATCTCAAGACAAGAGGGGTGGACCCTAAGACTCATCATGTTGTTCAAGAATTGGTATGTCTCCATGTTCTAAACTAGTACTTTACCGACATGTACTGGTAGGACCGAGTGCGCCAGTACTTCGACAAGATAAAAAATGCAGAAGACCCAACGAAGCGTACGTCTTGTGGTCACAATTTACAAACTTATCAGTTACGAAGATTAAAAAAACATCTACAGAGAGAATGGCCATTGACAAGGGGGTGGCAAACCGATTTATCAAGCATGCCATAGCACAGGTGAAAGTTGGAAGACCCCCAGGTCAAGACGAAGGGACATCCATTCAGCGCAACGACGTCCGTGTGCCTGTAAAGATCACTAGTAAAATGGTCGCTCGTGCTGAATACGAAAAAGAGCTGAAGGACATGGACGATGAGGAAGAAGACGACCTGAAGGTGATCGACGATGCCGAAAGCGACGCGTCCGGGAAGAGCAGCAACCCGAGAAAGAGCAAGGGTAAACAACGCGCTACCGATGAAGTTGCCATTGTTGTGGATCCCGCAGCCGGTCAAAAACGCCAACGACTAATAGCAGATCCATTCGCTGGTAAGCGATTCACCAGGATCCCAGTTTACCAATATGAATGATCTCTCTAGGTTATGACGATGAGTCTGAGGATCCCCCAGCGAAAAGAAGTGCGAAGTCGTCCCCCACCGTTAGTGACATTGATACGCCAGGCACCTCTAGGTCTGGCACCCCGCAAACAGGGTCCGACGCGACTTCTGCTAAGACGAAGAAGCGCACTGCACAGAAAAAAGCACGGAAGAAAGCCAAGCAGGTGGCGGCTATGAACGCATGCACCGCGAGCTAACCCGTTCTGTACCTTTCTGCTCAGGCTACGCCTGATTATGCTTGCTTATCGGACGTTCCATCTCGACTCAAGGCACCTGTCTCTTCGTAGCACTGTATCCGAGCACTGGATTATTGCGATTCTACGCCCTTTGAGCAATTAATGTCTCAGCACAAACCTTGCCCACTGGTGTCCTGGCTGACGTCGGTGAGGTTAGTGAATGAGTAAGCGTGGGAAACAGGATGATATGTCCGAGTCGCCTGACCGGCCCTCCGCGGGGTGGTGCTCGGCTGTGGTCAGACAGTATTCGATCTCACATTTGCAGACGGCTCTGCTCGCCTCCTGACGCGGACGACTATCATGCTAACCTCGACCGACGCTGTCTCGCCGCTCGCCTGACCCACTCGGCCTAATTTGCATGTTTCGCCACATCCTTCTGCTCTGCTTCCTTGACCTCACTACCTATCGCTGCGTCTTCTCGGCCTGATTTCACTCCCTCTCGCCATGAGCCATACGCGCGGCATCGATAACGGCGGTCCGTTGTTCGATTTTGATTGTAATGAACGTTTCGAGCCGCTTTCGCTCCTCGAGGATTCCGCAAGGGGGGCCGGAACGCCCTACTTATTGACCTCAGACCACATTGTTCGAGCTCGCTTTGACCTCGACAATACCCCGCTGTTCAGGGCAATGAGCGCGCCGACTGCTCCAGAAGCGAAAGGCAAGCGAGCTGCAGTCGCCGCAGTCTCCGAGCCAATGTCTATTCCACTGACGGGGGACGCTCGGCGTGAGCCAGACGTCTTCTCCCTGTCTTTTGCGGGATCGAGCTCTTCTGGTTCTAGGTACGATTCCCGATTATCCTACGCTTTTCCTCCATCGCAGCCCGCTGTCTTGGGCGATGTAGAAGGCATCATCCACGTCCCTGCAGATGAGGAGCTTGATGAAGCAGCCGCTGAGAAGGGCAAAGGTCGAGAGCTCCCTCCTACTCTCCCACCACTGTCCTTTTCCTCCACGCGCTTTTCATACGAGACAGAATGGTCGTCGATGGCGGGTTCGTCATCCTACGGCTCGAGCTATTCGTCGATGAGCGGTGCCAAATCGAGTTCCGAGTCGGCATCGCCTGTGGGTAGGGCGTCCAACGGCGCGAGTGCTCCGAGCACACCGGCATTGCTACAGGCCTCCGATACGGGAGCGTCGCGCCGGCGCACCATCTCCAGTGTATCACGTCATTCATTGCGATCGCTGTCGACGCCTTCACTGCCGAAGATGAAGGTCAAGTTCGCGACCTCTAAGGGGGCACCGGGCACCTTGGCTCGCAAGCTCTTGTTTAAGAAGAGCCCTCCGACTGGTCCTCGAGCACTCTCTGCTGACCTAGACAACATCGTTGTCGACCCTTCGGTCACTGCAGACCTCACGAATTTGCAGTATCTAGGTCCCGGCAGCTGCGTCGTACCATGGTCTCGCGACGTGCAATCGCGCAGTCCTCTGGCTTCTCCCATTGTCGAGACAAACTCCGTCTGGGGAGTAGTTGATTCTCAGCGAAGCACGCGGAGTGCGGTCCCTATGCGCACGAAGGGCCGCGCATATTCGTCTCCTTTACCACTGCCTACCTTCAACTTCGACGACATCGTTCCGCTGGCACCTGCGGACCTTTACGAGGAACCGACAAAGGAGAATGATTCCTATTTTGAGGATCTCCTGCCGCACGAGCTGAAGCTCCAGATTCTCCTCTCAGTCGTCGACCTTCATCAAACAGATTTTGAGAAACGCACTGCAGACGGCAAGTGGACAGTGCACAAGGCATCGTCTTCACGCCACAAGTGGATCGGCAGAGAAAAGGGCATCAGGGAGCTGTTCAGACTGAGCAGGGTAGGTATATACCGAACACCATTTTTGCGCAACTAATGATACTATCTTTCCTAGGTCTCTCGCTCGTGGCGGCAACTGGTGCTTGACGGACAGCTCTGGTCGAAGCTGGATCTTCGCTCTTTCCCCAAGCTCCCATCGGATGTCGTTGTCCAGCTCGCTCAATCTGCCGGTGGATTCGCAAGAGGCCTTGACCTTTCCGGTCATGGTGCCCTTTGCCCTTCGACTTTCATAGACATCTCCCAACACCTTGCTGTGCAACCCGCGCTTTCTGGTGCTGGCCTCCCTCACACCAACTTGACCCATATCAGCCTCCAAGGGTGCTATTCGCTCACAACTCGATCGCTACATCATATTCTCCTTCGTTCCCCTCGTCTTCAGAGGCTGTACCTCCGGGGACAGCTCGCGGTAACAAACGCGACAGTTGAGGTCTTAGCGGCTCACTGTCCTCGGCTTGTTGCCTTGGATCTGAGTAGGTGCCACAGCTTGGATGCAGAAGGCATTCGTTTTGCTGCTGCGGCAGCAGTCGGACGAGGGGAGCGAATCAATCTGAAGGAGCTGAGATTGTCCGGTTTGAAAGGTGTTAACGACGACATGATGACTGCACTCGGTCGCGCGGCTCCATTCCTCGAGGTGCTCGACCTAAGCTACACGACGGTTCACAACTCCGCTATCGAGGCTTTCGTTGCCTGCAACGAAAGAGACTCGGCCACTCTTCGGGCTGTTCACCTCAGTGCCCGCGAAGCAGGTCGCGACCCTTCCGACCCGAACCGGTACTGGCGCCGGGTTACCAGCCTGCGTCACCTTAACCTCTCCTCCTGCGTTCTCCTCACCGACCATGCATGTTCGCACCTCGCGCACGCCGTGCCCAAGCTCGAGTTCCTCGAACTTGCCGGCATTGGCCCCGAGCTCCGCGACGACGGTCTCGTGCGCCTCCTGAACACAACCCCCTACATCCGTCGACTCGATCTCGAGGACGCCACGGAGGTCACGGATGCGGTCCTGCAGGCCCTCACGCCTTCACCGCCTCCCACCTCTCCACCCCGCGGTGCGCCACCTCTAACCCCTGAGCCTGGTCACGCGCTCGCACACCTGGTGCTCTCGTACGCCAGCGTGGAGAGCGATGCGCTCACGGAGCTCATCCGCCTATGCCCGCGGCTGCGCACGCTTGAGGCGGACAACACGCGCATGACCGGCCTCGTGCTCCGCGAGTTCGTGCAGACGATGCGCAGCCGCAAGGCGCACGACGCGAAGGTCGTCGTCATCGACTGTCGCAGCGTCAGCGAGCATACCATCAAGGAGCTCGCGCCGCAGACGCGGCCGAGGATGGGCTGGCGGTCGTGGCATGCGCGCAAGCTCGCGTACCTCGACGGCCGCGACGACGAAGGCCTTAGTGTCGGGCAGGACGAATGCGATACCGCCCGTGTCGTCGTCAAGTCGTTTTATTCGTGGCAGACCGTCGACGCTGTCAAGGCTGCGCGAGAGAAGAAGCGGCTTGCGGGCTCGAGACGAGCCAACAACACATCAGGGAATAGTTCCATTTCGGAGCCCGTGTCTCCTTCTCCCGTGCGCGCCCGCTGGTGGTCTCCAAGCGGGCGGAGGTCGAGTGGACCTGCGACGCCAACACTACTGGATAATGCTGATCGCAGTGAGGGTTGTACGATAATGTAATTTCGTTCGTGGACGTGTATAATATTGTAAGTGCTATTGCCCTGGCTGACCACTGTATTCTCGACATCCTCTTCCCAATTGTGTATCTCTCTCCGATCCCTCACCTGTATAGATTTCGTCTCGAGTAAATAGTTACTTTGTTGTTTGTTTACGAACCCAACAATGATCAGTGATGTCAACGGTCGAATGAAATTAGCAATAGTATACAGCATCATAAGCACGTACGCCACGGAAAACAGGAACACGCTTGGAACCAGATAGGATGAGACAACTAGCAAGAATGCCAACTGTTCAGTCGAAAGAAGTCAAGGCGGGAGAAAAGGCGCGAGTAGATATCCCTTCTCGGAGAAAATGGCGGGGGTCTGTGCGCGGGCTAGACGCGACGGCAATGACGCACAGGGTCACGCTGCTGCCTTTTCCTTCTGCTTGTTCCAGTTGTCAATCACCATCTTGAACCTGGTGGGAGCGTGGTGAGTGCATGTATGCGGGGCAGAGCGCGGGTGGCAGACGCGCACCTTTCCTTGTTGTCAAGCTCGGGCTTTTCCTCTTTGAGGCGGGCGGTCTCGGTCTGCATGAATTTGTTGAAGGGCGTGAGCTTTTTCCTGCCTCCTGAGGCCGAGGCGCGGCCTGCAACACGCGTGTGTGAGTTCGGGACACGTCGGAGGAGGGGCAGAATAGGGGTACTCACGCTTCTTGGTCTGCGCGGTCGCGCCACCGTTGGCGGTCTTGGTGGTCGTGGTCACCATGCTGGTTGTGCAGGGCTGTGGTGGGGGCGGTCAGCGACGTCCTGGCAACGGCGGGCGAGGCGGGCGTACCTCTGGCTGGATGACGGCAAGGGGTGTTTCGGCGGGAGATGGTGGGAGGAGGGAGAGAAAAGGCGAGACATGTTGAGGGGTGACTTCCTTATAGCCTAAGCGCGACGCTGAACGAGTGACAGCAGCTCGCCCAAATCAACGTCAACCCCGATAGAGTCCCCTTCCGTCATCAGGACCTCGAGCACTGCAGACCGCGCTGGGCGAGAGGAGCCACGCGGGCTGCCCCTGGGGTCCTCGCCCGTGAGAGTGTTGTCACCGTTGCCAAACAAACGCGTCGCGTCGACGTCACGTCACAGAGGCCTAGACCCGTCTCCGCAGAGCGCGTGACACGTCGAAATATTCGAATCCATACAGACACACACGACCGACGTCTAGATACCGACCTCGGATGGGCCTGCAGCGACCGCCCCGCCGTCTGCCAGACTCTCCACCATGCTCTTCCCGCTCACGATCCCCGTCGTCGCCACCAGTATCCTTCGACCTGTGCGTCGCCCGACCTTAGTCCAGCTCAAACGGCGTCAGGGCACACGCACCAATATTCTGCCTCCCAACCCACCGGAGCGCGGCGATCTCCGTATATGTGCATCCTCCCAAGAAGAAGACCACCGTCGTCGTCGACTGTTCCTTCGGAAGCACTGCACAGCAGCCGTCCCTGGATGAGCAACACCCTGATGTCGCACACGACACATGCAGATCACTCACGCAGGGTAGAAACAGCAGGCCCTGCCCCGTCCTGCGAGCCTGGGATCTTCTGCACAATGTCGACCGCCGCGCCCGGGATGGTGGCGACCACGTCTTCAAAGCCCTTCCAGCCCACGATTGGGTGGGCCTGGACCTTCGGCGGAGCTGCATCCTTCCCCTTTCCAGCCTTGGTGTCGTCACCGGCAACCTTCTTGTCTTTCTCCCCAGCGGGGTTGCTCAGAACACCCCCCTTCTGGGCCACGCACTGGATCAACCGAACGCTAATGGGTGCGTACCCGGAGTACACGTAGCTAATGTCGTTCTCGAGCTCTTCCAGTGGGTCCGCATCTTCGATGAGGAGGCGTAGCTGCTTCCGCAGGTTCGTGTATGGGTACTTTGACGCCGCGACAGACGGCGGCGCGGACGTCGGTAGAGGGCTGGGCAACAGTGCCGACAAAGGCGGGGATGCTAGCGTAAGCAGCAGGGGGAGGTAGTTATATCCATATGCTTGCAGTATCTCTCGTTTGATGTTCTCAAGTACTTTCGCCTTGATACCACCGGTCACGATGCTAGCAAGACATAACAGCCTTAGGACGGTCTGTATGTCCGCCTCCTGAGTTATTAGCTCCTCGATCGCGGAGATTTGGCCGTTGATATCGTAGGACGCAAGGAGGTCTGTACTGTGAGGGTCAGCGAGCTGAGGGGCCAACAGGGAATATGCGTACTCTGTTGGATCTCGAGCGATCTGTTGAAGATGTCTGTCCTCGTATGAGGGACCAGCATCTCCGATAACCCAGTATCTGCGCCGGATCAGTGATTCTTCTAATACGAAGGACTCTCCTCAACCCACGGAGTCTCAAGGTTTGGTGCTCGCTCTGTAGGCCCCCAAGCTTTCCGACAAAGTCTTTTATCTGCGCCACAGTCTTCGCCTGATGCCTGAGCTACCGACATGTCAGACAAGCGTACTCCGCCATGCGGACCTGAAATACCTTGTAGTCTTCGTCCAACCGTCTCGCCACCTGATTGAGCTTCTTGCCCACAGCAGAGAAGTTCAGATCGCGGAGCTCTCCAAGTAGCGGATCAGTCGCCGTCGTCAGGTGGTGTTTCTTCTTCTTCTCTCGCGCTAGCGAAGTGCCTGCTTGGGGTTGGGGTGTCGTCGAAGATCCTGCAGCTTGGTTTGGAGCGCCGGGCGTAGTCAAAAGCGATACCGGGAGCTCGACATGCGCTACATGCGAGCATGTTGTCTAGCTCATTGCCAGCAAAGGCAGATTATGTACTCACAATTCCTAATCCCGATGACTTCGTCGATGAGACCCTCGTATGTCAGCTGTGTGAGCAAAGGAGTGATCATATCCACTCTCCGGTCGATGATTATCAGTGAATCCAACTTGTCTGACATTGTTCCTAGCATGTTGTTTGCATTGTCCGGTGTACTCGTCTCGAGATTTTTTGATAGTAATTTGGCTAGTCGCTGGACCATCAAGTCAGCTTAATTTCTCCGAGAAAATTGTGTACACATACTGAAGCATGGTCACCCTTTGCAATTACTCGAGGGAAGACACCGTATAAACTTTGCATGGTCATGAACGCGAGCATGGAATTATATAACACAGTCTCATCACCGTCCTGGATATGTAATCAGTTCGGTCAGCAACCCTTTGCTGAGTACACGTACTGCCCAGATCTCCCTGAATGCGCTATCATGTTCGAGCGACACGACATCTTCCGCGAGAGGGATAAACTGCAGATTGTACGCGGAGACTGTGATTTCGCCAAGTACCCCCTCCTCTTCCAATATACGAGACACAAGCGTTGATGTCCGCGGGACCAAGAACAGAGTATAGTTGTGCTTCTGACCCTCCCGGGTATGCCGTTTAATCTGGTCTTGCACATGCCGTCACGCTCCGTTTGGAAGTTAAGGTGGAATTGGACTTACCTGCTATGATTCTCACGAAGTTGATCTTTGGCCGGCAAAGATACACTACGTTTGTAGTGGTTGCGGAGAGCGGACCAGGCTCTAGCCAGAACATCTTGTCTACACCATGATGCTACGATGCTTCCATGGTCATTCTTATGCGTCCAATACAAGCGTATGTGCACTGCGTACCTTTAGCAAGGCTACTTCCGTGATGAGTCCTAGTGGTCCAGCCAAAGAATTATCCAGAACAAGTGTCTTCACGCCATTAACCTATGCCCTCACAAATGAGTATGCCGCGAATTCCTTCCGCTGCCATTACGCACAGAGTTGAGCGCATCAACCAGAGCTTTTCTCGCGAGCTCCTTCAGCACTGTAATATCCAGCGGCTGCTCTTCAACTTTTGTCTGTCTCGATGTCTGAACAGTATCCTGTGAGGTGGACGTCGACGCGACTGGGGCAGCAGCCATGACGGCGATGACTGCGAGAGCGCACCGGGCGCTCGTACAGTACGCTTTATGGGCGTCTCCCGCCATCGCGGGTCTGCTCAACGTTTCGCTTCCCCCATCCACACAGGCACATAAGGCCCCGTTCAATATGTTCATCTTCAGGACGAGCGGGCGGTGCATAAATCGGTATGTTTCCCTGGCACCTCTACTTAGCCCATTCGCGTTGCTCTGAAGGAGTCTTCCATAGCGGACTGTCTCACTTGCCACTCAGGCTTGCACATGGTTCACATACGTCTGCAGTACCCAACACTGCGCCGAATCTGAGGCGGCTGTTATCTTCAGCCCCGACCGTTGCGAGCCTGGAAGCGCGACACTCCGAGGATCGTGGACCAGCCGCAATTTTTTCTAGACCATTCTTTCCCGGTCGCGCGTCGGGTAGCCTCGGTGCAGCCTATAGGGGTGCATCCCTCACCAGGTTTCCGCCCCTGGCCAGCGACCCACTGCCTGCCGATCAATCAAATTGTTCTAGTACGCTAGCCTCATAAAACGAGGTGGCTTATCTCTGCGCTTTCTCTTAGCTCTCGACGTCGCCCTCGGTGCCTACTACTTCGGCGCTCACCGACTCGTCAACTATGGCTCCCAGTCTCCATGCAAAATCTCGCCCGTCATCGCCCCATTCGCGGCACTCCTCGCGCAGGTCCTCTGCGGTACCCCAGGAACAGCACCGCGATTTTGTCTATGCTCACGGCTCGAAGCTCCACGCATACAGCAAAGGGAGTGCGTCTTACCCATTCTCATACAACAGAGAAGTGATGGAGCTGTTCGTGCATACCTCGTGACGCATCTTATACGCCCGGAATATTGAAGTCAACTATCCTGCAGAAATATGTTGGATCGCGCTCTCGTCTACAGGACGAAATCCGGATGCACATTCACGGAGTACAAAGAAAATACGCCGAAGCGATGCCTTGACCTCGGGTGCGGGGTATGTGATTTCCCCATACATGGTTATGGTCTCCTGACGCGCCTCGTAGACCGGAAGCTGGGCCGTCGATGCTGCCAAGTTGTGGAAGGATTGCACGTTCGTAAGCCTGCCTTCTTTCTACAGCTGTGTAACTTCTGACATGCCG
Source organism: Phanerochaete carnosa HHB-10118-sp (assembly GCF_000300595.1). Lineage (NCBI taxonomy): Eukaryota > Fungi > Basidiomycota > Agaricomycetes > Polyporales > Phanerochaetaceae > Phanerochaete > Phanerochaete carnosa. The sequence goes on from NW_006767628.1 coordinate 4,172,302, forward strand.
CACTAGGTCGGTTTCGACCTTGTGGATATCCAATTCAACCTTGAGTATGTTGAACCGTCAGTAGCGAAGCGTATACAATGGATGCACGGAAACTTGTGAGTACGCCTTGTGTTCGTAACGTGCTTTATATCTAATTGTGGACCCGCAGCTTCGATCAGTTACCCTTTGAAGACAATGAATTCGATCACGTTCACCTTTTCACAATTGCGCTTGCAGTCCCAGAAGATAAAGTACGCAGACTATCCCCTCTGTGCGTAGCGGACGTTCACAGCCTTAATACACGCAGTGGCACCATCTGTTTGGCGTGCGTAGGTCCTCTTTTCGGGGACAGGCATCTCCCTTATGTTACGCAGGAAATCAACCGCATCCTGAAACCCGGCGGACATGTTGAACAAACCGAAGAAGGTCTTCTAAACCTTAAATATGAACTCCGGGCCCTGCTTACACCTCTCTCAGATGCTAGGTTTCCAACATTGCCGCGATGGTTCACTCGGCCACTCCATAATGCGGTGAAACGGGCCTCACACAAAAACAATGCAGAAATTATGTCACCTATGAAGTACTACGAGATCCCTATGGATCTGCCCCACGACCATGCGCTTTTGGAACAGCTGTTCTACTCGGTATTTGAGAGCCGATTCATTAACCCAAAACCTAGCTGTGAGCCAACGCCAAACTCCCGTGTATATAGCTTCATTAACTGGTTTTCACGCAGCTATCTTGCCTAGCTACTTCTCCGCCACATTTAAGCATGTTGTTTCACCGCCAATTCTATATTTCCCGATGCCTCCGCTTGCGCCTTTACCGCCATTCCCGCGCGAAACGATTTTACCCTCACGAGCCGCAATGCCTCCTACAGCGCACCTCGACACCGGTCAGTTGTCACAAAACTCGAGTGTCTCGCCAAGTCCGCTCTCCGCGTCGACCACGTTGGCGCACCTAAGCTTCGGCACACGAACATCGGAGGCGACCTCAGTATCATCCTCATCAGGGCCACCATCAGCATCTCAACTTCCTGGCCTCGAACGCATCGACTTGGTTTCGACCGTAGGCTCGAGCGAAGAGTCAGTCCACTCTAAGACCGGGTCCTTGCTGCCAACTTTGCTGCCTATCGAGAAGGTGAATGTTTTACCCGCACTCGCGAAGGTGGGAGAGACCGTTCACATCGGCGGCGAGGCAGCGTACGAGCTATTCGGCATGGAAGCTCTTGCGGAGCTCGACGAGCACACGTTGTTCCTCCATCTTCGGCGCGCCGTCGGGTTCGTCTATGCCGCTAAGGAGGCTATGTGGGATGAACTGAAGGCACTCATTGCACAAGGGCCAAGCGCATTGGCATCGTACGGCTGGGAGGAGGGTGAATATACCGAAGAAGCGAGCCGCGAGCGGCTCGACGCAATGTTCGAGAGATACAAAGCGTAAGCGCCCTATCACCTCCGTGTTATTTTTTGACTGACTGTCTCGTGTAGGGATATACATGCAAGAGTGGCATTGTGGCATCCAATGATGCAGTATGGTTGGACATATCCTAGACAGGATCCCATGACAGAGACTGAAATGGCAGATTAGGAGCAGCTGAGGAGATCTATTCTGGAGGCCAGGACACTAGCTAAAGAGGAAGATATCCAGCCAACACTTTGTGTCATTAGATTGCTTGTAGGCAGGAAGGATCACTGATGTTGTATTCATGCAGCTGTGTTTTGCCCTGTCGGGCAGTAACTCACTCGGCGGACGCATTATGCTCTCCCACACTTTGAAGTCATAAACTGGGAATGATGAAGGGAGAAAAGGGGGGCTGGCAGGGCAACTACTCTTGAAGGAGAAAGATGTTACCTGTTGCGCAAAGTGTGACTAAAATGTGTGTACACGGAGGCCTGAAGGCAATGACATTGTGATGAGAGCAAGGGGGACAACACCAGGGTGTGGTTGCATGAATCTGAGAGGATGCAAGAACAATGTGAATACATGGCTCAAAGGGGGATAGCATCAAGGTTCAAAATTTAAATAGGAAGAGGGCATCATAAGCAAAAAAAAAGGTGGTTGGTGTGGCCACCAAAAAAAATCCTATGACCCTTACAAAAGTGGAGAGGGGGCAAAGACAGAGGGAAGACTCAAGGTGACATGCCACATCAATAGAGGTAGTCAGAGGCAGCAGAGGAGATATAGAGCTAGAAGCATATATATTCATCAGTAATATAGGTGAAGTAACCAAAGATGAGCACCAAGACCAAAAATGATACAGAAGCAAGGAACTTACTGATAGGCAGGGCCGTGTGCTGCACTTCCCGGAATAGCTTGGTCGCTCACTGTGTGGTTGAGTAGCTGGTGAGTGTGTTCAACGCAGCACATCTTCGGGCACTTACGCAGTGGCCGCTTTTGGCCATAAGCCGCGCCGAAGCCTCCTTGGCGGCCTGTTTGGACGGGCCTTGCGCGATGAACATCGGCAAATGTTCATCTCTCCCTAAGTGCCAGTTTAGTTCTCAGCATCGCCTCGCTCAACATATCAATCTTATGGCAATGCGAGAACTTACAAATAGGATATGCCTCCCAAAGGGGTACGTGCTCTAGACCCCCAGCTCTCTCGCAGTTCCATTCGATGGCCCCACGGGCCCATTCATTAACTTGCGGCAAGTAGCCGCGTCCGCCCTGATCTGGGTCCTCGAAGCTTCGAGTCCCTAGACGGTCGCAGAATCCAGCTATTGCTGGTGCCGGCGAAGGCAGCGGCCCGTTCAAGTTCTTGTCCATATCCGTGTATTGATTTTGTAGTAACTGTACAGAAGGGTTGGTAGTTGCACTGACGGACCATTCCTCCTTGAGGGCATGCCCTTTATACAAAGGACGTGAGTTGACACTGGGACCCGCACAGCCACATCCGAATATGCCCTATAGCCCATACGGCTGTGTGATGATGCTAACTGACAGCCAAACACCAGATTGAGAGGAGTGACGATCAGTAAATAGATAGCGAGGGACCCTAGGACAGCCATCCACGGCTGAGAAACTCTCGCATGAATCATTTGAGCTGTACATGTCCATTGTAACCCAGACTCGAATCAGATAGAATTACGCCGTGCACTGCGGCCCTTGGTTCGAGCCGCTAGTGGTATGTTCTTTTCACCCACATATGCCGAAGGAAGACATCCTTCTTCTTCCCACTTCTCCAATATCTCCATCGCCGCATGGTAGCCTCGTTTCTGAATCTCCTCGAACTTGCCGAATTGCAATGTACCAAACTGCATAGCCGTCCGGTCAGCATCGGGCCCAGAGATGTAGTAAGCGGAAAGGGCGCACCTCCTGCACAGGCATCTGCATGTACAAACAGCCGCGCGCGACCTTGGCTTCCTCAAGAGTTTTGATGCTCGATACACTGAACAGAGACGTCAGCATGTTGCAATATATGCTGAGTAAGAAAACGTACTAGGCGAGCCTACTTTGGATCTCAGTGATAGCGGGCACGCTTCGCGCGCTCGAGAAAGGATTCCAACGGTTGGCCAATAACCACCATCCGGAGACCGAATCCCCAAAATTTCGTGGCGGGTTGTCTTCGATCTGCGAAACGGTCAGACGACTGCTGCGGACAGCTTCGTATTACTACGCACGGAGCCTACGTCGGAGGCAATGACTGCGCTCGCACCCATCGACATCATGGTCGAGACCTGAAACAAAGTTAGCACTAGTAGAACACGCTGGATGAACGTGTCATACTGGAAGGTTGTCCACTGGGAACAGAAGCTGTTAGCGGACCTATGGCGAGGTTCGTGAATGAAGCTCACGATATCCTCCATCGACAAGCATATTCCCACTGTCACATATCGGTGGTAGCAGACCCACAAGGGTCATCGACGCTCCTGTGGAGAGGCGTTGTCAGCACTGTCATACACCGAGCAGCCGTAAGTACATACGGATGAACCGCCACGCATAGCCCGTCTCGTGAATCTCCATAGTCGAGGTATTGATATTCGTCGAGTTACAGAAATAGGGGAGCCACATGTCTTCGATGTGAAGATCATAGAATGCCTTGGGACATCGGGTTCAGTAAAACGGACGGAAGGACAGATACCAGAGCGGACCTTGTAGATGGAACGATTGAATTCATGGCCCTAAAGTGAGAATATCAGGGCTGCGCGAGATAACAGGAACTAGGGTGCTTACGGTAGTGTAGGCCACCATGGGGTATGTGACATCGGACAGGATGCGCCAGATGTTCCCCATTCGTCCGCTGAATTGCTTCACACGGGCTGCGCTCGAGTAAAGATCGCCTTCTCGTGCATATAGTCCTCCGACAAATGCGCCGATACTTGTGCCTATACCCACGTCAGGCTTTGCACAAGAAGATAGGACGGCATCGCTGTACCTCCAATATGGTCCACTGGTATGCCATATTCCTCCAGCGCCCGCAGGACGCCCTGGGATGCGTCAGCACCGCTCCACGAAGCATCTCCGAACAGAAACTTACCAGGTGGGAGATGCCACGAGCACCGCCTCCGCCGAGTATGACTCCAATCGATCTCCCACATATCCGACGAGCAAGGCGAGCGAAGTCGTTTGTGTGCGGACCTCGCTGCGGCCGAGGGTCGGCTGAGCCCCCTCGATAGCGCTGTATGCCGCTTTGAACCCTGTCCTTGAGGTTCTTCAATGCAGTCACTGCGGCAGGATCTTGCGGGAGAGGTGTCGTACGTGATACTGAAACAATGATACCCTGGGATTCGTTGTGTTTCTGAGCTCATTTGACCTGCACTTTCGTTGCATGACTCACAGGAAGCTCCACGTGTAGATGTTGGTGGACCCACGGACGGTTCTATCGACGAGTTGTCAGTAACCTCCCCCAGCCCGTCTCACCATCCCCACTGACATACCTTCAGCCACGCACGAGTAGATCCTGGCACCACAGTTCGGTCAGGATGAAGAAGAACTAGCTCCTTCCTCGCAGTCGTCTTCATGGATAGCAGTAATCTCTCGTACTCTCCTAGCGTGGGGTCTTCACCCGCTCCAACCACCACCACGTAGTCCGCCTATGCATTCAGTCAGCGATGGGCACAGTAAAGCCCGGCTGGTACGCACTTGTCGAATGCATGTCTGCGTCCATGCACTACTGACAGCCGAGTCTGCGACGTAAAGCACGATACGATACTTTTGCTCTTGCTCCGCCAGCCACCCCGCCGCCTTCAATTTGCCCATGCGCGTGAAAGCATGTCTACCAAGATGGTCTGACACAGATGACTGGTTGAGGTAGAAAGTGGGAGCACCGATACTTTCGAGCGCAGCATAGAGCTTGCGGCCGAAGGCTTCGATGGGGACGTTGCGAGAAGACGGTATGATGGCGACTGTCTTCAGATTGCTGTTGCTACGGGAGGACTCAAGGGGTACGTTTCTCGTTGAAAAGTCGACTTCAGTCCTAACGCGAGACGCTATCGTGCGCAGAAGCCTGAATACGATGTCAGCAGCCATCGTCAACCGATACGGGAGACATACGCACTGTGCAGTTGTAGCTGGATGTCTGGAGGAGATTGCATTGAATAGTGTTTGTGGCATGCGTATGAGCTCGGTGTCTCGGATAGCGTGTAGTGTATTCCGCCTGGGGGAACTGGTGATGACGTCAAGCTCGCCAACCGTATCACCCTGACCATACTCAGCAAGGATGGTTACGCCGCCGCCCTCCTTCTCAGAGATAACTCGTAGACGGCCGTTAATTACGATGTAGAAGCTGTCGCTGACATCGTCAGGGCGCCAGAGAACCTGCCCTGCGTTGACTTGCACCCAGTCGAGAGAGCCGTCAATGTGCAACACTACGGGCAGTGAGTACAAGCGCATATTCCACATCTGTGTGACGTACCGAGAGGGGAGAGCAGTGAAATCAAACGCTTCGCCAATGTAAGCAGAACTATGGGCCTCTTTTCGAGCAACCTCTCCAATGCATTCGCGGGAAGGAAGCCAACGTAAGTGTCGGTCTTGGCCTTAATGTCCACGTAAGACGCGGTGTTGCACAATGAGGCTGAGAGGCTATAAGCGCAAGGACAAAATGAGGGAAATCTCACGCACAAAGATATCCTGCAATCCCACCGGGCTTGACAGTGAACAGAGGCTTCGGCAGGTCCTTGGGGGAGGGACCCTTGGGAGTCCGTGAAGTGGCATGTTTCTCGAAAGCGGGCGATTCCGTTTTCACCGAGGAGGGGCGAATCTCGCTTTGACGCGTGAGCTTCGGTTCCGACGCACCAGGTCCGGTAGGCTCAGGTAGAAGGATTTCCAAGAAGCCCTCGATCACATAAAAAAGTCCTGGGCGCTGTCAGTCTCGTTTGGCGTACTTCGAGTAAGCAAAACACACCGGTATTTCTCTGGCCAGCTTTGGCCAAGAGGGAGCCGGCAGGGAAAAACAAGATTTCTACTTCGTTGTCCAATCCACTGAGGTAGCCATCATCTCTGCCGGACGAAGACCCGGTCACGCTTGAAGAAGCATCATCGACCATCTCCAATAGCGACAAAGACCCGAACGAGGTACCAAATACCCCGCTGCGCGAGCGGCCTGCATCACTAGGGGGGAAAGCAGGAGACGCCTCCACAGACTCTTCGCCGCTCAAAGGGGGCTGCAAGAGGCCAATCGACTTCGCGATACAGGACATGACTTCGTCCCTAAGGTCAAATTCGTCTTTGGACAGACGTTGTACTCCATGCATGCTGCTGAGAGATGCGGACGGCGTCGGAAGAGGGGTGAATAGCGAGCTTCGTGAGCGTAAATGTGGTCTCATCGTGTCGGTAGAAGGGTCCGCAGAACTCAGCAGGTCGCCTGGCTGGACGTGCTGACGCGCTGTATTTCTTCTGGACGGTGTGGCTGTAGACCTCTTTCTGGAACTGTTATTGGTCGACTTGCTTGGCTCTTCCGATGTTTTGAGATCATCGCTGATGGAGGATTCGGACGAATTCTTGGACGAAGACGGATAACTGAAGTAGTCGCTATCCGCCTCCTCGTCGGGGGTCGATGCTAAAACACCGTCAAAGCGCTGACGCAGGTGCTTTAGACCGCCACCTTCGTAAAATGAAGGAGGGAGGGGATGGCATGCTATATCATTGATGGCCTTTTCGGTACGGAGAACCTCGGTAGTCAAGCCCAAATAGTTATGAGCGGCGTTGAATGTTACGCGAGAGAAGCGCGTCAAGATCACTGTGGGGACTTTAGCGCATGTATTATAGAGCTAAAGCAACAAATTGACCTTGCACGATATGAGCGGCCGCCTTGGGGAACTTCTTCGTGAGTCTCCTGAACGCCTCCGCGGGAATAACGGCAAGAGTACTGTCCTCCGTAGCTCTTGCGACTACTCCATAGGAACTGTGATTTGGATTGCTAGGGACGGGTCTCCGTCTAACTTGTGCTGTGGATGTCGTCCGATTCGATGTGGAAGACAGGCCAGAGACCGACGGCCCTTGAGACACAGACCGATGTCGTGACGGAAAATGCGGAGAGGACACGCCCACAGGATGAACAGTCGACCCAGAAGATGAGACTGAAGCCCCGCGCCCACGAGCCCGCGGCGACATGGCATCGGGTGAAGCGCGACGCTGTTTCGCCACGTAGTCCAGGTGCATCGTCGAAACGTCCGAATCAGAACGGTGTGGCCTCACGCGTACAGGAGGGCGCACAGAACTCCTCTCGCCGCTCACGACCGAATCTGCGTCAGTGTCCGCATGTGGGTCCTCGAGGGCCTCGTCATCTTGCCAGCTGATTTTGACGTTCTCGGTAAAGAGGCTCAGGATGGTAAATAGACTTGAGAGCGTGCCGCCGGTGCCAACTTCGTTCAAGAGCTGGTAGCCATTCATATCTTCATCGTCCCAAGATCCGCTACGCTGTCCATCGACGTGATTTCCCGTGCGCGCGAAAAGTTGCACAGTGCCATCGACCACGCAATAAAAACTCTTGTCTTGATCCAGCGAGATACTGTCACCAGCGATGAGTCGACGCGTCTGGAGGTGCCTAGCCAGCTCGTGGAACACCTTCTCTGAAGGTCAATCCGGAGGACTAGACGTGACAACAGCGGAAATCATACTGGCTTCTCCAAAAACCCGAATACTCGAACGGCTTGCAGGAACTCGTCCAGGTAGTTGTGGAATGCGGGCGCCGACTCTGGAGTATTGACATCGGGATGCAACTCCTGCGCATCGGCCTTGACGAGCGGTGGTTCCTTCAGCTTCGTATATATGTTCAGGTATCGGAATCGTATCCAGTAGTTCAGTGCCACCAATGAGAGACCGAACATGATGGCAAACGACCAGAAGTTAAGCTGAACGAGAATCCAGCTTTCTGTCAATGAGCATGGGGTGGGACTATTTGGACTTACGGTTAGTGTCATGGAATAGGAAAGCACCGCATATATGAACCTAGGGACAGATATAGTGGCAAACGCAACGAGTAGCTTTACCCACGACAACAGCCAAACTGGCCGTCAGTGAGGATTAGCGGATGCTCTCGAGTAAGTTATTGCTGCACTTACGAACGACCCAGAAGAACGACGAAAGGAATATAATGAGGGGATGCCCATCGTTATTTCCTGCAACCTCTATAACGCCCTCCATCGTGGTATGTTACGAGCAGTGTCCAAGAGATGCCAGAGATGTACCAAAGTGCTTGCTGGGGTGCTATATACGCTTTGCAGACATCCAGGAGCGCTGGGAGCAGATAGACAGGCGTCGCTAGATTCGTCCTAGTACGTAAGGCTACACTTGGGCTGTACTGGGACGTAAGATACGGAGAGGGATGGGAGAAACGTGCGTGGTGAGCGTTCGAGAGGAAGAGTCCTCCGACGCGCCTCCCCAGGCGGGTCCGCGGTCATTCACGTCTGGCGCCCACGCGTTGATGCGCGTGCGTATATACCCTTCTTGGACTCAGCTTCGGGCACGAGGTCCTAGTAATACCGCTCGAGATGCCTTCGGCCGGTAATTGCTATCACTTGCGTAGCTCCAAGAACATTGCAACAAATATATGTAAAATAGAAATAGAGTGCACTATCTTCATTCCGAGCCAAAAGGGTATGACCGTTTAAGGCCCCGAGCGTCCAACTTCCCATCGCCCGTGTCTGTCTGCTGCCTGTCCCTACCATCTTTCTTGTTCTCTTCCTTATTTAAGAGTCTCTCTGTGTCAGCCAGAACCTTTAACGCCTCAGGCGCACTCGCATTCGGCTCACACTCGTACTTTTCCTTCAAGCTCTTGACCTTATCCTGAATCGCGGCCTTCTGAACGGACGTGGACCTCCACCGTGGCAGTTTGCGCAGCTCGTCACTGTTGGGGTCGCCCCTCGAGACGAGTCCATGCCCATGCAGGCGACTGGGGTGATCCGGCGGGGTGCCAACCGTCGGCGCCGTTCCGTACGTCTTCTGCGCCTCTTCCCACTTGTGCAAAAGCCGCGGCATGTGGCACCGAATGATCGAGACCATGGCCGTTGCAAATCGCCAGATGCCCATAGGACTCTTCAGGTCGTACTGGACGGCATTGCGATCGCAGACGGTGATGACGGAATCCGTACCGTCGCCACTGGGTGGCGTCGCGTATGCGTAATCGAGGAGGAGGATCGGTCCGTCGGACCTCAAGCCAAACACGGGGAAATCGGTGATGCCGCAGACCTGGAGAAATTTCACGCTCGCCACGAGGTCGATGTAGTGCTGGTTCGCCACCTGTTCTGCATCACCTCCCTCCTTCTTCCACTCGGCAATGAGCACGGGAAGCTGGAGGAGGTCGGCGGTAACGGACTTGGGTTTGGCGAAAGTCTCCTTGTCCTTGTTGGCTGAGTCGTCTGCCTTCTGTCTAAGCCTGGTAGGATGTTTGCTGGGCATAATGTCCGGTGGACGGTAGTGGGTCGCTTGGGTTTTCACGAAGAATGCATCTTCCCCGGACGTGGCGTCTGATGCCCGCTTCATAGCGGGCCCTGAAGACGTGCCGATCAGTGCGAAATCTTGGAGAAGTCCGGACGAGACCCCGAGCACAGGGACACGAAAAGATGCGATTGCATCACAGATCGCCCTCTCCCTAATCAGAGTGGCCCGGCGGAGAATGTGATAGTCATTGAGATCACGGGTCCACTGGAAAACACGAGAGAGCATCGCCTGTGCGGACGTAAGCTCGTGCAGCACAGTGTCAGTCGATTCCGGGTACATGGGACCCATTCTTGCTGTCAACTCCGCCACAACATCAAAGGGGGCGTGCTTGTCAGCCGCTTTCACAAGTCGCTTTCCCCACTCCGCCACTGAGGGTTTGTCCACGCCAGAAAGGTACTGGGACAGCGCCATGCTTTCCGGAAGCCTCAGGGTGCACTCTAGCCTAAAAGGTGTCCCGATGTCACCGCCCAAGGAAATAGAGACATGAATAAGTGACGCAGAACTTACCGCTCGTTACCGTGACCTTCAGCCGCATCGGGGCGAAAAGCTATGTCTGTTTGGAATTCTTGGTCCTTGTGGGTGAACGTGTGCAAGAGCAGCGCGTTAACGGGCACTCGCCATGTCGCTTCATTTACGTGATCCCCGGGAAGTTGCTTCAATTTGATGGCTCGTATCATGGCGTATGTCTCCAGGATCTGAAGAAGCATAAGGTGAAGAAACGGCTCGATCTCGACCTCGCCTGGTAGCTGGGTTCTCTTGTCGAGATTCTTTACAAGATCAGGGTTCTGTTTCTGATAGGTGACAATAGTAGTAAATATATCTTCGAAATCTTTGATGAGGGATGCGTCGAGGTGAATGTCACAGTCTTCGGACAGAGCCCATTGTGACCTCTCCTCGTCCTACTCACAGATGAGTCCTGCATGCCACTACCAGGTGAATCAAACTCACATATGTTAACCACTCTTCTGGCCAGTAAATTTGTGTATAACGACGGAAAATGTCCCAATGATGGTGGTTCGAGGCGGCTGACCCAGTAATTACGAACCGGTCAAACAACCAGTGCATCACGAGGCAGTTGTCTTTATGCTTTGGAGACATCTTTGCGCACCTGAAAGGTAACAGACATTGATAACGTAGCTGTACGATAAAGTATAACATTTACGCAGACACTGATAGCTGAGACTTTTGGCCGAGGAAGCTAAAGCTGTCATCCTTCGACTTGAACTCGCTTGATCTTTGAATTTTGATGCCAATCGCTGGCTTCGGCTCAATTGTGACATTCTAAAGCGCAGTGTTAGACAAGGTGCAATTAGTTATAGGAGGTTGCGTGCAATGAATGCCGTGTTTTCTCTAGCTCAACCTCAGGTTCCATCTCCTTACTCACATTTGAGGGCGAGCTACTAGATATGGGTCAGCACTTTGTATCGTGATGTCGCAGGATAGTTGTTGGCACCTTAAAGCGTTATGAGTCTGCTTGTCGCTAGCGGAAAATGCGGCTTTAGCATGTCACCTGCAAGAAACTAAGTAAGGACATACAGAGCTCGATGTCCCAGTTGTTTTTCAATGTCTGCCGTCCTCAACATTGGGGTGGGCTTGGTGCCGGTGGGTGACATTTTGGGTAGGGTGACACCTTCAAGCCAACGCGTGATTCTGCTATCTGGATCGTCGGAAGGGTATAGGGAGCCAAATGTGTCTGTCCTCCATTGTTCCTGGAGCGGTATATAGCTCTCCAAAATCGACCGGTTTGATGCCGCACACTGCCGGAGATGCTGCACAAGGCCCCTTAGTTGAAGAATTGCCCAAAAAGCCGAAAACACATCGCCCGGGTCACAAAGATCTAAGGTCATTTGCTCGCACAAGTGAATCTCCGACTAATAGATATCACATCCTAAATTAGAGAAATCTCCACATCCAGTAGATATGACTCACATATGCTTCATCTTTTGGGTCTTTTTGATACCAGCCGATGACGAAGGAGATCGTGGGCGAGTAGGGACTGTACTGGATGCCAACCATGGGATGTGGCAGGCCCCAGGTTCGGCGCTGATGGAGGACGGCTGACATAGCGACAGGGAGGTCCGGCGCCCTTGCCATGCACAAGATCGGAATTTTGCAGATTTTTCTTCTGGCCCATGGCTTCCAGCGATTGTATACGTGGGCCGACGAAGGAGGATCTACGTCGTCGTCTGAAGCCGATGAGCACGCCGAACGGGTCGTCTTCTTAACCTCGAGTAGCGTTGTCTCTGGGACCGCGCCGCGTTGGTGTCCTGATTCGAAGATGTCTTCGTCACCCACGCAGATTGCGGCGGTCAGTGGTATCCGCAGTGCGGACCAAACATGATGTATGGCGGGATGCACCCCAGGTATACGGGGCACGGCGAACCACGAGTCGCATCTGCATCCCTGTCTCAGCCTGTGTACCTGAGGCTCCAAAACAATGACGCACTCTAAGAGGACCTCGCGGTCCATGTAGATGCAAGCCGACATGATAGAGTAGACGACGGACGTCGCAAGGTCTGGAGAAAGCGAGTCGTCCGAGCCCAATGAACCCTGAGAGCGAATCAAGTGGCATGCACGAAGTGCGGCGCTGAATACATGTGCTATATCGTCTCTGTTTGCCAAATTCGAAGGAGTGGACATAGTGCCGGGAGGCAGCTCCGCTAGCAGATAATGCAAATGCTCGTCTACTTCGGGGTATGACCCCTTAAATCGCATATTAATATAGATAGTACACCGAAGAGGGATCTACACATACGTCTCCGCTTATCGCAGGAATCTGGAGCAGGATATCACGCAGTTCGCGTGCTCCATCAGGCCAAGCCACGTCATTTTCCTCCGGAAAATGGTACAAGATACCGCGACATATTTCTTGAGTCAAGATGTTGCGACTAACCATGGACGATCGGACGAACCGAGGCTGGTAGTGCAAACAGAATATTGGAGTATGCGGCAAGAGAGTTACAAAGGAAAGGGGTTCCGACAACGCCTCCGCCCTTTGTGGCGCTTGATCGCATCAACCGGTAAACTGCACGGACTCGGTCGCGGGTTGGGAGAAAGCCCGACGTGCTTCAAACGGGTCCTCCAGAAACTCGCTGGCCCACTCATAATAGGTGTCGAAAGGCATGGCACGACTGGGATCATCACTTGGGCGTCGACCCTTCGGAACGCATGTCACCTTGCCCAAGAGAAAGTGAACGGCACCCCTGCAGCCTCTTGAGCACAAGAACGTAAAGCCTATGTTCATGCGTCAAGAATACAATCAGAGCGA
>NW_006767628.1:4185457-4197618 GCF_000300595.1 Phanerochaete carnosa HHB-10118-sp
GCGGACCAAACATGATGTATGGCGGGATGCACCCCAGGTATACGGGGCACGGCGAACCACGAGTCGCATCTGCATCCCTGTCTCAGCCTGTGTACCTGAGGCTCCAAAACAATGACGCACTCTAAGAGGACCTCGCGGTCCATGTAGATGCAAGCCGACATGATAGAGTAGACGACGGACGTCGCAAGGTCTGGAGAAAGCGAGTCGTCCGAGCCCAATGAACGCTGAGAGCGAATCAAGTGGCATGCACGAAGTGCGGCGCTGAATACATGTGCTATATCGTCTCTGTTTGCCAAATTCGAAGGAGTGGACATAGTGCCGGGAGGCAGCTCCGCTAGCAGATAATGCAAATGCTCGTCTACTTCGGGGTATGACCCCTTAAATCGCATATTAATATAGATAGTACACCGAAGAGGGATCTACACATACGTCTCCGCTTATCGCAGGAATCTGGAGCAGGATATCACGCAGTTCGCGTGCTCCATCAGGCCAAGCCACGTCATTTTCCTCCGGAGAATGGTACAAGATACCGCGACATATTTCTTGAGTCAAGATGTTGCGACTAACCATGGACGATCGGACGAACCGAGGCTGGTAGTGCAAACAGAATATTGGAGTATGCGGCAAGAGAGTTACAAAGGAAAGGGGTTCCGACAACGCCTCCGCCCTTTGTGGCGCTTGATTGCATCAACCGGTAAACTGCACGGACTCGGTCGCGGGTTGGGAGAAAGCCCGACGTGCTTCAAACGGGTCCTCCAGAAACTCGCTAGCCCACTCATAATAGGTGTCGAAAGGCATGGCACGACTGGGATCATCACTTGGGCGTCGACCCTTCGGAACGCATGTCACCTTGCCCAAGAGAAAGTGAACGGCACCCCTGCAGCCTCTTGAGCACAAGAACGTAAAGCCTATGTTCATGCGTCAAGAATACAATCAGAGCAATAGCATGAAAAATTACAGGATATTCCACCAAGTTACGATAAAGTACTTCCATTAGCCTGATCAAGCTCGAAGTGGGTGAACTTCGCGTAGTACCAGTGCACACCGTATGCAAGACCCTGGCCGCCTCGTTGTCAATTTTGTACTTCACTACCAGGACGCATTAAGGCACTGTATTTACGCATGCATTCTTGCGTGCCTGATTCAGGCGACTTTGCAGTACTAGTTTGCACGGACTCGGACATGTGCGGGAACACAATTGACTCCAAATCAAAAGTCACGTGAGTCTACGGATTTTTTAGCGCCCAAGTTGGGCCGAGCCGCGGGCACGGCGCCCTCGAGTCCCCTGTTAATTTGACCACCACACGACCCGCGCGATGTCCAGCAACGGGACGCCTTCGGCCTCAAATAGTTCGACTTCGGAGGAGCCGGGAACCTTCGAGCGGTGGAGGCGACGATTTGGTGCCATGACTGGCCTCGGTGCGACGGAGCAGGAGAGGTGGTCTGAGATGCAGACATACCAAAATGAGACCTGCGAGAAGTGGAAGAGGCAGCTCATGCGGCAAAGTTCGTCCTACAGTTCTGCCTGCCCACAGCTGCTCGTTTATAGCGCTAACTATAGGTCTCTGCACGACTTGATGATTGTAGGCCCCGCGATTGTGTTCATGCTTGAGCACCTGAAGAGAAACGGATGCGACGTTGGACCGCAAAATATCGTCTGCGAGCCATGTTCGACTGTCAGGGCGGGAGGGTTCTCACCGGATGCAGGAGCTATTACAATATGCCAGGAGCGCATACTGCACAAGCAGCATATGGAGGATACCATCATGCACGAGCTTGTTCACATGTACGATCATTGCAAGTTCAAGGTCGACTGGAAAAACTTGCGGCATCACGCGTGCAGCGAGGTTCGTGATGCTAGGGCTAAGCGTTGCTTCCTATTTGTCCTCACATTGCTGTGTCCTATCATCAGATTCGTGCCAACAGTCTTAGCGGTGACTGCAAGTTTACACGTGAGTTACGACGTGGATTCCTGTCTATCTCGAAGCAACATCAGGTAGGCGCGGTTAATGTGTCGTTCACCTTGGCAGGTGATACTGACGCCTCGGACATGACAGGCTTGTGTTCGCCGACGAGCGGTGATGTCTGTCCGCGCCAACCCCGCGTGTCCAGACGATGAGACTGCGGAGCGAGCTGTGAACGAGGTCTGGGAGAGCTGCTTCAACGACACTCGGCCGTTTGACGAGGTAAGCTCACGTTGCTACCGCTCTTCTCACGAGTCCCGGGTGATACTGACACATGACTGTGATCGTGAAGATTTTCTAGACGTACAGAATGTACATAGATGCATCTAGCGTGTTCGGACTAGCATGCAGAGAATACCAAGTGCTGCCGATGTTGTGTATTTGAACATCGTTGCTGTCGTGTGCTGCATTTTACGGCTCTTGTTGGCCTAAAGCGTGGGGGGAATTGCCCGAAATTTCGCACAGCCATAGTGATGATGCGGACACACTGATGGGGCGCGCGACGAGAATAGCCCCAGAAGCTTCTGTGGTCAGCCACGTGCGGCGGGCCGAATGTACATAAGCCTCGCTTTAGTCTAAAACCCGCAAGGCTTTTTGCAAGTCCAACTTCTCCTTCGACCACTCTCCCTCCCTCCTAGCGACTGCCTTTCCCTCCCTCCTCCCTCTCCGCACCGTTCTCTACGACCAGCCACGATGTTTTTCAAGCTCAGGTATGTGTTCAGCAGCCATGCCATGGTTGCACAACTTTGGTGCTCACATGCCAGTTTTCTGCATAGCACCCTCGCCGTCCTTCTCCCCTTCGTCCACGCTCTGACGATTAATACGCCCACCAACCTCACCTCCGCCGGCACTGCGACAATCTCATGGACCACCGGTCCGAACGACCCGTCCACCTGGTCGCTGGAGCTTTCAAACCCCAACAACTTCCATAATACGTTTGCCATTGCCAACAATGTCGACCCAGCCGCGGGTTCCATCAATATCCCACTTCCCCCTGTCCCTTCTGGGTAAGTAACCCGATAGCCATAACGCTTCTGACGACTGATTTGTTGTATGTTCAGCGATGGTTACATTATTGAGGCCGTCAACATCACGAATATCAACGACGTGTTCGCCATGTCGGGTGACTTCTCCATCGCTCCTGCTGTCTCTTCTACTTCGTCGAGCGCGTCTTCCACCACATCTGGTTTGTCTTCCACCTCTGGTTCCTCTGCGGCCTCTGTCACGTAAGCCTCATTTGTGACTACCGATAACTCGCCTTTCTGACCCGCCAATGCAGCTCGGGTAGTTCCGGCGCTAGCGCAAGCACCTCGTCGTTCGGTACCACTGTCTCGGGCTCCTCTACGCCAGCTTCATCGGGCACTGGCACTTCCAGCACTACTGGAAGCAGCCCGAGCCCAAGCTCATTCAACGGCAACGGCGCTGCGTCGATGGGCGTCGGCTCCTGGTTCGCCATGGCTGCTGCTGCGATCGCCGGCGGTCTCGTCGCCGTCTAGGCAACGCCGGACGATCTTTCAGCAACGTTGGCAGGAGAGATGATCTGGACGAACGCTTGCATTTCAGGTTTTATTTCCTTTCCCCACGCCTTTACGGACTATCGTTACCCAGACTTTCTTTATAGTACTCATGGACTTCAGCATGCACGCACTTGGACTGTACCCTTCCACGTCTATAATCTACATTCGTGACTTTGTGAATACATTGGGGACCCTTGATATACATATAATATGAACTGAAGCGTGTGTGGTCTATGTCGCTATGTTTCCGTTAGGATCGATGGTCTCCCGATCGAAACAGGTGTCGCCTAAACCACGGTGACTTCTTGCCGTCCAAACGCGCTAGGCTTGTTCAAGGACCGCCTCATCCGATCTGCTGCCGTCGGCTCGGGGCTGGGTGAGACTAGAGGAAACATGGGCCTCGCTATCATTAGGCACGGCGTCCGATCCTGGAGTCTGCAGTAGGGGCTGGCGGTCTCCAGTCCAGAACCTGCAGGCGGCGAGAACATCCTAAAGTCATATGAGTCCGTGATTAGCCTGAAACAGTCACAGAAGGCGTACTGAGGAGGATGCAAAGATCAGGAACGTAGTCAGAGGCACTTTAAACGTCTCGGTCAATGCTATGCTAGAAATTCTCAAATGAAAGCGCAACGCAGCGTACTGGCAGCTTCGTAGACAATGGGGATGACGTGCGTCGCGGAGCTCGTGAGATAAAAGCCCAGCGCGAATAACCTGTTCAAGAGCCCGATGTTGAGTATGGCCAATTCTGCAGGGGTGGACGGAAACTTGATGTGCAACTCACACGAAGAGGAAGAGTTGGCAGACAGTGAACGCTAAGACTCTGAGGCATAGGCCTTTGCCGAAAACACGACACGGTTTAAGGTGTGGGACGTTCCGCCAGATGCGTCGGCACTGAACGATGGTGTAAATTTGCAGCGATACTGTGAAGAAGACGATGCAACAAGAGAAAATTTCGAGCCCGCGGCCGCTAGGTCGCAAGTTCCAATTATTCCCATAGAAACGATACAGATAATGCGGGACCTACTATGACTTATGCAGCAGTGTACAATAGTAGTCGTCGGGCAAGTGCTTAACTGCCTCCGGGTATGCGGCTCCAAGCTAAGAACTACATGAACCTCATGTAATTGGAAACATGCGTACGCCAACTTACGCTTGCGGTTGTGAGCGCGAATATGACAAAGATCGCGTATGGCAGGGCAACCAGCTGTGAAGATCGTTGATATGTTTTGTAACGAGACAGCCCAATTGAGATGCGTACCAGACGGACCCTAATTTTGCGACGGAGACAACAGGCAAGAAACTCTGTCTCGCACAAGACCTCTAATAGCAGCGCCAGGGAGGCAACGCTGTACATGGGGTCCGAGCCGTGTTTGAGAATCGCTTGAGCCAAGCATAGACCGAAAGGCGGATTAGGGTTGAGGATCTCTTCTCCATAGTACCTAAAATACTCGCTTTCAGCTCTTAAAAAGACATGCACTAGGTGATCTGAACGCACAACAAGGGTTGCGGGACGGTGCTCAGGATGCTGACGAGTAATAAGTTTCGCATGGCAGCGTTCCGTTTTCTGACCTGCTTGGAGATACAGATGATCCCCAGCAAAGCGGTAAGGAGGGCCTGCCCCACAGTAAGGAGTACGAACAAGACGTTCAGCAGCGCAACAGGGTCCCGCCCCAGCATCGGGTACATGCCGTCTGAGGCATCCGGTGCCTTGTGGTGTTCGTCATGTCCCGAATGCTCTAGCGACATCTTGTACCTGCAACCGAGACCTGCAGCCGGGCGGGTCTAGGCAAAGCCGCGAGCGAGCCGCTGTTGTGCCGTCGATGCAGACTGCCAGAGGATGGCCCTAGGGTTCTAGAACAGCGGCGCAGGATATCGGTGAGGGCACGAGGGAATATTCCGATTACCGGCCTTAAATTATAATCTAAAAGCGCAGGTCTGGCATGAGAACGCTCATCAGCATCGGAACACAGCCTGACGCCACCTTTGACAGTATCCGTGTTGGTTACTGCGTTGAAGCTGAGCACGGCTGACTGATATGAACTGGAGATACTTACCCGGAAATTGCATATGGGCTAAGCTCCATGCTACGGTTTGGTACAGCCAGGATGAGCTCTGCAATCAAATGAGATCTCTTGTACTCCAACCATCTGTTGGACACATAACTCATTGAGTTATGCCATAACCGGAATTTCAACCTGGCTATGCACATCCACTGCACGACGTCGTCAGTGATCAGTGATCGTAGATTTTGGTGTTAGCACTTACAGCTCCCTCGAAAGCCAGTTGTTTAAACGTGTTGAACGTCGAAAGTAGGGTCCACAATCCATTCCACACTGGTTTACGACGAGTCGTGTATGAAAAGGCAATGATCTCGCTGCGCGGCGTTCAGAGCTCGACAGTCAAGAAGCCACAAAGGCCTTATGAGCGCTTCTTGAGTGATGAGAACAGCGTGAGAACGTCTTGCCTGATACGGCGCTGAGCTGGAGATGGGCGAAGGAAACGATTCCGGAGAAGTTGTTGCAAGGCCCTACGGTTGCCAAAGCCTCTCGTCCTCCCTTTCTTCACCTTTCTCCTCTCTACGACTCGTCTGAGTCGTGTTCGCTTTCTCCAGGCTTCCACTGTGTGGTCCATCTTTCTTGCATCACATCACGAGCTAGTTATACGCGTGTCAGGCGTACACGGGAGACTTTGCAGCTTGAGGTATCGTGTTATTCGCGCTTTGCGCGAGAACGTGCAACTTCAACTCACCTCTCCTCGTCCTAGGAGCAGAGGTTAATCTATGCGAAGCAGTTCCACTCACTAACGACCGCCGCTCTCTACGATCATCATGCCCAAGACTAATCGCTCGGATAGTTCCTCTGCTCTCTCACCCTCCTCTACTGGTCCCCAGCCATCATGGCCCGCTCCAAAAGCTCCGTTGTCTCCCCACCGGCTGGCGAAACTTGCTAACGCCCTCGGTGTGGCGACTCCAGTACCTGCATCAGGCACCCTTGTCCCTTCTCTTGCCTCCAACATTAGTAGCTCGGGTCTGACTCTGGCGTCACCCCTCTTTCCTCACGATGCACGAGGCAGGTCTCCAACACCGTCAGTAGCATCCTCACATCTACCGGCGGCTCCTTCCACGTCAAGATACCTTCTGCATGTCATACCGCCCCGCCATCTGCCGCATGACACAGATACTCTTGCCCCCATCCCACTTACTGCCTCAGGATATCATACTCAGTTCCGAAGAGGAGTCCTCGTCCCCGTTTATTCCACGTTGCAGTCGCAGTTGACCGCGATTGCTCGGGAATACGCTCTGCCGAGTACAGTCGGTATGGTTCTGTATCTCATCACGACCATGAACGCCGCACACAATGAAGAGCCGGGGCCAAGAATATCTGAGGACATCTGGAAACACATCTGGGCGAGGGTGGTTAGGGCCGAGAAAGACGAGATTCCTGCGCCAGGTCCCAAACCTTTCGGTCTGGGACTTGGGTACGGCGTAGCCGGCAGGTCATCACCTGCACTTCTTCAGGACGTGACTAGCAATCCATCGCAACAACCGCAGAACTTGCGTGCTTTTGTCTCATCCCAGCTCCCTGAGATCTCTCCGCTGACACCGTCGCCGTCGACTCCGTCCCAGTCTCCGTCGCCAAGCGATGTGGACACTCCGGATTCTGCTTCGTCTGTAGCCCCCTCCACAGATGCAAGCTCTCTTCCCCTTCCAGGTCTCGAATCACCAGCGCTGGTGCCAGTGCTTGCGAAGGTCGAGTTTGACATTGACAGGAGGAATGCCGAGTGGTACAAGGCTTGGGTACGAAGTAGGAGAATCACCCATGCGAAGAGAGCGGAGAGTCGGGTGAGCGGAAGGAGTCGATCTCTGAGCGAGAACGGCGAGGGTGGTGAGGAGGGTGAGGAAGGGACCAAGAAGGCACCGATAGACTTGCGTTTGGTGGACAGGATGAACAAGCGGGCAAACCGCCCAGCTTTCTTGGTGACGGAGGAAAAAGACGAAGGGTACGAGCTGCTGGAAGATGAAGGCAATGACGACTTGACCGCTCGTCTGGATGCCATGGGGGCAGATGGCGACCCCCTGGATGATGTCTTCGGCACCGACGCGGAAACTTGGGCAGAGATGCGCGCGGAGCCTGAAGCAAGGCAGAACAACAATCCTAACGTCGTTGACCTTGCTCTAGATGCAGCCGCTGTCTCTAACCTTCCTGATGACCTTGAGGAGGGCGACGAATCGTGCATGTCGGTGCCTGACGATGAAGCCGATGTATCCGAGCTGCTCAACCGGATGCCGAAGCCTCCTCTGACGGTGGCTATTCCGTCAGAGGAAGAGGCGGCAGTTCTTGCCAAGCGGCGGTCCGAGCCTGCGACTGCCGGTACCGTTAAGAAGCACGTTCCCCCTCCTTTACATCTCATGCTACAGAACCACGGCGAGCTCGGCGTCCCTGAGCAGAGTCCACAGCCATCGAGTGCGAGCAGCGCTCGGCTTGCATACTTGGCAAGCCCATCGTCAGATGTTGCGGCCCAGCAATCGGAACCAGAGACCAACCCTCATATATCAAGCCATTCGCTCTTTCCTGACGAGGACGAGGACGAGGACGAGGACGAGCTCGACGAGGAACTGCTGAAGAATGTCAACATCAGGAGTCCTGAGGATGAAAAGCGCGACGGTGCTGTCTTTGGCGATTTGGACCTTGGGTTGGATCCATCAATCACAGATGACGGTGATGTAAGTCCTGTCCTCGTCGCTTCCTTACCCTGTACTAATGATAAACCGCTACAGTACGACGATTCCGACCCTTACGACAGAAGGAAGAGTCAGTATATCATGGCTGCTCAGTTGGATGAAATTGAGAAGGTCGGTGTGGTCGATAAGTTCAACATCCTAGTTCGTATATTAATACACTACAACTAGAATCTTGCCCAGTTCTCTCCTCGTCCACACCTTCAGTCAATTGACATGAAAACTGAGGATATCCCTGTTCACCGCCGTGACCAATCCAATGCCTCGATGCGTTCACCATCTCTGACTCTATCGCCTCGCAAGGGTGACGTCTCTCCGCCTCTCAAGTTAGTCCCCTCTAGCTCGTCTAGTCGTGCGTCCTGACGATCCTTTGAAAGGAGTCCTGGTGCAACTGAAGCAGCATGGCCTGCGGTCCCATATTCTGCGCTCAGTAACAAAGACGAAGACAGGCTGCCATCCCCACCTACATTCGCATTTAATGGTATCACCACTGAACCTCCCAAACAATTCCAAAGACGGTCTACCAGATCCGATGCCCCTTCGAACGAGACGGTTGCGCGACAGCGTGCACTAGCAGAGGACAGTGGCTTGTATCCACCACTTACCGCGCCCAATATGTTCGGCTCTGCGCGCAGTCTCGATTCGCCCGTTATACCGCTCTCCCCTGACCCGTTTGGACGGTACCCTTCGGAGGCTGAGGCAAGTCGCATCGAGTCGGAACGGAATTCGCAATCCTATAGTGATGATGGTTCTACCACTCATGTTGCCAGCTTTCCTGATAGGACCTCATCCCTGGCGACTCCTAGCCCCGTTCTCAACGACTCACGACCCCAATCTCGGACGCCATCTAGCCGCTTCTCCATGGAATCTGATGAAATTGCTGAGGTAGTCAATGCACGAGCGAATAGTAAGCCATCGTCGTCCTCGCTGATGAGCGTCAAGAACATCAGAAAGCTGTGGAGGAAGAGCGATGTAAAGCGAGAATCTGTCAGCACACAAGCGAAGCCTGAATCTCGCCCAGTATCGCCCAACATGCCTCCGCCAGCCCCTCCAGTTCCCCAGCCTCAGTTTCAACCTCAGCCAACCGGTCGGTCAAGAGCAAAGTCGATATCTAAGTCATCGATCCCCGCGTCTGAATATCCACCCTTTGTCCCTGCGAGCATACCTCCACGAGAGACTATGCGTGCCCTTTGCTTCGATCAGGAGTCGCCATATCCTGTTCATCCGGTTAGACCTGTTCGCTCACCGTCACCGCCCCGTCCTGTGCCCCAACAAGCGCCCCCTACTCCAGGTTTGCAGAGGAACAGTGTCCGGAAGTCTATCCTCAAGTCCCTGAGGGGTGGCAGTCTTTCGGCAGGCTCGGCCAAGAGCTCGATCTCCTCGACGACCTCACGTTCCAGCACCGAACAGCAGCAGGCCGAGCCGACGCGCAAACGGAAACCAAGCATACTCTACGTGTCTGTAGGTGCCATGCGCTCCTCGCCCTCGCTTGGTTCCGCTGCGTCCTTTGGCGACATCCCACCGAGCCCGATGCTGCCAGAACAGTATGTGCAGCACAACCGCTCGGCGAGCCGGCATTCGCAGGGCCGCAGACCTAGTATGTCCTCGAATGCCTCTGCCTCGTCACCACCCCGTGTTCGGTCCCCACTGCTGGCGTCCTCCTCTCCTCCCCGGAACGGGCTCGCGGCTGTAGGCCGCCAGTCGCATGCATCCGATTCTTCGTTCGGGAGCCGGCCGAGCGTCGACGTGTCCCAGTTCGAGATCGTCTCTCCCCCGAACGGTTCGCTGTCGTATCCCTATAACGGCTTGGATCTGTCTGTCTTGGCTTCCCGGGAATGAGTTGCTTCTACTTCTTTAACGCACATTGCTTTCATATCTTACCCTTTGAATAGCTTTACTGACTTTGTTACAAACTGTCTCTCCACTGTACCATCGTTCTGCTCGCTTTATGGCTAGTCCAAGCTTTCCTTTCTGCTTTCGCTTGGAACATGCTGTATTTATTATCTAATACTGTCGCTACTTTGTCGCAGAAAGCTATTCTGTTTGGGTCGATATTTGGGGGCCGTTCCCGGCTTCTGCTTCATCTGCCGTTCGTCTTCCACGGACACGCATGCATCCAACCACCTGTGGTACATTACACTCCTAGCATCCCTCTTGGGCATATATAGTACATCCTCTACCTCTACGGCATAACAAAATGCAACCAATACGACTAGGAATACGCAGCCTTCCTTTTCGTAACACTACTGTTGCCTGCGAAGAGCTCCAGCTAGAACTGATGCTCGGTGGAGTCCTTGCCAACCGCAGATGTGCTCGAGGAACCAGCAGATAGGGTGTTAAGAATGCGGTCGACGTAGTTAGCCCCGCTCCTGCACAGTATAGTGAGCATTGATGCAGTAGACGACAGGCGCCAGGGGGGAGGGGTCTACGTACCATTTCTGGTGCGTCAGAACATCGCAGCCCAGAGCCTTCTCTTTCTTTTGTACGAGGTCGACGTACGCAAGCATCCCATCATTCTTGAAGCGAGAAGCAAGCTCACAAGTCGCCGCCGCATTCAGATGCAAGCCAGCAAGGGAGACTAGCTGGAGGACGAATCTGCAAGACCTCAGCCGAACGTCATCTTCGCAAAGGAGAGAAACGCCACTCACCCTTCTTTCGCCAGGTCCCAGATATAGCTCTTCAGGCCCTCGTCCGAGAACCCCTGCCCAGCCCAGTTGAAGCTCGGGCTGAGGTTGTAGACGAGCCACTTCCCGGGGTAGCGCTCCCGGATCTTGCGTGCAAAGTAGCGCGCCTGCTGCAGGTCGGGCAGCTTCGTCTCCAGCCAGATCATATCCGCGTACGGCGCGAAGCTGAGCGACCGTTTAATTGCGGCCTCGACGCCACCGGTGTAATGGTAGTAGCCCTCGCGCGTCTTCGGAGCTGTGATGAGGGGTTATTAGTAAGGTGAGCTGAAATCGAGAAGAAGGGGCGGCTCACAGTCCCAATCCCAGCGGATGCGCTCTCCGAGGATATCGGCCGCGATGTCCCGAGCTTCGGTATTTGACTTGCCGCCAACAGCTTCGAGGTAATGCTTGAGGGCAGAATCCTTGGCCGCGGCGCTTATCTTCGAAGAGTTAGCAATAGCATGTTCCACAGCTATTCTACAGAGTTAGCGTTCGTCTCAGAATCAGAGAGTGCACTTTCGTACGAACCTTGGTTGTAAGTGCAGAGAGGATGCTCCGCGAGCCATTCCTCCTCGATCTTATCAACTTCTGCACCGGTCGCACCGCGAGCTTCAGCCTCTTGAATGACTTCTGCAAGGCCTTTGCCAGGAGCTATCGTTCCTCTAGAACGGGATTAGTTGCAATACACAAACAATACAGCTCGACGTACTTGATGAACTCGTGGTCCAGGATGTCCACCGTGCTGGAAATGAGCTTTCCCGACTCAGCATCCGTCCGCGCAATCAATAGCATGCTATTGTACATCATGTCCAGTTGGAAACGTGCTGCAATGAGCCTGGACGCGTGCGTGGACGCAGGGACGAGAACCTTGCCTGCAAGGTGTCCGCACTTCTTGCCGCCTACAAGCTGGTCTTCGAGGTGAATACCGGCCGCTCCCTGCAACCGTGCTGTGAGCCCAGGGTTTCCCAGAGTCTCAGTCAACGCGTACCGACTCGGCGAACAGCTTCGTGAGCTTCATAACCGTAGAGGAACCACCATGCCTACGTCTTTCGTAAGTATAGCTCCAGTCTTAGAGCGTGTGAACCGACCCCATGTCCGCATCAGCAATAATAGGCCGAAGGTAATCCACATAAGGAGTCTTCGCGCGAGCTTCCGGTGATAAGGACCAACGCTCGTCATAGTGCTTCTTGTCATGGAGTAGTTGGGCTCTGTGAACGCGCTGGACTTGGTTGGGAACAGTCGTGTATGGGTAGTCTCTGACGCGTAAGATTAACAGGAT
>NW_006767628.1:4198609-4215489 GCF_000300595.1 Phanerochaete carnosa HHB-10118-sp
TTTGTGTCATTTGTACGGGATCAACGGCACCCATGGTATGCACCGGCCTCCCTTCCTTCGAACGCTCCTCGAACAGCCGCCATAGCTTGTCTGCCAGTAACGCAGAGGACAGTGGCAGCACAGGCAAGGAACCTTGCTTGGACGTGACGACTTCGGCAGTGTATGGTCTCTTGAGATTGGCAAACCGCGGCTGATCAAAGAATGCTTGCGTCTGTTGAACCCGCGCTTTGAACTGCGAGTCTTCGTCAGCCGGGGAAGGTGGAGACAGTGGTAGAGCTGGCAGGGATCCGAACGCCCGAGTAGCAGGGAGGAAGAGCTGTGAGCGGGCAGCCCTAAGCAAAGATGTAGACATGGCTGTGTGGTCAAGAGAGTGTGTAGTTGCAAGTATTACCACGCCGGCTTTTATGCAGACCGGCGGGGAGAGGGAGCAGAAGGAGCGTCTGCGTTAAAGCCGACGCGTCCGAAAAAGCGGGGAAATTATGCTCAAAGCGGGGTACCAAATGCGGATATCCTCATCAGCTTTGTGGCACTGAGATCGCGGCATCCTCCTTCAGCTCTCCTTGCCACACGCGTCTATGGTCACCTGAGATTTGACCATGGACATCGACGCACACGAGGAAGTCCTCGACAAGCTCCTTCACCCAAATAAACAACATGCAAAGGATCTTTTGAAAGAGCTTGGTCTTGCAGGCCTGCCTTCGCGAGAACAAGTACACCGCGAAATCGAGGAGAAGCTACTCCTTCCTCAGGATAAATTTCCGGAGCACTGGCTCCCGTCGTATCAGGTGTACGCGTTTATTTAAGCCTAGCGTTCTTTTCGCTGAGACTTGCGCCTGTAGACACTGGGAAGAGAAGCTGGACATCCCCTCTCTGCTCAGCTGCGAACCATCGCCTCCACCCACTAGCCTTTCCTTCGTCCGGTCAGGTCTCCACGGGAAGGTTACAGGGTATGCAGAGGTTTGTCGTATAAATTAGTACAGTATGGGAACAAACTATACTCGACGATTCATAGGTTCGCAATCCTCCTGTAGCCTCTGGCTTGACCTCCACATCGCTAGATCGAGCACCGGCTCCAAGCACAAATTTTGTCAGAGGAAAAACTGGTTTCGTGCCCTTCTGGCCTGGTGGCCTAGAAGAGGTAACTAAGGATGCGATATCTATCAAAGATTTGGACGAGAACACCAAAGGGCTCAAGAGGATACCTCCTGGTTTCAGCAGAGGCTTACGACTGCCCGGTGATACAGACGATACCGAAGACGAGGAGCTTGCTGATATCAACACACGGTCAAAAATCGATCTTCAGGTGGCATTTCTGTGGGTTTGCTTCGATGTAGCTGACGTTCTTTGTGCAGAATGGCGATGTCTACCATCCAGAGGATGAAGCACAAGCCGCTATCCAAGAACAGATCGGTTTCACAGAGATCGATGACCTGTTGCCTGCCTCGGTACGTTCTGTTAAATATCGACTAGATGCATCCTTTGACCCTTTGCTTTCAGAGAGCTCACTTGAAGCCGGTTATTGCGACCGCCCGGCCATTGCGCCGCAAGGTCGAGAAACGTGATTGGGCGCACGTCGTCGACATCAACAAGCCTATGAAAAACTTCCACGAACTTGTACCCGACATGGCTCACAAGGTACACCTCGCACTTATAAAAACTTTAACACGCTGATCCTGTGCGATCTAGTATCCTTTCGAGCTTGATACCTTCCAGAAGGAAGCTGTTTATCATCTCGAGATGGGTGACTCAGTCTTTGTAGCCGCGCATACGTCTGCGGGTAAGACTGTGGTGGCAGAATACGCCATCGCGCTGGCAGCCAAGCACATGACCCGGTAAGCGGAAATGAGCCTACGCAGTCGTACTCTGGCTTACTCGCGATAAAGCGCCATCTACACCTCGCCCATCAAAGCCTTGTCTAATCAAAAATACCGTGATTTCAAGCAAACGTTCGACGCAGCCAACGTTGGCATCCTGACTGGAGATGTGCAGATCAACCCAGAAGCAAACTGCTTGATCATGACGACCGAAATTCTGCGAAGTATGCTCTACAAGGGCGCAGATCTCATTCGGGATGTTGAATTCGTCATCTTCGACGAGGTGCACTATGTAAACGACGCAGAAGTAAGACAGTCACGTTTCTGGTTTCATCAGAAACCAGTTGCTGAGCCTACGCCTGCAGCGAGGTGTCGTATGGGAAGAGGTCATTATCATGTTGCCAGACCACGTCAACATTATTCTACTTTCGGCGACGGTACCAAACACTAAGGAATTCGCCGACTGGGTCGGGTGTGTTCGAAGTCTCACCCATTCTGTGGGAATGTACTGACTATAGGTACAGACGCACCAAGAAGAAAGACATCTATGTCATTTCCACTGCCAAGCGTCCGGTCCCGCTCGAGCACTTTCTGTACGCCGGACGAGACTTTCACAAAATTGTTGATGCAGAGCGTCACTTCGTGGGCGAGGGCTATAAAGCTGCAGGCGAAGCCCTCCGTCGCAAACAAGACAAGGAGCGGGAAGCGGCTGGTTTGCCGCCTGTTCAGCGCCTCGGCGCGCGTGCGGCAGCACCACAGCGTGGCGGGCGAGGTGCACCCACAGGGAGGGGCGGCCAGCGAGGCGGCACGCCTGCCCGTGGCGCAACACCTGCCGCGAGAGGTCCCACTGGCTCTGGACGCACATTCCACCAGCCGGACAAGAATCTCTATGTTCACCTCATCGGGAACCTCAAGAAGAAGTCGTTGCTACCAGTGGTGGTGTTCACATTCTCAAAGAAGCGATGCGAGGAGAACGCGGGTACGTTGACGAACCTGGATCTGTCGACATCTGTGGAGAAGAGTGAGGTGCACGTTATGATCGAGAAGGCGCTTTCTCGGCTGAAGGGTGAGTAAACGTCTGGTAACTTCGTAGCGACAGCACGATAATTGCTCTGTAGATGCGGATAGACGGCTGCCGCAAATTCGAAGGATGCGTGACCTTCTGTCTCGTGGCATCGGCGTACATCACGGAGGTCTCCTGCCCATCGTTAAAGAAGCGGTGGAGATGTTGTTCGCACGAGGTCTAGTGAAAGTGCTGTTCGCTACAGAAACATTTGCTATGGTCAGTGCTTTCTTATATCAGTTAGATATGGAGGCTGACGTTGTCATAACCAGGGTGTAAACATGCCGGCCAAATCAGTCGTGTTCTCACATACTAGGAAACACGATGGCAAGAGCTTCCGGGAGGTCCTTCCTGGAGAGTACACTCAGATGGCTGGTCGCGCTGGCAGACGTGGTTTGGACGCCACAGGCACAGTGGTGCTCGTGGCTAACGACGAGCTACCAGAGGTAAGGTGCATGCTTCTGATGATCTGTATGCCGAGATTTGATGCTCGTCCATAAAGCAAACAACACTGCAAACCATGATCCTCGGCACCCCATTGAAGCTGCAGTCACAGTTCCGCCTCACCTACAACATGATCCTGAACTTGCTTCGAGTCGAGGCACTTCGGGTCGAAGAAATGATCAAGCGAAGTTTCTCCGAGAACGCTTCACAACGACTGCTCCCCGACCAGCAGAAGAAAGTCATCGAGGTACGCTACTATCTTGCAGGGTATACATCGGACTTATTCCTTTCCGTGCCAGAGCGAAAAGCAGCTATCTATGCTGCCGAAGCTCGAATGCGACATCTGCCGACCAGACATTGAGAAGCTCTACGATGACACCGCCGATATCGTAGAATATAATTTCCGGTTGCTTAGCATGGATGACAGTCATAGATCCAAGGGCTCAAAACAGCTTTTGCAGCCGGGTCGCGTTGTTGTTCTCGTCGACGGGGTATGCTTGTTTATGAGCATGTAGAGGACTTGTGACTGATCCTCTCCTGCAGCACTTTAGGTGCAATATTGCTGTGGTTCTCAGGCCAGCACCCGCACCTACGACTTCGTCAGGTGTTATAGAGAAGGCAAAGACATACGAAGTGCTTGCGGTTGTGTCTCCGGACACCAAGGAAGGGAAGAATGGTGCGCCTTCCGGAGTCGACTTCGCTTGCCGCATTTACCGAGACCAAATTCAGACGTGGACGCACAGGCGATACCACCGACCTGGCCACCAAAAGCAGAGTCGATGCTTGTTGACAAGGCGACCTACGAGTATAACACCGTGTCTCTCAACAGCATCGCCCTCGTGACTGACCGAGTCGTCAAAATCGACTTCGAGCAGGTCGCAACCGTCCGTCGCATCACGAAGATGAACGAGGCGAGGGACGTCCTTCTTAGCGTGATCCACGAATGGATCGCGAGCGGTAACGGGGTGCCTGAAGTTGACTGGAAGGCCCGCCTTAAGGCCTTCGAGTTTCAGGAAACGGTGCGCGCGAGGGATGAGCTCGTGAAGCGGCTGCCTGGATACACGTGCAGAGAGTGTCCGGACTTTGAGCACCACGTACGTCCGCGCTCCATCGCCTGCGGTTCGGGCGCAGTTCTGACGAACATGGGGTAGTATCAAATACTGCATGGCGAGGAAGTCCTGCGGGCAAACATAGCATGGCTTAAGCTGGCCATCTCGGACCAGAACCTGGAACTCATCCCAGACTATGCGCAACGTGTCGACGTCCTGAAGGATCTTAAATTCATCGACCAAAACTCGACCGTGCTCCTTAAGGGCCGCGTGGCATGCGAGGTGCGTTTTCCTGTTCCCTCCTCCTTTCTCTCTTCACTTACTCGACTTTCACAGATCAACTCTGCGAATGAGCTCGTCCTCACGGAACTCATCCTCGAGAACACGCTGGCGGCGTACGACCCCGAGGAGGTCGCTGCGCTCCTCTCGTGCTTCATCTTCCAGGAGAAGACCGATGTCGAGCCCGTCATCCCGCCGAAGCTCAAGGAGGGCCTCGACGCCATCGTCGCGATCGCGGAGCGGGTAGAACGTGTGCAGGAGGCGCACAAAGTCCCGGGCGAGGAGTTCCGCCAGCTCAAGATTGGACTCGTCGAGGTAGTGTATGAGTGGGCGAAGGGCATGGTGAGCTGACACGCGCATTGCTATCGCAGTCCTGAGCTGACTTGTGCTCATCCACAGCCATTCGAGCAAATCACAGACCTGACGGACGTTGCGGAGGGCACCATCGTGCGGTGCATTACGAGGCTGGACGAGACCTGCCGTGAAGTTCGGGACGCAGCTCGTGTCATCGGAGACGCGGAGCTATTCAAGAAGATGGAGGAAGCGCAACTCAAGATCAAACGAGACAGTGCGTATAAGTTTTTTAATCCCTGCTGTGCTGCAAGAAATGACCAGGCGAACAGTTGTATTCGCCGCAAGCCTGTACTTCTGATATATCACACGTCATACCCAAAATTTATATCTTCAAAGTGTTCTCACACGCGTGCGATTCTCCAAAAATTAGCTTTCCCTAGAACCCGTCAATAGTTTTACCAATCGTAAGCAAAGCACAAGAGAACAGCAAAACAACGACGAAGAAAAAAGTACTGAGCCAATAAGAGACGTTCGTCGCAACCGAAGAGTGGTATCATTTTGATAAATCTGCGATCTACTTCCTCTTCTTCACCGGGGTGTCCGTCTTCTCACCACCGGCTGCTGCCGCGGGCTCGGCCTCAGTCTTCGCCTTAGCAGCCTTGTTGTCTGGTGAAGGAGCATCGGTCTTCTTGGCAGACTGCAGAGATGTGATCAGTACTGAGAACGTTGGTCAAAGTATCAAAGGGCATACCTTGGTGATGGGCTGCTGCTGGCCGCCAATGAGGCCCAGAAGGACGCCGAGCATGCCAATGAAAGTGGTAAGGACAAGGGTAAGTCCCGCAGCGGTCTCAGGCTGAGCCTTGAGGGCAAAGACGGGGTCCTCCTTGAACATTTCAATGAAGCTGAAGACGTTCGCGCGAATGAACGCAACAGGATCATCCTTGAAGGAGACGGAAGAATGTTCGTCATCCTCGTCGTCAGATACCTTAGCCTTCTGCTTAGCGGCTTCTTCGAGCTCGTGCTTGACTTCCCAGGTCTCCTTAGCGAGCGCCGCAGCGTCTTCAACGGAGTTGCCAATGTAGAGGTTGTCGAAGAGGATGTCTTCGGTCATTGTCCAGAGCTCGATACCAACACCACCAATGGGCTGAAGGCTCTTGACGGGGGTAAGATCCTCGAAGTAGTTGGGGTTGGGGATCTTGCGAGGAGCCCACTCGCCGATGTAGGCGGGGTTGTCAATCATAGGAGCAAACCACTTGCCCCTGTAGCCGGGGTTGGCCTTGAACGGTCGCTTCCACTCGCCACATCCGGGAGCCTCATCGCACTTAGGGTTGGGAACAATGGGCGCAATCCAGTCACCGTCCTCCTCGTCATCCCACTCCTCGGGCTTCTCGGCGTCTGACAATTAAGAGATGAGTATCCGTTAGGTGAACTGAGAGCTGCCAAGCTTACCAGGGTCGGCGACGAGCTCGGGCTCGTCATCGAGCCAGCCCTCAGGCTTCACGGCATCCTCATCGGGAATCTCGTAGGGCGCATCCTCATCCCAGTCATCGGGCTATGAATCCTGAGTAAATATCCGAATAGCGCACGTATGATTATCCACCAACCTTCTTAGCTTCGGGGTCAGCGATACGCTTAGTATCGACCCAGTCCTCAGGCTTCTTGTCCTCGGGGTCGTCAATCTCCTTGAGAGGGTTGACTGGTGGCTCGAAGTCCTCGAGCAGGTCGCCAGTATTCTGGCTCTCGCCATTGAAGCGCACGTCATACGTGTTGTTGGGCCTAAAATACCATCAGATCTATCCAGCCCCCTATTCATTTCATATCTGCTCACTGGAGAATGAGGGTGAAGAGGTTAGTGTTCTTGTCGAACGTAGGCTTGGGCGGGAGCTTGAGGTGCTTCTCCTCGAATTCACCAGTGATTGGGTTCTTGTGGCGGAAGATGAAGTGAGTCTGCACAAAGACGTCAGTAAAACATATCCGACCAGTAAAAGCGCTGTGCACATACCTTCGTGCCGGGGCAAGTCAAATCCGGACCGAACATGACGGTCCATGGTGTCTTGTCCGAGAACTCCTTGCCTGCGGTCTGGAAGCCATCCTCGAGGAGCTTGATGTAGCCACCACCGCAGTTACCGCCCTTCTGGTACTTGACCTCGTACTGCACGACAAGGGGTTTGTCGGCAAAGTCGATCGTCTTCTCGAACGGCGCGGAGATGGCGTGGTGTGCGGCCTTGGTCTTGGCGACGAGGCCCTTGTCACCCTCGATGAGAACATCTGCGGGCTCTTCGGCGGACCACTCGCCGACGTAGCTGAACGTCTCGCCGCCGACTGGGGTCTTCTTAGTCGCCTCGGAAGGCGTCCAGCGTTCAGCCCAGTCGTCGGTGAACTGCTCGAGGAATGGTGCCTTGATGTCGGTGGGCTGTAAAGGGGGTCGGGCTCGTTAAGTAAAGAGTTCAAAAACAACTTGTAACGCGGCCGTCGCAGAACTTGCCTTGAAGACGGGCTTAGACTCGTCCGCTGACGCGCTGCACGCAGCGGCGACAAGCAAGGTGGCAGAGAGCGCTACGCTTCGCATGATGTCTACGAAGGACCGTTGACGGTAGGGGGGTGGACAGGAGAGAGAATGGGAATGAGAAGAGAAAGAGAAAGAGGAGTGTCTGTGAAGGCTGGGGCGCTCGACCTGGACTCTAAATGTGCGCGGGCGTGACTGCCACGTAGACAACACTTTCCACGTCATTCCACAATTCCCACGGGCCGCTGCCCCCACGCGCTCTAAATCCCGAAGCCCTCTCACAGCTCTCAGCAATGTTTGACTCTGGAAATATGTTTCATATACAGTAAGAAGACACTGCAGCACGACAACCTCAGACACTACTTTTCAGCCTAAAAGATCCGCATGTCCAGACGCAGACAGCGCGAGCTGCACTGGCCGTTAGCATCAAAACGTGAATGGCGAGCAACGGCCTGTGCTTACCACGAATTCGTCGTCCAAGTATTTTGACACGGCAATTTGGTCGCCTAGACCTTTTCGCCTTCTCGTCTTGAGCACGAGGTCCCTCGCCAACGCCTGACCAGATGCAGGCTCAAGCGGCCGAAGCTTAATGCTCGTGTCGGTGGGATCACCTGCACAAGTACGTCAATCTCCGTCAGATCTCTCGCACAGATTTAAACCGACGAAATCTTACCGGGCACAATCGACCAGTGGTCGAACATCTGCAAGCAGAACGCCTGACCTTGCGTCGCCGTCCGGAGGTCAGTCTCGAAGCCGTTTGCGTCAATGACAGGGATCAGAGCCTTGACAGTGTACAATGGAGAGCCGGCTTTCGGGATATCTTGTGTGACGTGACCACGCCGGCGTGCCAACACGGTGTAAACCGCCGATATGCAGTCTGCGGGCGCTTGTACTTCAACAAAGTAGACCGGTTCCATTAGACGCGGCGTTGCCTATGGACGGGCAGCTCAGGACGTGTGCAAGGATATGTGAACCTTTCCCACGTACCATCAGGAACGATGAGTAGCAAACACGACGTGCCGTGGGTACAATCTGTCCACCACCTCGGAAAATTGGCTCTTGTGCCAGGCTTGCGTCAAGGATTCGGAATTTAACATTCCGCATAGCTGAGAATGCATCAGCTACGGCCACGGAAGAGGTTCGGATAGAGCATGCTTACGCTCGTCGCAAAGAGGGCCTTCACGCGCACCCCACTGGAAGCCTTGCGTAATATGCTGCTTAACGGTACCGAGCAATTTCTTGTCCACCTGCGACGGCAGAGTGTCATCAAGCAAGACATTCGGGCCGCTGTCGTCGGGACCAAACGCCCAGATAGACCGTGACGCAAGCAAATCCCATTGGTACTTCTCCTCGAAGAACTTGCCCCGCTCTTTGGGAGTCATACGCATGGTAACGCGGCCGCTCTCGACATCCTCTGCAATACCGCGTTCCAGTGGCTCGGCGATCATGGTAATCCGGTTTCTTGGGTAATACATGTCAGGTAAACACCAATTGTGTGAAAAATTTGGCCGCTCACTTCTTGTTTGGTGTGTCTGCATAGCATTTCAAGGCACTAGTCTCGAGTACAGTCTCGCAGAACTTAGTAACAGGGTCCGAGACTTTGATCTCAATCTCCGAGAACAGTCGCCGTAGATCGTGCATGACGCAGTCGAGGTACAGCTCACCCGTACCGATCAGAACATGCTCACCGCTCTCCTCGACCTTTGTCGCAACCAAGGGGTACGATTTGTTAATGCTCCGGAGACCAGACAACATTTTGGGCAGCTCCGACGGTGCAATGGGCTCTATAGCGATCTTGAGAACAGACTGCGTCATGTGCTTAATTGGTCGGAAGATGTAGAGATCGTCCTCAAGGTTCGTCGCTGCAATCGTTGCAGTCTTCGAGATCGATGCGTCGACACCACCAAGTAAAACAAGGTTACCGGCGACGACTTCCTCCGCAGGGACGAAGTACCGCGCCTCGCTGATCCAGATATCCTCAACGACGGCCTTGACCATGTCTTCCTCATCTTCAGGCGAGTAGCCTTCACCGAGGACTTTGACATCGACACCTTTCCTGAGGGTACCGCTGATGACACGGCCGAATGCCCTGAATGACTGGGCATCGGTCGTATGGTATAATTTGGTAACGCTGATCATCAATGGGCCTTCCGGGTCACATTTCTCCATGGCCTGCACTAGCTCGCTGTTCATGGGACCAGTATATGTTCGTCGAACCTGCGCGCCACTGTTATTAGTGCACGCTATGGAGATCATGTATTGAACTCACCTTGTCAGCAGTAGCTGCGAGGGGCGACGGGATATGTTCCACGATCATGTCCACCAAGCCCTTTGCCGGCCCAAAGAACTGGTCAAGCACGGCTTTCAATAAGGGTCGTACATCCATCTTATACAAGACCGGCTTGAGGTGAATGCCGAGGCCCTCGAGAGTGCCCTTCAGATTGTCGGTCTCTTCACTTAGCACTTGGCTGTAGAGTTTGTAGAGCGGTTCGAGAATGAAGTGGACAAAGGTTCGATTCTGCTCGGGATCCGCTTGCTTGCGGGTGAACTTACGAGTCTCGGCATCGAAGTAAATATCCCCCCAGAGGCGGTCTGCGAACGCGTCAACGTCCAGAGAGCCTAGGAGAGATCCGTAAGCAGATGTCCCTGAATTCGATTTTTTGCATTACCATAGGTGTCCGCATACATCTGTGCAAACGACCGCAGGGTGAAACACCAGTGCATGTCGGTGCTGGCGAACGCCACATTGCCGTTCTCTGGGCTGAGACGGAGATCAGGATCGGGGTTGATACCACTGCCACACAGAGGATTTTGTCAGAGAATTGCTACACGTGACAAGTCAAAATCCTAACCTGATGAAGGTATTAATTTCCTCGAGGGTGTGCTTGATCTTGTAAAACGCATCTGCAGCCTTGATACGTAGTTCAAGTATGAGGCGGTCAATCTTGTTAATGACGAGGGTCATCTTCACACCCTCTTGCAAGCAATGGCGGATGATAGCTTCTGTGTTGCACATAACCTGCAATAGACTTCCATGAACAAGATATAGAGAGTGGACGAAAAGTTGAAGCGTACCCCCTCGACGACATCAACCACTAAGACGACACCATCCACCAGCCGTATAGCGGGCGCAACCTCATCAACGAAGTTCACGTGTCCAGGTGTGTCAATGAGGTGAATGAGGTGTGACTTCCCGTAGCTGTTCTGAAGAATCAACGACATGGGCGAGGACTTGATGGAGATACCTCGTTCTCTTGACAGAACATGGGTGTCGGTGTACCGGGTCTGGGAAAATTGGTTTGTTCGACCGCAAAACAATGCATATAGCATACATACCTGATTGTCAGAATCCCAGTCCATCTTATGCGTCTCGAAGACTAGCATATCCATCAACGCAGTTTTGCCATGGTGAAGATGGCCGACTACCGCGACATTCCGCACAAACTCGGTGAATCCAGTCATCTGCAGAAGGAATCTGGACACGTCTTCAATACTGAATGGTAAACTCAAGCCGAGCTCGTGCGTACCCTTTGTCGAAGCGCGTTTCTGGCATGTTCTTCTCCTCCACCGTCCATCTGCGAACCTTGATAGGAGCAACAATGGGCTCTGACAGCGGTTGGGCATCTTCTTCCTGGACCAGGGTCTCGACATCCTCGCCATAAACTTGTTGGGCAGTAGGATAATACTGCTTGTCCTCGTGTAGAATTACGGCATTATGTACGGGCTCTGTGAGCTCCCTATAAGGCTCAAACAACAAGTCAAAGTATTTAGGACACACCGTCTACCTGCATCAGCGCACCCTCGTCGGCAGCTTCCATAAGCACATCGTCGAAGCCCTCAAGTGGTTGGGCAGACGGTTCCCGCTGCTGCTGCGCGTACGGCTGAGAGATCTCCTCTTCATCGTCCGAGTCAATGTCCGCGCCAATGTAATTGCCGAATTCATCGTAGTCTTCAAAGGACGCCATTTTGTCAGGCTATTGCACTATATGCAGGTATGATTTGAACCACTTCAGCAAATGAGCAGTTGCTTTTGAGGATATATAGCCCAACAAAGTATGTCAAGGCAGATATAGCGATCCCGTCGAGCAAGAGATACAGGTCGAGCAAAGCTCAGGGTAGCAAAATGCGGATGTGTGCTGGTGGTGGTCGTTCAACGCAGACGAAATCGCGGCGTCAACGCGTTATGGTACGCTTGGCGCTTGTGGCGTGCTTGACGGTCGACCACGATGACTACCCTCCCAGATGACACCCTCAGAAAGGTATACACAAAGATAAAGGCAGCCTCAGTACGAGACTAACACCACATAGATCCTACTTCAAATCCAACAAACTGCGATCCAGTCGCAACGCGCGCTGAACGTCAACCGTCAGCAGGTTGCAGCCAAGGAGCGCGAGCGGCGGATATTGCAGCTGACCACCGAGGAGATAAAAGTTCTCGGGGAGGATGTAAACCTCTATAAAGGTGTCGGGAAGATGTGCGTAGCTCTTACTCACCAAGGGCATCACACATTCACGCATATACCAGGTTCATGCAGGTCCCTCGGCCAGTCATGGACAAAGACCTTAAGGCAGAAGAGAAAGAGCTCGCAGACGACATTAACAACCTCACTAAGAAAGTCTGTCAAACCCCATGCTAGTTTAGAGCAAGAGTACTGACCATAGTCGACGTGTCTAACAGAATAAATACCTGGAGAAGCAGTTTAACGATGCTCAGGCTCAAATGCGTGATATTGTAGGTCCCTTTGTCAGGCTAGCTGCCATAGCCATGCTGACTTTTTCAAAGTTTAATAGTGCACCTAATCAATAATCTCTCTGCCATATCTTACCGCGACTGTCCCACTCACGTTCTCAAAGCTGCACCTTCGAGCTTTCCGCTGGGCATTCTCCTAAGGCCAACGAAGTATGCCGTCGTCCACCGGATAGCTGCCAGCTGGTGCGCACTCTCGCCTGCTATGCATTACATTCAGTCCGTCGCGAGTAAGTCATCTGACGTCGATAACCCTTTCGATGCACAACCCCCCTTCCATTTTGAGTCTGGTACGACGCACCACCATTAACAGTACGACGGGTTGTGACTGGCCCTATTTGCTTCAGCGCACGACCAAGGATTACAAACCAATACGCGGCGTGAGCACTTTGACTATCGCTGCTGTCATCACTTGTTGTCCAATTGGGTCTCGCTACAATGTAATTGTGGTATGTGGTGCGTGCATGGCAAAAGCGATGGACTCTTCGGGCCTCTACAGACCCAACCAGCATGAAAGGGAAGCTCGTGAAGGTCTGTTCAAACTCTCGTAATAACACCAGTTCGTGATACTCGGTGTCTAATTAATCCATGAATGGCGTGCAGGAGCATCTAGCGTCAATGCAGTGATACTAGCAGATCTATGTAGAATAGTGGAACATGAGGCTCATCGTCTCGCGTAACGCAGCAGGCGGGACGCGACTGCAGAGACGGGGTCAGCACATTGTTCTCGAGGACACATTAGACAAAAACTCACCGATCGTGGCAAAGATATTAAACACTGCAGCAGGCACCATCAGCCTATGCCCAAACGACGAGACAGGCTACTACGTACCGAAATAACAGAACAATATCCAGATGTCCCGCCAGCGATCCTGGTAGCGGATGTGCAACGGCTCAAAGTACTGGTCGCCGACAGCATACTGACAGTAGCGGCACGCCGCGCTGTCGTTGGGGTTGTCGAGGTAGCCGCCAGTCGCGTTGACAAAGTCGCCCGCCCACTGCTGGCAGGTCTGGCCGGAGGGCGGACTGAAGATCGAGAACTCATCGGGCTGACACTGGATGATGAGACCACTGCACAAATTCGTCAGACATCTGCCCATACCCGCCGACAAGAGACGCCAACTCACTGCAACTCGGTAGCCAGCGTCGCGCTGAGCATGCGTGTGTACGGGTCGAGCTGGTACATCCAAGAGCGCCAGAACCGGGCGAGGGTCGGGTACGGGATCGTCACGCCGCAGAATTGCGAGAGCGTCAAACCGAGGAAGGGGTTGAACAGCGCCGCGGTCTGTATGTTGGGCGAAATCGCACCGACGAACTGGCCCAGGCCGACACCGAAGAACTCCATGAAGAGGACGACAAGGAAGATGATGCCATTGCCGTTTGTGCCCGCCGCACCCTGTCCAAAGCCCATGGGCCAGACCTAATCATGAAGCCGTTAGTGAAGGGCGAGAGAACACCGAGGATGAATGCCTACCATGAGCACCCAATAGGCGAAAGCACAGAGGACGGAGTATGGAATCTCTCCGATCAGCTGGCCGATAGCGAAGACGTAGGGAGAATAGATCCTGCTGGACGACTCGCGAATGAAGATACGCCTGTTGAAGATC
Source organism: Phanerochaete carnosa HHB-10118-sp (assembly GCF_000300595.1). Lineage (NCBI taxonomy): Eukaryota > Fungi > Basidiomycota > Agaricomycetes > Polyporales > Phanerochaetaceae > Phanerochaete > Phanerochaete carnosa. The sequence continues at coordinate 4,212,413 of NW_006767628.1, forward strand.
CAGAGGGGCTGAATCTGAGCCATGACGATCATAGGCAGGATAGACAACCAGAAGCTAGCAAACCACAGGCATAAGTTCGCTGCGTCTCTGCTGAAAAAAAGATACGCACATTCCGAAGACACGGTACTGGAGGTCGCGCGAGCTGTGCCCGAGCTGCAGGAAAGACAGCGAGATGAAGAGCGAGATGAAGACATGGACGAAGAGGCGGCTGAAGACGTAGTCCGGCGAGCGCCAGAGGGCCCAGTTGTTCCGCATCGTGACCTCGTACAGCTGGGTCCAGAAAGAGGTGGCATCTGGCCTGCAGTCAGCACCCTTGCATTGAGAGCGGGTGCGAGCAATACTTACATGTTGCCTCCTCTCCCTTCTCCGGGACCGGATATGCCAGCCCCTCACGCTTCAGCTGTTCGATCTCCTGGCGCGTCTGCTCGTACTCGAGCGAGTCCAGCCAGACGTCCTTCCAGTCCTTGTTACCGATGCGCGGAGCAAGGCCCGCACCGATAGCATCGAGCATGAACTGCAAGCATCGTCAGTATATAACGCCCCTACACACGAACGCGGCCGCAACACACCTCGGCAGGGTTGACGTTCGCCGGGCAAACGGCACCATGACGCGCAAAGTACTCGCGCAGGACACACGCGTCCGGCCCGATGTCGCCAAAGTAGACGGTCTCACCACCGCTCTCGAGGAGGAGGAGCCGGTCGAAGCTCTCGAACAGGAGGGACGACGGCTGGTGGATCGTGCACAGGATCGCCTGGCCCGACGCCGCGAGTTTCTTCAGGAAGCGCACGAGGTTCCACGCACTCTGGCCGTCGAGCCCCGACGTCGGCTCGTCCAGGAACAGCAGCAGCTCCGGTTTGCTCGCGAGCTCGACGCCGATCGTGAGCCGCTTCCGCGCCTCGACGCCGAGCGAGAAGACGAGCGCGTCCGCGAGGTCTTGCAGCTCGAGCAGCTCGATCATCTCCTCGACGTACGCGTCCTTCTCTTCCTTCGGGACGTGCGCCGGCTGGCGGAGGTGCGCAGAGAACTGCATCGCCTCGCGCACGGTCGCGGTGCCTTCGTGGACGTCCATCTGTTCGGCTGCAGTGTCGCTTGGATCAGCCACCAGTTGTATACATGGTAGGTAAATAAACGTACCGTAAGCAGTGCCTCGGGCGAAATCGGCGCCAATGGGACGGCCGTCGACGAGCATGTTACCGGAAATAACGCCAATGTTCTTGCGCTGCGCAAGCACGTCGAGGCACGTCGTCTTGCCGGCGCCCGATGCACCCATAAGAGCGGTCAAAGTACCAGGCTTGACATAACCATAGACGTCGTGGAGCAGCCGTCTGGTACCTCCGGCAACCGGGACGTTGTAGTTGATGGCCTCCCAGGTGAACGTTCTGCGGTGCACTTCGAGCCTGCACACTGATGAGCGGCGATCGACAAAGAGACGAGACAGGCCGTACCCTTCCTTGTTGTACCCTTGCTCAGGCTCGGCTGGCGTCTTGTCACCCTTGCTGTCCTCAGCTTTGTGGCGCAGCGCCTTCCGCTGCTGGAGCGCCTCGTTCAGCTTCTTCGAGTTCTTCGTCGGCCGCGCATAGACGATCGCAGAGCCGCCGCCGGTGTATTTCTGCGCGCGTACGTGAGCGGCCGTTGTCCGATGCAACGCGCGGGGGTGCTTACAGGGTAGTACTCGATCAGAAGCATCTGCGTGATCTGAAACGTGATCAGGAAGCCGACGAGGACGACGAAGTTGCGTCGCCAGAGGTCTGAAACATCTAGGCCGTAGCCTGCGCTCAGGTACGCCCGTCCGGACACCTCCGTCTGACCGGACGTTGATCCAAACAGTGTGCAGATTTGATTTGGGCCAAGCATGTCGCTGATTACGCAGGTGAGCATGACATCAGCGGAGAGATCGGCACACGAGCTACGCACGGGTATTTCACGGCGTCGCCTCCGTTGCGGGGCACGACGTAGGCGCCAACGCAAGCGAGCTGCGATCTTGTTAGCATCCGTTGAGCACTAGGAGAAGATGCGTACACACATTAATCCGCATGAACTCGTTCTCAATGATCCCAGAGAAGGCTGAGGCGATACAAGGATTAGAGCCTGTAGGTGGCTACAAAACATGTGCCGAACTGACCGTAAGTGAGTGGATTGATGTAGTACTAGAAGTCGACAATGTCAGTCCGCTGGATGCACTGCAAGAGCGCGCGACTCACAATCCAGAAAAGCCACCGTTTCATCTGCGTAACAGGGATCATGTATCCAACGTACTGGATCATGTTCGGCACAAAGAATGCGGAGATCCTGAAGGCTGCGTGGAAGCTCGAGAACAGGTTGCCCATCGTGCGGAAGAAGCCTTGCATCGTGAGGTAGGCAAGGTAAACCTGGGATGTATATGAGCTCGGAGCACGTATAGCGATACCAGAGACGCGACGGGGACTGAGGACGCACCATGAGCTCAAACGTGAAGAAGGCTCCTGCGGAGCGATCGAGCCCAGTCATGAAATAGATGATAATATTGTAGATGGTGACGCGGACGAAAGAGAACGGCATGTCGGCCAGCGTGTTCGCGAGGACGGTTGCCGCGGGCCGATACAAGCAGTAGCTCGTCTGTGACATGGTCCATTAAAGTGCCTGCGCATACCCAAGTTCAGAAACGACGTACCTGTTTCTTCAAGATCGGGCGACCCATCATCTGGGCCGGGAGCTCTCCGAACGTGTCCAGACAGCATGTAAGCAGAGCCACGAAGAGAACGGAACCTCTCGTGAACGCTCCAGCGGCTGTGAGCGGCAGGTTGTAGTACGCTGATCCGATGATGATGGCCAGAATCTGCCGAGGGGCATTCAGGGCATTGTGAGGCCTGGGGGAGAGAAACTGACTCACCCATGAGAGCGAGAAGCCTGTCACAAGGGTGAATTTGTCTTGCAGCCTCATGCGGAACTGCCTGATCGTGAGAGCCTTCACCTGACCGAAGAATCCGACGGTGTACGGACTCTTCTTCGAGACGCCGCGCTTCTTGTCCGCAAGCACGGCCTCGCGGAAGGCGATCTGGTCCTGCTTCTCGTTCTCCATTCTTCTCCCTATACGCCC
>NW_006767628.1:4215589-4218488 GCF_000300595.1 Phanerochaete carnosa HHB-10118-sp
CGATGATGATGACCAGAATCTGCCGAGGGGCATCAGGGCATTGTGAGGCCTGGGGGAGAGAAACTGACTCACCCATGAGAGCGAGAAGCCTGTCACAAGGGTGAATTTGTCTTGCAGCCTCATGCGGAACTGCCTGATCGTGAGAGCCTTCACCTGACCGAAGAATCCGACGGTGTACGGACTCTTCTTCGAGACGCCGCGCTTCTTGTCCGCAAGCACGGCCTCGCGGAAGGCGATCTGGTCCTGCTTCTCGTTCTCCATCTTCTCCCTATAGCCCTTGAGCTCGGCGCGCATCTTCTCCGCGTAGGACGAAGCCAGGAACGCCTGCTCGAGCTCCTCGGACGAACAGGGCACGTCATCAGCGGAGCGATCTGGTGCGAACTGCCGTTCGTTCGGATCGGTGCAGCCTGTGAGGTAGTCTGCAGTGCTCTGGCGGGGGAGGGGTTTGTATCCGAGATTCTCGAAGTAGGTGCGGGCCTCGGAGGGGGGACCGAAGAAGACCTGGCGGCCTTTGTCGAGGACGATAACCTTATCGAAGAGCTCGTAGATACCTTCACCGGCTTGATACCTGATATTCTGTTAGGAATCGGATGCAGCTGAAGAGGAAAATAGCCGTACAGAGTCGCAAAGGTAGTCTGTCCCAGAACATCCGTCATGACACGCATGGACTTTATGAAGTCCAGGGCTGTGCTAGCGTCGAGGCCACGGGTAGAGTTGTCGAAGCATAAGACGCGGGCTCTCGTAGCCATCGTCTCCGCGATAGAGACGCGCTTCCTTTCACCGCCTGAAACACCTCGAACGAACTCGTCACCGACATAGGTATTTTCGGTGTGGGGAATGTTTAGCATCTTTAGGAGCATGCTCCTGACCTCATTGTTGAACTGGTGTTTCGTTAGCCCAGGAAGACGGCCATCCTTGCTCGGGGTTTTGACGGAAAGGGCAAATTCCAGAGTCTGGCCGACAGTGAGAGTAGCAAGGTGAATATCGTCTAGGGGTCCGGGTAAGAAAATGAGAGCCTGAGATAAGAGACCAAACTTGCCTTCTTGGTTGTAGACGACTTCTCCCTTGTACATTTTGGCCATTTCAGGCGCATCGATGCCGGCATAGCAAACGTCACCTGTCACGCGTGCATAGTCTCCTCTCTCGTTGGCAATCGACTTTAAGAAGGTCGTGCAACCAGCGCCGGGACAGCCGAGAACCAAGACCATTTCGCCGGGCTTTACAAGCCCCGATTGTCTGTGACATGCGTTAGCACGGCCTAACGCTCATGGGCAACGCACTCACTTGTGCAGAATCGGGGTGAGCTGCACGCTCTTCATTGATTCTGGGAGGAAGCGTGCAAACCATGCCCATATGTACACGACAGGAAGCATCAGGAAATCGAGGATGGCCTCTGCAAGGCGAAGTCAGCGGGACAGCATTACCCCAGTATTAAGCACACGCACTTCCAAACGTCCCAATGAAAATCTGAGGGATTGAGACACATCAGTAAAGCCCTGGGGGATAGCAAAAACTTCGCACCTTGTAGTCCCCTCCACCGACTATTTCTACTTGGAGGTCATCCCAAGTGACGCCGACATGCTTGTGCTTGATGCCAGCGGCCTGGTTTGCGTCGTTAGAGGACTGGAGATACTCGCGGAGGTCGAAGCGAGTTGCTTGCTCTCCTCCGGCCTTTTCTATATCACCGCCGGTGATCGCAGCGTCGCGTTGCGTGCGCTGAGTGAGGGAGCGGGAGAGCTGGTTGAAGACGAGCTCAGCCTGGTGGACGTCGACATGATGGACGTCGGGGTCATCTGAGCGCAGAGCACGCTCGTCACCGCGAGGGTCTGCCATGGGAGGAGGCGGGGCGAGTTCGTGGACCGGTGAGCGGACTAGGGCATTAGCGAAGTCGCATCTTATATACGGGAGCCGCCGCCGTTAGTAGTCAAAGCTAATCACGTAGGTTCGCCTTCACAGTTCCTGGGAATTGCACATGTCATCTAGATCCAAGGAAATGAGACCGTTGCGATTCTCCGAGGCCTCGATATCCCGATCATCGGGAATCTCGACGTTATCTTCTTCCTTTTTCTAGGTCCGATCCAAGCATTAGCACAAACGCGCAGCGTACGATGGTCGAGTGAGGGTACTGAGGGACGACTAATATTGCTGAAAGCCCTGGAACAACATAAAACTCGGTGTGGGCACCGCGAGCGGCCCTGCCGCGGAGCATGTGCCGTTTATGGAAGGCGTGCAAGAATGCCGAGTCGGCAAACCCTGGGCGAACCATTTTTCTGTTTCCGGAGGAGTTTTCTCGTGCATCTTCCTGGCCAATTCCTGGTCGCTTGGTCAGCAATCCCCCGCAGGGTGCGTGTACAACGTTGCCTCCATAGACGCGGGTTCAATCGCCTTCTCGTCCCGCCATCCAATCCAAAATCTTCCAATGAGTCACGGCGCTTCGTCGCAGTCCAACGGCCCCGCCGCCACAGCAACTGACTGCTGCATTGCACGACACCGCGGAGAATGACTCGCGATCACGCAGCCAAGGGCCTCCTGCGGTAGCGAGCAGCTGCGGTTATCGCATGAAGCGGTTACACGCGACCGCAGGCTGCCTCCTGGACTGAGCCTCATGCAAGTAGTGTGTGTTGATGCAGCGCCTTCCGCCCCGCACAAGTGGCTTCTATCGCGCCTGTAGCGCGAAGTATACGTCCGTCGGGTGCGGGTATCGGACGCCTTAGACGCAGGGAATATGAATCCTACCTCGGGGAAGCGGGGAAGCGGTGAAGAGTTGCCGACGCTACCGTGCGCGGCGTTGGCTGCGAAAGGCAAAGGCAGTATATTGGCTGTCTCGTTAGCAGACTGTGGCAACAGTTTATGCCCAAGCTGTTACGAGACTCGTCTTATTTCTTCGGCATTTAGCAAT
>NW_006767628.1:4218949-4235382 GCF_000300595.1 Phanerochaete carnosa HHB-10118-sp
CCAATGAGTCACGGCGCTCGTCGCAGTCCAACGGCCCCGCCGCCACAGCAACTGACTGCTGCATTGCACGACACCGCGGAGAATGACTCGCGATCACGCAGCCAAGGGCCTCCTGCGGTAGCGAGCAGCTGCGGTTATCGCATGAAGCGGTTACACGCGACCGCAGGCTGCCTCCTGGACTGAGCCTCATGCAAGTAGTGTGTGTTAATGCAGCGCCTTCCGCCCCGCACAGGTGGCTTCTATCGCGCCTGTAGCGCGAAGTATACGTCCGTCGGATGCGGGTATCGGACGCCTTAGACGCAGGGAATATGAATCCTACCTCGGGGAAGCGGGGAAGCGGTGAAGAGTTGCCGACGCTACCGTGCGCGGCGTTGGCTGCGAAAGGCAAAGGCAGTATATTGGCTGTCTCGTTAGCAGACTGTGGCAACAGTTTATGCCCAAGCTGTTACGAGACTCGTCTTATTTCTTCGGCATTTAGCACCGTCAAAAGACTGCGAAGTCTTAATAATCCGCAACATTAGCCTCGGGGTGCACAAATGGCGACATTTTCATTTTTCCATACTAAGAATTCTTGCAGCTTTCGGGCGCCTTCGCGTGACAATCCTAAGCACCTTCCTAAAGCAGTCCAGCGGTGTCTCCCAACAATTCGCCCGATCACGCTTGGTCGCGACGACGCCAAGCGCCCGACCTCCGGCTTGCCGAGGAGCTCGACGAGCAACACTCATCACCTCCACAAATGCACGTTCTCTCCGGCTTCCTCCTCGCCTCCAGCATCCAGCTCGTCAGGGCGCATGGTGGGCACAGCGACAGCGAACGTGTTCCCGGAGAGACTATCCAGCAGTATGCGCAGCGCCATGTGAGTGACGGAGGCATCTCTACGTGCTGCTCAGGAAGCTAATCTGTGCTCGAAATGAATTTAAGATGTCCACAGAACATCACATGTATGCGCATGCCATCCTCAACGTATGTGGTGCTGACACGAGATGGCAGAGACGCTTTCGATATCGGTAGCTTCTTCCAGCTTCATGATTTGAACCGGTGTGTCTGGCGACCTTCACAGCGTTACAAGGCCCTGACGTATGGACCACAGAGATATGTCATGGGACCGTGAAGAGATTGAGGCCGTCTATGGCGTACACCACATCTACTCGCAGCGAAAGTCAAAGGTAAACTCACCATAGCCCTCCGAGAACACATACCAACGCTCCTTCAGGACGATATCGAGCACCAGAAGAAGGCGGACCACATCGTCGACACCGTCCTCAACCTGATGGACAAGAATAGCGACGGAAAAATCAGTCTGGATGAGCTGAAAGCCGTAGGCTTGGATGGTCTGCCGAACTTTGAAGACCTCGGTGCAGAGGGGCATCACTATGACGTGGAGAGCGGTACGCCCGACACCTAACACTTGACACCGGCATCCTTCTCACCTCCGAACCCCCCTAGAATTCTTCCTGCATCACGAAGGTGAGTCAAAACACGGCGCACCTCTCTACCCCTCCCTTCCGACCCCACTGACCTGACTCACCCGGCCAGAGCAATACCACTCCACACCCGAGACACAGACCGACGAGTCCTACGTCCACCCCGAGGACCTCGAGCACTTTGCGCACCACGAGCAGATCGAGCGCGAGGAGGCCGCACGGGAGGCCAAGTACCAGGGCATCTCGGTCGAGGAGGCGCTGCAACAGCACGAGCCCGCGCCCGAAGGCGACGGCGCCGTCACCCCTCCGCCGGCCGACGGCGCACAGCAGCAGCAGCAGCAGCCGCTCGACGACGGCGAGCCCCCGCACGCCGCGGACGCGCCGCGTTTCACGCGCCTGCCCGACCTCGACAAGGAGGACCCGATCGAGCGCATCAAGAAGGCGAAGGCCGCCGGCGCCGGCGCGGACGAGTGGGGCCAGGGCGAGGACGGGTACAAGTCGCCGCGCCTGCCGGCGGACCGCCTCAAGAAGAACCTCCCGTACAAGGTACTGTCATCGGGCGAGTCGACTCTCGGATTGTTGAACGCTGACGAAAGGGTCGTGTGCAGTACAAGTTCCGTCGTGCCTGGGCTGACTTTTGATTTTTTTTTCTGTCGGTGCACAGCGGGTTCCGGTCTGCGTACGCATTGGGTGTCATCTTTTCGAGTGGGCTGTCTCTTGCTTTCCGGTTTTTGGAATGTATCATTGTATGTTGGCCAAATCGCTCTGCAGAAGCGAGATGCACTGCGCATAAAAATAACATCTGGATAAGCACACGAAAGATGAAAATACAGGCCCTCAAGTACTACATCTAAGTACTACAACTACCTATCGTCCTTCGAACATGTCCTGGAACATACCGTCCTCAACCGCCTCCCAGTCCACGTTGCCGCCGCTGCTGTACACGCTTTCGTACGACGTGATGCTCACTTGCGAGAAGAAAGGAATGAGGTCGCGGATGCTGTCGATCTGGTGTATCGAGTTGAGCAGCGGCCGGCGCAGACGGCGGGTCTCTGTCACGGGCGACTGCAGGATGCCGTGCTGGTCACGATGTTTGCCTGTCTCCTGCGCAGCTGTTAGCACGGAATAGGCAGCGTGCAGAAAAGAGAGGACGGACCCCTTCGCTCGGGAGTTGTCCGGCTGTCTCGGACAGGCGATCGAGCAGCGCGACAGGGGTAAAGTTCTCCGGTTTGTAAATGGCGTCGACGGTGTCCGTGATGAAGATCCATTGGTGGCTGCCTGTCCGTCAGCGTGCTGTCCCAACAGATAGCTCCGAACAACTTACACTTGGAACTCTTCTGTCTGAAGTACGAGCAACAGGTCAAGGAGTTTACTTGCAGCAAGAACCAAGCTCAGCTCTTCAGATCCGTCCGACGGCAGTGTCAACAGCACCGATTCGAGGACCCGATACTGCACAAGCGCGCGTGAGCGGAATCTCAACGTTTCAGAGTAATCGCGCTTACCAGCTCGGTCAGGATGGTCGGCCAGAAGCTGGACAAGTTGTGCGGCGAGAGACGGCAGAGGAGCACTCGTACACAAAGGTAGACTTCGCACTGCACGACAGGCGCGTTGACGTTCCGCAGTGTGTCGACAAGCTTTTCTTGAATGGTCGGCAGCTGGGTCAAGAACTGGTTCTTCTCCCCGCTCAGGACGACATAGGACAGCCGTCGAAGATTCAACGAGCGCAACAGCATCTCGTATTCTCTGTTGGTGAAGATATTGGCCGAGGGCGCAGTCGTGATGCGACCTAAAAATGAAGGTGAGGGATCGCGCACGTGTCTGCCGTTGAGAGACTCACTGAGCAGCTCAGTTAACGCCGACTTGTCCGTCTCGAATAACATTTTTAACAAAACCCGCCACCGCTTCCCAGCGGCTGGAGTGGAGTTGAAGCATCGGTTGTCGTTGATTATGTCGACAAGAGGGCCCCTCCAGGCTTTGATTGAGGATGCGACCTTGGTCAGCTCGCGCAGAATGCCGAGTATCGTCTCGTCCACATCTAGAGGCCTATCGAGTAGTTAGACGGGTGTGAGAGCGAATCTGAGAGCGCACTCACTTCGCTCGGCTCCTCAACGAGGGCGAAACTACTGTCGTCACTATGCTGCTGGACAGGGTCAAAATCTTGTCCGGCTCGGCCAAAAACTTGCGTAATCTCGGTACGACGTCTGAAGCAAGATAAAGGTTGACCTATGCAAAGTTAATTGTGGATGAACATGCATGTATGTGTCGGCTTACGTGGTCTACCAGGTCGGATGATGACGATGGGGCTTTGGCGGCATCCGCAACAGAAGCTGGCAGAGACGTGGAGCTGGAGTTCAGCTTCTCGTCTACTTTCAGCTCGGATCGTACTAATGTTACGTCAGAGGTATCCACAAGGGTATTGAGCAGGTGAGCGCACCACGAGGGACGGGGGACTCTCGTCCAGTTCCATTCACGCCGAATGTGGCTTGCCCGCGACGAATCCAGCTACTTTGGTCATACGATCTTCCCGCAAATAGGCACAACTCTACCATTTTGCTGTACGTGTCCTTTAGGCCACCGTTAGTGGAAGACATCGCACAGAGCGCGTTAAGCTCACCTGAAGATCCTTCCGCACTCGTTTGTCCTCCAGCGCGGTCGTCTGCGCCAGCTTGTCCGTCAAGACCGTCAAGCATCTGGGTACTATGTGAGCTTCCGATAATGCGCTAAGCGATAATCTAATTTACCGTAAGCCGTAATACACTTGAACTTTGAATTCGCGGAAGGTAGCAAGCAGATCCTTGAAGAACTGCAAGCAACGACTCCAGACTTGTACGGCAAGGGGACCCTCGAGACGCCCCAGATACTGCTCAAAAAATTCGAAGAGCATAATATCCGAACTGCAAGCGGGTTCTCATCTATCGTCAATTTAGACATGAGTGCAGAGATTGCTTACGTGGAAGGACAGAGCGTATGCCGCCTTGGTCGGTCGGTCATTCCAGGGACTCGCACTGTAATGGTCTCGCAGAGCATGTGAACTACATTCTGCGCACTGGAGGTCAAGGCATCGACTAGCTCAAACGATGCCCAGTCATCTCGCTATGGATATATTAGCCAGTTGGACGCCAGGAGAGCCATTATGCCACTTACCGTGGTATTACGATACCAGCACTCGACCACTGACTCCAGCACTTCCAGGGGATGTGCCTTGAACAAGTGTTCCAACACACGGCGACAGCGCGTTCTCGCTCGAGTGTAGATCAGGGTCAAAGATTCTTCTTGCGAGCCCCAGTGCGGCTGTGGCGGAACGACCAGCTGCTCCCATAAAGCCCAAAGAACTCGGATCGCTTCCTGCATGCAACGAGGGTCGGAAGGTTTGATCTGTCATTAGGACTTTAGCATCGCGTACCAAAGACAGATAGGTTTCTGAATCACCTGCGCTGGGTCCTCGGATGCCACAGGCCCTGAGTCGGTACTGAAGACATTGGATACGTACCCTAGAAGCCCGCCGGCATCCTGGCCAGACTTTTCAGGCAGCATCTCGTCCTCCACTTGACTCGAGTCTGGTGTCTGTGACAAGCTCAAAAGAACTAAACGTTCCAAGGCGTTTAGCAACATGATGAAGTCTGCATCCGTAGTATACACGGATACGTCGGCCAGCGAGGCGTTCATTTCTGACGCTTGAGCAACCTCGGAGAGAGCGTCCCTGAGCTGGCGGCAGATACAGTCGTTAAGAGGTATAATAGCCGGGAGGAGCATGTCGTGAAATTGGGGTATCGTCATGAGGATGAAGTCCAGCCAGTGTTGTAGGATAGCGCGATTGGAGGGTATCGAGACACCGTCGATTAAGGTCTGTGTGAACAAGGGATTGACTGTAAACAGAGGTGCAGATATCTTGCCACCGCTGTCAGGTCCTCGCTCGGGAGCTTTGGGGCCACGGGATGAATCATACTGAATCCTTGCGCTAGAAGCGGAAATGACGGAGTGAAGGAGGTGTAGGAGCCTGTTCTGTATATCCAGTCTTCCAGTGTGGACACAAGTAAACAGTTTCCCGACAACGTCATTCTCTGTGGCTTGTAACAAAATCAGGTCAACTTCTCCACGTGCAATCAGGGCTTGTAGGAGGTCGACGACCGATGATTGTAGTATCTCGTTGGACGGACCCATCGTTAACGAGAGTTTGGACTTCGGCTCCGACTTGAGATAACTGCGTGCCTGAGGTTAATACGGCCTGTCATTCGTTAGAGATTGGACGTACCCCAACAAGGCACTCAAGATGACATCCATGTAGCTGGTTTCTGGTGCACTGTTGACGACTTCACAAGCTTAGCATTTCAGTCGAATTTCGAAGTCGGCAAACACGCTTACCGCTTCTTGCTCGCTCACGAACTGCTGCATGAGACGATCGACTTATGGGCGTCGCTCTAGCAAGCTTGTTCAGCCCTTGGCCTCCAAGCTTCACGACAGAAAGCAGTATGCTCATAACATGGATGATATACCGCTGGTCGAAGGGGCGGTCGTACTCGTAGCGTTCGATCGGCCTTCCGTTCAGCTCTGGCACGACGGTGGATCGTCTTATAGCAGGGTCACATAGGTCATAGATTAATGGGTCAAGGATACTAGAAACGGTTGTGAGCACTTGTGATACAGAAATCTTGGATGGGAATACCGCAGATAGCTCTTGAGACTGCAACGAATCCAAGTCTCGCCGATCCTTCGTAAATTGGGGTCATCACTCTTCAGCGTGTCGAGGACAATCATCATGGGTACTTTCAATCTGAAACCCAGGGCAGCGCTATCGTCTTGGGTGATGTCAGTAGTCTCACAGTGTAGATTGAAAAGTATTTACCTGTTAACCGCCACAATACTCCGAAAGCCTCACAAGCTTCTCGAACCTCAAGCGAGTCGCGAGATGTCAAGCTCTGCGAGATGATGGCAACTATTTGATGAGAACCAGCAGTGTTCTCGAGAGACCAAATAAGGTTAACAGCGCGTTGGTGGTATGACGACCAAGCTGGGCGTAGATGTCTCAGCAGCTTACGGTTACTGTTAGACAGATTTGGCATGTTGCATAGGGATGCTTACGGGAATGCCCAACGCCGACAGAGCACTTCGTTTGTCTATGGACAACCTCGGCTCTAGACAAGTGGTTTCGTGCAAAACGATCACCGTAGACACCGAATTGTCGAGCACCGGGAATACTGTAGCCTGGTCATTGTCGGCTTACGAAAGTCATGATAAGTAGAAGCAAATACCTTGTCCTTGATGCACTCCAGCACTGAAGACAACCACTCGTCCGGTTTCCAAGCTAGAGTGACAGCTTGTTCAGCGTTGACCTGCAGCTGCTGTGCCATGTTTCTTAAAAGCACAAGGGATTTGACGAAGGTTTCGCGGATGGAGAGGTTCGCCGGGTTCGTCGAAAGTGCTTTAGCGGAGTACATGCTGAGGTTTGTCATATCATCGAGGACTGCGACCAATGGAGAAGTCGCCTGACTCTCGACAACAAAACCGGGAGCGTTCTCAATGCCATAAAATGTGCACGCGAAAGCATAGGCCGGCTGACCGGAAGTCGACTTCGCTTCGTCACTTGTGATACCAGGCCACTCCTTCAGATAGGCTATCCGGATGTGCTTGGATAGTTCATATAGCAAGGCGAGACATTCCATGGACGAATTACGTGATATATGCCCTGGCTTCGTTCTTGCAGAAACCTACGCGTTATGAGCTCAAGACATTACCAAGGAGGTTGGATGCGAACTCACCACCAACGCCTCCAACGTTGCCGCGAAACATATTGGGAGATGGATGGCCTCTACCTCCTCGTCATGCGAATGGAATGTAGTAACAATAAATGCTACCATCTTGATGCCTTCGACCCGATCGTCTTCGGCGCATACATCAGACAGTGCAGCGTTTAGGAGCTGTTTCCAGAGTGCGAGCGGCTCAACGGCTTCATAGAGAGTACTTGCAGTCATAGACATCTGCATCACATGAGTGACAGAATTCTCAAAGGGAGCAATATATCCCAACCTCGTCGCCTGGGTCGGCTCCCGACTCAATGCCCTGCTTAAGGGCTCGGAAGGCATCGAAAATCAGCGCCTCTGTTAAAGGTGCTCCAATTTCCCACTTGTCCAGCAGAGAGATAAAGATCTTGAAGGGACGAGACGGGGAGTATTCGGCGGAAGGGCCGAAGATATCCTCCTATAAACACTACTATCAGCTAAATCGTAGGTATTTCGTAGCTTGACCTACCCTTAGAGTCGTCGTTAATAGAGGAAGGCCATGCACCTTGAAATACTGCATCTGCTGCTGAGTGTTCTCGTCTGCGCTTAGGAGCCAATGATATAGGCGACGATTCAGGGCTAAGTCCCTGCGCAACACCACGCTCGTAGCGGCACGCATGAGGATCGAACGATCTTCTTCCGGGGCATTCTTAACTGCAATGCTATTCAATGGCAAGGACTGGCAGAGGACATCGAGCGCTCCTCTTCGAACGAGGGAGTCGTCGTCTTCGAGAGCAGCAGAGACAGCCCTGATCATGAGACCAATGTCTCGACCCACTATAGTAACAATATCTATCGCCTCAAAATGAGTAAATATCTGGGAAAGGAGTAGGATCGAGTATATATGTACCTTCGTCGGGCTTGAGTTTGGGCAGCCTCCTCGAGAGAAAGTTCAATGCAGTGCCCCGCGAGGATGGGGATGTCAACATGACCAGCCAGATATTTTGGAGGAAGAAGGATGGCGACACAGTTCCGGACAAGCGGTCCAAAAGGCCAAGGACCTTGTCGAAGAACTCGCCGTTTTCTTCTTCCAGTCCGGGCAGCAGGGCGAGAATGAAGGACTTCATGACTGGACGAAGACCAGCTTGTAGAGGAAGATAATGCGTGTCGAACAGATTCAAAAGGGTGGGCTTAAGACATGTCTATGTCAGGGTATCTGGTTTCCTCGGTCATGGACATACCTTGACTGATGTAGCGGCGTACTCAAAGAATGGGAAGAGGCCTGATGACCAGAGAGGCAAATCACGTAGCAGGCCTTCCGACTGACGAGCGCACGGTAGTTAGTGTCATACGTAGTACTTGGAACAGATACGTACACCCAATACCGCCAATATATGCGCATACACGTCTAGAGCTCGCTGGTGGACTCCTGTAGGTAGCGCGGGATTGAGGCATTGTGACAACCGCTTCGCTACGATGACCTTCCGTGGAATCTCCTTAAATTGAATATACGCTTGGAATGTCTAATTAATTGCTCAAGGGCTGGTCTATACGCGGGCATAGCACTTCACTTGCCTTCAGCAATTGCTTTAGGAACGAGATGAAGTCTGCCCATTCGTGGACACTGTCGAAGGAAATCAGGCACTTCTCAACCTGCTGTGTATACTTCTTGTATTTAGGATCATTGGCATAGGCAGGTGGGACGACTGGGTGGTACTTCAGCTACGGTTCAGCGTACAATTCAAGCGTCACGTACCCCCGGATGCAGTTACACCCAGCTTCAAGTACAGATCTGACTGAGCACCATCCGACTGTGACGGCCCGCCATCCGACATTTCAGGTTCAGAATGCTGTACCACAAAGAAATGAAAAGTCAAATGAGAGTGGAGAACGAAGCAGGTATCGCTGTGCAGTCACGGTCTCAAGCGCACGTGGAATCATGGCAGACGCGACTGCGCGACTACGTTTCGTCATCGCCTGCTACACCACACACGCAAGGCAAGAAATTAATATAATCCAATGACACGGACTATTCTAGCTGTGGACAGCATGGGATTACAAGTAGTACATACGCTGCAGACGAGGAAATAAATAATTGAGCGCAAAGCAGTCAAGAGAGCATCAGAGCACAGAGTCAGGGCCGGAGGGGGTATCTGCCAGAGACGACGATTGCGTGGTGCGCTTCTTGGGGGCAGAGACAGAGTCTGCACCCGCGGACTGAGCTCGCGATGAGGGAGTGGCGAACCCACCCCTGCCTCTTCCCCGCCCGGATGTCGCCCCAGACAACCTGGGGATCGGAAGGGTGCCCATGCCTGGCAGAAGTTCACCACCTCCAATCATAGCAAGAGCGGTCGCTTGCGTGGCAGCCGGGATGGGGGGAGGCTGCACGGCATGCGCGGCGGCGTATTCAGACTCTTTGTCTCCTATCCACGTTTTTGCAAACCATCGTCCACCAGCTATGCCTCTAATCTCACGCTGAGCCTGACGCCATTTGCGAATTTTTTTGCCGCTCTTGTCAAGTGGCATGACGGGAGCTAGGCCAGTCGGGATCTTGGGGGCAGGGAGCACAGGGAAGGGCTTGGTCGGGAGAGGATATAAAGGGAGAGGCACGCCTTCCAAATTGATATCCTCGTCGGCCGGAATTGGTCCGATTGGGATGGTATGACTTGGCAAAGGTAGATCGTCAAAGTGAGGACTGGGTTCATCATGAGGCGGAGTGGAAGCTCCCGTTCCTACATACACTGTTCAGAATGGAATGTTCAACACAGCCTCTAAAGGGAATCGGTAGCAACATACCGTCACTGAATACATTCACATCGTCTCTCATATGGGGTGGAATGGCCTTGGAAGTTCTAGTTGCAACAGTTAGCGGCGCGAGGGATGTGTTTTGTACGAGAAGCCTTACTTGGGTGCGCGTTTGCGAGGAGCACGCTGCCCCGCCGCTTTCGGTGCGCCTCCTCGCTTCCTGGGCGGACTGACACCAGGCGCAGAGAGTGAAGTATTTGCAGGAATTGTGATAGTACCGAGACCATCGGTGCTCGTGGTAACACCGGAGACAATGATCGGAGATGTATCTAGAGTGACCGATGTGAGGTTCGACGATACGACTGTACTGAAGCTACGAACCTGTACGCGCAATACCTGCCTTTGCCCTAGCCCCTCGGCCTCTACCTCTCCCCCGACCAGTCGTAGTGCCTCGCTTGGCGCCAGCTCCCCGTTTCTCGGTGGGGACAGGAGCGGGGACGACGGCGGCCGGAGCTCCTGCTCTAGGTTCCTCCTCGTCGTCGTCAATGAGCTGATCCTCTTCTTCATCCTCGTCTTCCTCGTCCTCCGACTCGAGCTTGGGTTCTTCCTTCCTTCCTGAGGGCCCAGCAGGGGGAGCAGCCCGAAGCTTGTTATCGTTCATGACAAGCTTCACTCTGAATTTAGTCTGCCGTCCCGGACTCGGCTGGGGCTCAGGTGTCTCCTCCTCCTTGAGTGTCGAGATTTGCGGAGCGTCCATGTCCACATCCTCGTTCATGTTGCGAAAACGGTGGTCGGAACGAGAGTGATCTTGCTGTGTTTCACCGTTGGGATCGTATTGGATCCAGGGAGAGACGCGGAACATTGTTGTGTTTAGGAGCTGTCCGTATTCAGCGCATAGCAGGTTCGGGTGAAGGGCAGCACTTGGTAGTGAGAAGAGCAATCACTGACATCAGGCGGCAACTGACCCAAGTTGCAACACAATCAGAGCGCTGGTATGTCGCAGCAGCTTATATATGAGACCGGAGAAATGGGTGTAGGAACTGGATATATACATCTGGGAATGGTACACGCTAGACATGCCTAGGAAAGGATTCAATTCTTACACCCATATGGTGTCTACGAGGATCGCACTATAACCCGGGCACGACACAACCTCGAAATAATCATCGAGAGGCTGTCTGGCCGGTAGAGAGGGTTCGTCTGTAGTACCAATAATGTAGCGCATTTTTTCTCCAAACAAGATTGGTTCAAGACAGCGTCGGAGGAGGAACAAGCTCCCGTCTTGCCCTTTGGGCGTCACTCTGGAAAGTTGCACGTGATGACACTCCGGCGGGTGACCCCGACTTTCTCGCGTAGCGAACCTCACCCTCGACGAATCACTTTGGCCTCCGGCTCTGAGTCGCCTGTAAGCACGACTGTATACTCCTTTGATGCTACTCTCAGATACTCTGCTCTCTAGTTCTCTCCTCTAACCCATAACACACTCGTTGGGTCGGAACTAAGCAGGCGAAGACATGGCCTCCTCCACCGTGAACGTACGTTCTACTGTCCAGTATACCACGCAACCGAGACTCTGAGCTGGCATTCTGCTCTGTAGGTGGTACGTTACACGGCTCTCTTGTCTGGTGTCTTCTACGGTATCACCCACCGCCGCTCGCTTCAAAAAGCTCACGATGAGGAGAAGAAGGAGCACGCCATTCACGAGCGCGAGCATTTGATCGCACAGGCGAAGGAGGCGTGGAAGAAGAAACAGGAGGGTTCCAAGGACGGCGGTAAGTCTTCTGCCAGCTACGGTTGCACTGCAAGTCATTTATGTCGAACTCTTGCAGTCGTCACAAACCCGGAAGACCCACGATTCGACCTGGAGAAGCTTATTGCAAAGTGGGAGAGCGAGTCAAAATAACCTTGACACAACCTATCCGGGTGTTCTTCCCTCTTAGACTTAGCATTCCCGCCTGGTACCTATAGCTTTTGGCGCATACCTAATGGCATTGTATATTCGCGACGAACTGCCCGCATCTGTTATTTTCCGCAATTGCCATTATTAATGCCCTATGGGTGGTGCATCAATAGAGGACTACGTAGAGTAGGATTGAATGTACAGTTGAGTTTGCACAAAGCCAGCGGCAGAGGCACATCTCGGGCGCGTAATCAGAGTAAGGCACTTTGCACTTGGTCCGGTACTTGAACCACTACCACCGCCGTGAAACATACCCCTCTCGTGTCTGTGCTCTTAGTTTGTACGCAATGAAGCCCCAAATGTTGGAAGAAGAGGAGGATGACTTTCAGGCCGAGGAGGAGAACAAGCTCATTAACGAGGTGCGCGCTGTTGACCTTCTATTCGCAGTTTTATCCTTAATTTCAGCTCGTTACGTAGGAATACAAGACATGGTGCGCGTTCTACATGTCATTTGCACTGCTCTTTGCCTCACTAGCCGCGTTTTCAGGAAAAAGAACGCGCCGTTCCTGTACGATGTCGTGATCACTCACGCGCTGGACTGGCCCAGCCTGACGTGTCAGTGGTTCCCTGACAAGGAGTCGTGAGTATGATAGACACCATACATGCATCCACGCCTTCCAACCGCTATGCAGACCACCGAATAAGCCTTACACTGTCCATCGTCTCCTGCTCGGCACGCACACGTCTGGCCAAGCCCAGGATTACCTCCAAATCGCTGAACTACACCTTCCAAAACGTGATGGCAGCCCTTCCGCCGATAAGCTCGACCGGTCAGACTATGACGACGAGCGTGGCGAGCTCGGTGGCCATTCTATCCCGCCACAGCCACGCATTAACATCATCCAGAAAATCAACCACAAGGGGGAGGTCAACAGGGCGCGTTATATGCCCCAGAATCCCGATCTCATCGCGACAAAGGCTGTGTCGGGCGAGATCTATGTGTTCGACCGTACGAAGCACCCTAGCGAGCCGGAGCGCGGCGGTCAGTGCAGGCCCGATATCACCTTGGTTGGACAGCGCAAAGAAGGGTGAAGTTTTGCATTGTTTGAATGATGCGAAGAGCTAAACCTTTGTCAGATATGGCCTTGCCTGGAGCCCGGTGAAGAAGGGCCATATTCTCGGTGCCTCGGAGGACATGACTATTTGTCACTGGTAAGCTCGGCACAGGTACCCCAACCTTCCTTCTAATTCGTCAGCTCTCGCCTTCAGGGACATTAATTCCTACACCAAAGCGAAAACACAAATTGAGCCGACAACCGTCTTCCGTGGTCACACGTCCGTGGTTGGGGTATATGAATTAGTCTTACGGAGCTCTGCTATGCCCTAACCTGGCCTCTGATAGGATGTCGACTGGCATGCAACACGAGACTGGAACTTTGCCAGTGTTGGAGACGACAAGATGCTCATGGTGTACGTCCCATATTCCTTGTATGAGACGGATATGTCGAGTGTGCTCACGTAAGCATTGCAGTTGGGATACGAGGGCATCCTCGGCACCAGTTTTTCAATTGCAGGCCCATGACCGGGAGATCTTGGCGGTGGCGTACAGCCCTTCGATCGAGCACTTGCTTTTGACTGGCAGTGCAGACAACGTTTGTTCTTCTGTGCACGCCCGTAACGATTTAAAACTCATTGAAATGCTGCATAGACTATTGCCCTGCACGATATGCGCAATACTCACAACAAGCTACACACCTTCGACGGTCACACAGACGAAGTTTTGCACTTGACTTGGTCCCCTCACAACCCGAGCATTTTCGCCTCAGCTTCGAGCGACAGGAGGATTAACACATGGGACCTGTCAAGAATTGGTTTCGAACAGACGCCTGACGATCAGGAAGACGGTCCTCCGGAGCTTATATTCGTCCACGGTGGTAGGTAAAATGGATTAGGGTTGATTCATGATATTAACATTGTTCTGCAGGCCACACGGCTAGGCCCACGGATTTCTGCTGGGCACCCGGCGAAGGCGAGAACTGGACGGCTTCGAGCACTTCAGAAGACAACATTGTTATGGTGTGGCAGCCGACGATGCGTATCTGGGCGGGAGAGGAGGTCAAGGTTGACGAGAAGGAGCTTGAAGACGAGTCAGCGATGCAGGGTGTCGAGAGCACGGAGTCCGGTACGGCAGGAGGCAGTGGAGACAAAGCATGATAGATAGCAAGTTCAACTAAATGCCGACGAGACCCTTGTGATACATCGTGATTCCAGATTATTTTGAGGTGCTTCATCCATCTACATACGCGCGGGGTTATAAGAAGATGAGCCTCAGCAGCTCAAAGATAACTATGCAACAGTGTTAGCGAAGGTCAGACGAGCGGAATGTAGACGTACCACCGCCCATGACAACAAAAACAATAGCGCCGAGTGCCCACAAGCTGATTGGACTCCGCTTCGCGAGCCTCTCCTGACGAGACTGTTTTACGGGGTTCTTGCCAGCCCGCGCTCTGTTCGCGAACTGAGCGTTCCTCTGGCGCATCTCAAATTCGGTTGGCTAATAACGAGCAGATATTGAGCGTGAACACAGCATATAATTTGGTAACACAGACCATGATTGGCGAGTACTTGGATAGTTAAAAGAAACGACTGGGCTGGGTATACTGACTGGTGGTGTTGAAGCAACGTCTGGACTACCCAAGCGACGTGTCTGTACCACTTGGCGCCCACACCACGTTGCAATTGCCAGCATCCGCTTTCAGAACTCGAAGGCTTCCCGATGGATCTGGCTCAGATCACTCCGCAACATTCACGATGGCCAGAAAGGCCTCACTCAAATCAGCGCTCTCCTCACAGCAGTCCCGACTGAAGAAGAAACAGGGTGCGATTCAAGCCGCGCAAGCTGCAGAACAGCGGGGCAAGAGGGCGCCGCTGACGAAAGATACCAAGGGCAAAGCAAAAGCTACGACTGCCCAGGATGTCATTTTACCATTTAACCCCACCGATACGATACTGCTTATTGGAGAAGGCAGCTTCTCCTTCACGCGTGCTCTCGTCTCCGAGCCACCACCTGCCTTACAGTATCTCCCGGCAAGCAGTGTTGTAGCGACAACTTATGATACCGAGGCCGAGTGTTTTGAAAAGTATCCCGAGGCGCAAGCCATCGTCGAGGAGATCCGTGCCAAAGGCGCGGAAGTGTTCTTCGACGTAGACGCTACCAAGCTTGAGAAAGTGGTCACTCTGCGGAATCGCAAATTTGACAAGATTATGTGGAATTTTCCTCATGCAGGTACGTAGTCCCTCATCCGCGCCATCCAATTCCCACTAACTTATCATCTCCAGGAAAGGGTATCGCTGACCAAGACCGCAATATCTTGAGTAATCAAGTCCTGCTTCTGGGTTTTCTGAGGTCGGCCGCTCATCTGCTCAGGAGGGGGCAGGCTCCCTCCTTGGCCTCGCGTAAGAAGAGGCAGGCAGACAGTTCCGATCGAGAAGACGGCGAGTCCGCCGATGAAGCTGAGGGCTCAGGATCTGCTGAAATTCGTGGCACCATCCTTGTGACTTTAAGAAACGTGCCGCCATACACCCTATGGCACGTATTTATTGCATAAGCCGTTTGAATGAAATGTGAGCTAACTTCTCTACGTACTACAGGGATCTTCCTCGACTGGCCAAGAGTCCACCGCCACCAAAGGCATCAGGCGAATCCACGAATCCGTCTTACGTCCAGCTCCGATCGTTCGTTTTCCACCGCAGCCTGTGGAAAGGCTACCAGCACAAAATGACGAAGGGAGAGCGTGTACATGGTACAGGGACCACAGGACAAGGCGGCGAAGATCGGACTTGGGAGTTTTATCTCAAAGACTAGTACTCTATTTTCTGTAGATATTGCTCTCTAGTCTGCTGCCGTATCTTCGTCCGCGATGGGCTGCTCCCAGCCCTGGGGTCCTAGGACCCCATCGCTTCTAGGCTACAATCTCATTTTCCCGTCATGAGGCTAACGGCTTGTATCATCTAGTCCATGGATGAACGTTTGATTTGAATGCTCGTCAAGGCATTGAAACACTGCTGTCTCGGCCTGAGGGGCCTGTGAATCCGGGGGTCGGGTGTATCTTAAGCACGGTTTCCGGCCTGCAGGAATTGCAATTGCCGTGTACCGTCACGAAGGCCTTGCTCAACGCTATCTGTACCTTTCCTTCGAAACCTTTTTGTTGTCCGCCAAGATGCAATATCGGGTCCCCCAGTACTCGGGAGAAATCAAGGTCTCGTTTCCGGCAGAGCATGTCCTCCTGCTCACGCTGAACAGGCCGAAGTCTCTGAATGCCATGACGCCCACTATGGATGCAGACATTGACAGGATCTTGAGTTGGGTAGAGGAGGAACCTAGCATCTGGTATGTGTACCGCATGCTCTACGCTTCGCGCCGCACTAATGAGATCCTGCAGGGTTTCTATCATTACTGGTGAAGGCCGCACCTTCTGCGCGGGTGCAGACCTCATCGCGTGAGCACGAATCTTGTTAACCCTTGGGACCCTCTGAGCGTAGCGTTCACAGGTGGAACAAGCGTGCCAACTCTGAGAAGACCCCTGAGAGCGAGTGCAAAGATGACCGAACTCGCCAGGAACGGCTTCGGCTCCATCTCGCGCAGGC
>NW_006767628.1:4235402-4237755 GCF_000300595.1 Phanerochaete carnosa HHB-10118-sp
GTTTGTTGTCCGCCAAGATGCAATATCGGGTCCCCCAGTACTCGGGAGGAATCAAGGTCTCGTTTCCGGCGGAGCATGTCCTCCTGCTCACGCTGAACAGGCCGAAGTCTCTGAATGCCATGACGCCCACTATGGATGCGGACATTGACAGGATCTTGAGTTGGGTAGAGGAGGAACCTAGCATCTGGTATGTGTGCCGCATGCTCTACGCTTCGCGCCGCACTAATGAGATCCTGCAGGGTTTCTATCATTACTGGTGAAGGCCGCACCTTCTGCGCGGGTGCAGACCTCATCGCGTGAGCACGAATCTTGTTAACCCTTGGGACCCTCTGAGCGTAGCGTTCACAGGTGGAACAAGCGTGCCAACTCCGAGAAGACCCCTGAGAGCGAGTGCAAAGATGCCGAACTCGCCAGGAACGGCTTCGGCTCCATCTCGCGCAGGCAGTCGTGGTGCAAGCCGATAATTGCAGCCGTGAACGGCGGCTCGTACGGCGGAGGAACGGAGATGGTGCTCAATTGCGACATTGTCATCGCCAGCGAGGACGCCGTGTTCGCCACGCCCGAGGTCAAGGTCGGCGTGGTCGCAATCATGGGAGGTACGTCCTCATATCAGGCTCGACCCATGCTGTCCCTTGACCCTCCGCTCTCACAGTGATCCCTAGGCTTGCTCGGGTAGCCGGGCACCAGCTTGCCTCCGAGATGCTTCTGCTCGGCCGACAGGTCACTGCGCAGGAAGCGGCCACGCGGTTTGGATTGTACGTTGTCGTAGCTATTTAAGCAAAAATTACTCTGATCGCCCATAGCGTGAACAAGGTGGTGCCTAAGGCGGATGTCCTAAAGACAGCTGTGGAATGGGCGCAGGAGATCGTAGGGAACTCTCCAGACTCTGTTCAATCCACCAAGCGTGCTTTGATGCTATCCAACCAAATTGGAGACCTCGAAGACGTCGTAGTTGCGCACACTCGGTCTAAGGAAATGCTTCGTGTTTACGGGAGCGAGAATCTCAAGGTAGGGACGCTACTAATTCGCATATTTCTCGGGCACACTAACATGCATGTCAGGCGGGACTCAGAGCTTTCTCAGAGGTACGACCCCTTGTCTTTCGGTCCACAAGGTGCTCACTCTGCCGTAGAAAAAGAAGCCAATCTGGAAGAGCCCGGCGAAACTCTAATTGCTTTCGCCTCAAATTTTAATTTGAGAGACATGGCAGATTTAATGGCTCGCAAAGCTTGAGAGCCAGTTGTTGGATGAGTTATGTTATCGAAAGTGTACGTACTGGAGATGTGGGACGGGTTGTTTGTACTGTAACGCAGCGAACGTACAACTGAGACTATTCGGCATCGAGGTTGACGATGCTTCATCTTGAGACGACGCAGAAGACCCAATAGTCATTGTCAGCTGGGGAGAATGCTGGGACAAAATCTATGTTGCTCCCCGCTGGGTGTGGCGTGGGAGTTTCGCGCAAACGTGCATAGTTGTATGCTGGCCATCTTTATGAGGCAGAAGTAAATTGCACAAAATGCAGTCCTGTAAGAATTACACGTGCTTTCCAGCAGCGACGAATGCTAAAGAGCCGGCTCTGAACCAAAAGTGGAAAACGATCATGATAATATAGAAGTGGTCAGATGTCGGAGATGCTAGAAGCCTATTAGGCGAAGCAGCAGATAGATAGTCGAGCCAACGAAGCGCACGGCGGACAGACCAGCCCTGTGTATCACCGCTCAGTCAGTCAGTACAACGCCGGCGGAAGAAGTACATACATAGCAAAGAGCAGGAATGAGAGGTACGGATTGAAAGTGGCGTTGTCGGTGATCGCAACGTGTTTGTCGACCCAGTTGATGAATGCGGTAGAAGTAAACACGAGAATCATGAACCTGAATGCAAGTCGACGAGTCAACAGGTAAAGAACGCTTGCATTTTGTCGCAGACGCACATGTTAGTTCCGACCCATGCGAGGACGACGTTGGTTCTGCTATTCCGGTCGCGGTCAGCCTGCTTGGTGGCGGCGTCGCGATGCTCTTTCTCTTCGGGAGGCCTCTGCGAGAGGGCCTGACGCGAGGCATTCCAGACCTGGTCAACGTCCTCGCGTTCGGTCGGTAGCTCCACCTCCATGACCTCCTTGCCGCTGGCGTCCTTGAGCTTCTTGGCACCGCCGAGGTCCTTCACGGCGCCGTTATCACCTTTGGTACCCCTAGAGAAGCTATTAATGTGAAATTCGAGCTACGAAACGAGTTGATATACCATGTAACGTCGTGCAAATTGCACATGGCATACATCACTGTCGCAGGAGTCAGTGGAAATTCGAGGCGTGAGTACATTACTCACTGAGAATGTTGATATCTAAGAGAAATCA
>NW_006767628.1:4238697-4309202 GCF_000300595.1 Phanerochaete carnosa HHB-10118-sp
CTGCAGGGTCGATGTCCACTCACAGTGGTAGGAACGTCGGTGGATGCTTTGGCACTCTTCACGTAGCGCAACCTATTCGTGGACCATGATCAGCTTCAGCTACTATGGAATATGAAAGATCGTACACCCAAGCTTCGCGCTTCTTCGTGACAATCTCGAAACAGAGAATACGATCTTCAGCGAGGTACATGTTACGTTCTATGAGCCGCAGTGAGCACTCATTTCAACAGCGATTTTCGCTATGACGTACCGAACAAGCCAGCCTTGCTAGAGCCCCCGTGCATTTCCTCACCCTTGAAGTATGATGCTAAGGGTCCTTTGCCGTCGGGCCCGTTGAGCAGTGCTTTGTAGCGATACGCACTGAAGGCACCGGGAAGCACACTGATATAGCCAAAGACACTCTAAGATGTATGTTTGAATCGATGTTGATAATAAATGAAAGAGATAATGATACCTCAAGTGGCTTATCCAATATGTTCGACATTTTATACTGAATCCATCCCGTCAGTCCCATACCTTTAGATGCGTGCCGAGCATTAACAGACAGACCTCAAAATTCTGCGAAGCAGCCAATGGACTTGTGAGGAGAAGTGAACATGCTCTTCCTGTGTCAACGCAGATCCTAGCCAGGTATAAGATAAAAGAACCATCGATAATTATGTATACGTACTCTCCGCAGGCACCGCCGACGTTCTTGTGCTTGTCGAAGCCTAAAATATCCCGGGTTAAATATGGAAACGGATGACGTATGAATAACTTACATTTCCAAAGCTGGTAGATCGATGTTCCTGTCGGCTTAGTACCAACATCGAGCAGAATACAAACTACATATCCATGAATACGTAGTCCGGCTCATTGTGCGCAATCTGCATACCGTTGGGCTTGATGAGCGGACCGAAAGCATTGAAGAACCAGCGGTGACTGTTCAACTTCTTCTTGTTCTGTTCCTTCAAGCAGAATATAATCTGAACTGGGCACGCTCCTTGGGACACCTCTCCTCTGTCCGTCACGACGACATGTGACGTATACCTGCATAACGAGATAAATAACCATGTGCACATAATGAGTCGCCACATACTCGAAGATATGAGCAGTAACGTCCTTTCCGCCGACAGAGTCTTTCGCTACGCCTTCTTGATAGCATCCCATCTACGCGACACGATCAGACGCACTACAATCGGACAAGGACCAGACGCACGAGGGTGAGCACTTGCAGCGTGCGCTTGTTAATCTTGCTTCGACCATCTGAGACGATACAGACGACGACCTTCTTCCAACCTTCGGGCCCCCACATGCTCGACTTGCTGCGGCTGCATAGATGGGCAATATTCTTGATGACGCTGCCCGAATCTGCGGTTGGGACGCGTCAAGGGAGGCTGGGATGCAGACTCACGCGTTCATGGTGCGGCAGAACAAGATCTCATCCTCGTTATACATGGTCATGACGACAAAAAGTTCCGTGTGGCGTCCGTACAGGTACGGTCGCAACGAGAACTTGGAAGCCATGAAGTTGTCCGGGTCGCAAGTTGCAGCGGTATAGCGCATCTTCGTCATTTCTTCATCGTTCTTACCAGCTGGGACAATGTGTGTGGGAACCTGCACGTCCAGCACAAGGTTTCCTTGTTGTAGTTCGATCTGGCGCACCGACCGCCGCTTCATGAGCTTCTCGCGGGCATCCGTGTAGCCAGAGCTCAAGCCTATTGGCATCTGGGGCCGAAGGTGTTGCTGAATGGGCGGGTAGGACTGCTGATAAGGCATGGTTGGGACAGGGACGCCATTGTGAAGTTGTGCCATTTCATGCTGGCTGGGGTTGAGGTGTACCTGGGATCCAGCGAAGGTACTCTGGTAGGATTTCGTCGACTTGCCATCCCACTGGTCGTATTCCTGATAGTAGCCTTGCGGCTGGTCCTGATAGCCTTGGGAGTGTTGGGAGTGTGGAAGTATCCCGCCGGGGGACACATTCTGGGCAACCGGAGGGTAGTCAGGAGCGACTCCGTGGTTGTCGTAGGGACTCTGGTGATAGGCCATGGCAAGTGGACCTGCACGGCGTAAACGAGAGACAGTGAAGGAATGGACTGCTCGACGACGAGCTCGGGTGGACTGTCAGGGCACGAGAAAGGGTATCAATCTCGAAGCTGGTCGGGACGGAGGGCAAAGACAGAACCGCGGGCTCGCAACCGGAGCGTAGCACCCGTTCTGCCATCAAAATTCGATATATGCTCCGACGCCCGGCAACAGATGCTATGGTTGCCGAGCAGGCTCGGGTCAAATCCCCAAAACCCAAGTAAAGCGTTGCTACGGAGCGCCGCTGTACCCAAGGCGAAGAGTCTCAGGTGCTCGACGTTTATCCATGTGGACGACCCCGCGAGAAAACTGCGGGAGCCTGATCCTCACAAGGACCTTCAGCTTCAGGCGTTCTCCATTATGCTGTGCAGCCTCGGCGCCCGCCAAGACAAAATGCGTTACCCTGCCGCTGTCTCTGCTGTGTCATTCTTATTGGGCCAGACGGGCTCGCGAGGGAGCGTTAGTCGACTAGAGGGAGGCGACTGCGCCCGTGCATACCTGCCGCTTCAGTCTTCCACTACGTCAATATCATGGATTCTCGCCCCGAGCTTCCACCGGTTCTGGGCCACACTTCGGATGCTCACTCCACAACCTGCGTACGAACGAACTCTGAAGCTATTGAATGTATCACCGGCCGCCCGGTGGTTTTGATTTGGCCGACGCTTGTCCTAGCAAACGGCACATCTCTCTCAGCACGGTAGTTGCTCGCCGCGTTTACTTGAAAGTCGTGCAAGAATGCACGCGCAAAACACCGGCAAGCTCATCTGCCGACATCACGTCGTCTGTTTCTGATTCTTCTTCGGTTGATACTTTGCAACGTTTCCCAGGGCGATATCCTGACGCGAACGGGACATTGCGAGGTGTATACGTACCGCATGTTCTTGGCTGCAACGGTCAGCATATATACATCTTGTTTTTAATATGGATTATGTGGCGTGATGCTACTGCGCTCAACGGCACACCTCACTACGCACTTATTGACGAATAGATGTTGAGAGAGGATGCGGAAAATGGCGGACGGTTATATATTTCAGAGACAGTATTTGCGCGTCTACGGTTGCCGAGCAGGCTCAGGTCAAATTCAAGTCAGAAACCCAAATCTGATACCATCAGCGCTCGGATAACCGCCGTACACCACCAACCTCCGAGTGCACTGGCGCCTCTTACTCTGAACACTCGAGCATTTTCAGCATAAATAATCGATTAATATTGCATGTATACGAGGTTAGAAGTCAAATGAAGCATGTCAATCATCGTTGGCAGGCCAGGCGGTGGGGTGAACAGCGATGGCGGCGTTAGGCGCCTATTTTCCATCAGCGCGTCGGGGCTTGGGCCCCCTTGCCGTCGGAGTCGTTGCAGGTGTGCTTGACCTTGCCCTCCTGTGTAGTTATTTTACTAAATGTATATATTATCAGCTGCTAACCTAGTTATGATCAATATAACCTAGTGAGAACAAGTCATGCTGTACTCGCTATATTGTGCTGCTGACTTAGGGTTAGGTTCTAGATAAGATAATCGAAACTTTAGGCGCCTGATTACCGCTTCGATAAGCCTGGGTCAGATAATGATCCTCGGCCCGCTACTGCCCTTATTGACTTCAGAGTATACAGATACAGCACCTTACATACTTTTGTAACATCTAAAAGACCCAAAAATGTCATACATAACCCAGACTAATGTCTGTGTGCGGAAAGGTGCTCGGGCGCTCATTATGCGGTTGGCCATCATGACTGTTGTTAAATGGCGTTCGGAGGAAGGGGGGTTGGTCAAGCAAGGGGCAAAAGAAAGGAGGTCTGCTGGTAATCTTAGAATCTAGTACCTATACCCCCCAGTAACAAACGCTGGGAGCCGGCTAATACAAGAGCTAATAGCGTCTACTAGCAAATTTGTAACGGGCTAACAAGTGGATCAAACTCCGCCTGGCATTAACAATTCCCACGCTGAAACGCCTGACGACTCCTCCTGCCAGCCTCTTGTTGTCCTCAGCACACCTCTTTCTTCTCATCTTCCACCACTCTCCCCTCTCAAACGACCTTCCACACTTTCCTCACGAGTCTCTCTTACTCTTTACCCCAAATACTTCTCAGGCTGTAATTGTGAGAGTCTCAATTTCCTCCCTCTGAAGCTTCCGCAGGATCAGATCACTCGCAACTGTGCCTCGAGGCTACTCCAAGACCACATCCTTTCCTGCCTCCAGCATTTAGCCTCTAAATCGCATACGTCAGCCAAGCGGCATCGATTTAGTAGCCATACTTGTGCTCTGCTGGACAACAGTGCGACGGCCGGACTACGCCCGAGGCTGTGTCAGGCTTGTCATCGATTCGAACATCCACCGCGGCTCTACACACCCCAGACTTTTATAACTATATTCGTTTTATTAGATCATATTTTCTCTTTATCTGCTTTATCAGTGACGCCAGAGACGATTTTCTGACTGCCACGTCCTTACAGACTTCTCACACTCCGAGAAGATCACGATGTCGGACCCGTCTGCGCATGGAAAACTGGACTTGCGAGTTGGAGGCAAGTACCGTCTAGGGAAAAAAATAGGCTCAGGCTCCTTTGGTGAGTAATTGCGGATGGTTTGATGTCTGTAGGTCTGACACCGTCGCCACAGGCGACATCTATCTCGGTATCAACATCATTTCCGGCGAGGAAGTAGCTATCAAGCTTGAGTCCGTTAAGGCTAAGCATCCCCAGCTGGAGTACGAGTCCAAGGTCTACAAGACCCTTGCAGGCGGTGTCGGTGTTCCGTTCGTCCGTTGGTTTGGTACCGAATGCGACTACAATGCGATGGTCATCGATCTCCTCGGTCCTTCTCTCGAGGACCTCTTCAACTTCTGCAATCGCAAATTCACTCTCAAGACTGTCCTGCTTCTTGCCGACCAGTTGGTTAGTGGCTGCATCTGCTCCTATTTGTCCTCTCAGCGGCCGCTAACATCGTCTGGTAGATCTCCCGCATAGAATACATCCACTCTCGCAACTTCATTCATCGTGACATCAAGCCCGATAACTTCCTTATGGGCATTGGCAAGCGTGGAAACCAGGTTAACGTCATCGATTTTGGTCTGGCGAAGAAGTTTAGGGACCCCAAGACCCATCTCCACATCCCGTACAGGGAGAACAAGAATTTGACTGGTACCGCTCGCTACACCTCCATCAACACGCATCTAGGCGTCGAGCAGGCCCGCCGTGATGACTTGGAGTCCCTTGCCTACGTCCTCATGTACTTCCTCCGTGGTTCGCTTCCTTGGCAGGGTCTCAAGGCCGCGACCAAGAAGCAAAAGTACGACCGCATCATGGAGAAGAAGATGACAACCCCCACTGACCTGCTCTGCCGCGGCTTCCCCAACGAGTTCGGCATCTTTCTGAATTATACCCGTGCTCTCCGCTTTGACGACAAGCCCGACTATTCTTACCTTCGCAAGCTGTTCCGCGACCTCTTCGTCCGCGAGGGCTACCAGTACGACTACGTCTTCGACTGGAGCGTTCAGCGGGGTCAGATGGAGGAGCAAGGTCAAAGCTCTAGCTCCAAGGTCGCTGGGAGGAGGAAGGTGGTTCAGGAGGAGGACCACCGTGGTACCGACAGGATGTAGGTGCTTATCATTTCCCTTCTCATCAGTTCTTGGCTGATCTCACACTACGTTAGGTTGCGTTCCCATACTCGCCAGCAGCAGCAGCAGGCTGGCATGGTGCCTGGTGCCGTGGGTCAGCAGCGGAGGGGACGTGATGGTGACATGTGGTAAATGACTCCTGTCCGTGGTAAGGAGTTTGTTTGCTAGCACGTCCGGAGCACGCCGAGCGTTGGGGGGTGGGGGGCAGGTGAATGGTAGCTCGGTATGGATCTGTGTCGTCGCATTCGGAGTCCGGTAGTCGTGCGGGTATTTCGTCTCGTCCAGTCAGTGCGGCGGACGTCGAGCAATTTGGGAGGACATCGCGATCGCCACCGTCGTTAAGGTGCCGCAGTTCAAGCGAAGTTCGCTAGCCAGCGATCTTCCTATGCGCCGTGCACTCGCCATCGACGTTATTACACTGGGGATTGGGATCGAAGCTCGATGAAGATACTCCACAACTACCGGACGCATATGGGCCTTAATTATCCTTCAATACGGACGCTTTTTCTCTTCAGGTCTCAACTTTTCCGCGCTCGCTGCGTGGGGCTGTCCGCGCAACTCTCGTGGACCTTGGGACTGCCTCGTCCTTCTATCGCGTTTATTGTTCAATCCCCCTGCGCCGTATTGGTCGTCTTGTTGGCGGCTCCTTTTTCTTAGTAGTAATTTTGCCGCCCAATCTCTGTACCATTGTCGTCTCATTCGTCTACTCTCATCCCTCGTATAGCACACATTCCTTCCACCTCTTTCCTGCTTGTTCATTCCCATCCATATCCCCCCAGTTATTGCTCTTGTGTTTTTTGTCCTCCCTTCTTCCACTCTGCAGGCCGACCTGTTGAGGCGCGTTGGAAGGGAGAGGGCGCCGCGATGTAGTTGGAGGGTTGCCCGGAGGCGAGCTCGAGGGGTAGAAGCACCACACGGACAGGCGGCAACTTGGCTCTAACGACTCGTCCATGACTTCACGGCCTCATTTCCTTATTGTCTACCTGCCCTCCGTCGATACCTCGCGATGGACGTATTCCACCCCCGGCGCCGTACTTTCGTCTGCGATTGGAAGTCACATAGTAACGCCAAGTAACCCACTCGTTGAAGAATTGGACTCGTGTGCAGTAGTAGTCTATCCTGGTCTCGTAATGTTATGGATGTGTCCCGCAAACCTTTCTGTCTGAATGCTTATATCTGTGGCCGCAATTGTGCCTATGTAAGCGTGAGAAACACCTTCCAAAGCGAGCAAGTCCATACCGCACGTCGCATCGACCACGTCGCGGTCGTTTATAGCCTTGACCCTCCCTCTTGATACCATGTCTCTGACTAGCAAAAAGGATGAGGAGAGCGGCCTCAGCGCGTACTACAACAACAAGACTACAGTAATTCAAGAGGCTCGCGTCTTCAATGATACACCTGTTAGCCCACGGAAGTGCAGGGCACTCCTCACCCGCATCGTCTACCTGCTTTATGTTGGCGAGACATTCAACACACAGGAGGCCACTACTTTGTTCTTTGGGACTACCAAATTGTTTCAGCACAAGGACGTGAGTGCCATGCTCGACGTCGCTCGCTTCGCATTGAGACGAATAAAATTGCCAGAGTGCGCTCCGTCAAATGGTATACCTGGCAATCAAAGAGCTCGCCACGACCGCGGAGGACGTTATTATGGTGACGAGCAGTATCATGAAGGACATGCAGCCCAACTCGGAGGTCATCTACCGACCGAACGCCATCCGTGCGCTGTGCCGTATCATAGACGTATGTCCGACCATGCTCAGCCGACTGCATGATGATAATCCAATGGTCCCGTACAGCCTTCTATGGCACAAGGTGTAGAACGGTTCTTCAAGGCTGCAATTGTGGACAAGAACACATCGATCTCCTCTGCTGCGCTTGTCTCGGCATACCACCTATTCCCCTCCGCAAAAGACGTTGTAAAGCGTTGGGTAAACGAAGCGCAAGAGGCCGTCAACGCGAAGTCTTCTGGTAGTTTCTTCGGAGGCAGCACTGCCGGCAATTCATATCTTGGTTGGGGCAGCTCGTCTTCCTCAAGCAACAGTGGATACCAGACCATGCCGTCGACCAGCTACGTCACACAGTACCATGCCCTCGGCCTTCTCTACCTTATCCGCCAGCAGGATCGTATGGCCGTCACGAAGATGATCCAGCAGCTTGGCGGTGGCAAGACAGGCTCCGGCACGGTGCTGAAGAACCCGATGGCCCTGTGTATGCTCATCCGGTATGCGGCGAAGGTTATGGAGGAGGACCCTAAGTAAGTGCCAGGCATGT
Organism: Phanerochaete carnosa HHB-10118-sp; assembly: GCF_000300595.1. NCBI lineage: Eukaryota > Fungi > Basidiomycota > Agaricomycetes > Polyporales > Phanerochaetaceae > Phanerochaete > Phanerochaete carnosa. Next base: position 4,246,650 of record NW_006767628.1, read on the forward strand.
ATAATTGCTAATCCTCTGTTAATTCGTCATTGCAGCGTGCAGCGCCAGATGCTTGACCTCATTGAGGGCTGGCTACGCCACAAGAGTGACATGGTTAACCTGGAGGCCGCTCGTGTCATCTGCGAGATGAAGAATGTCACAGCCGCACAGCTTCAGAAACCCATCGCCGGTAAGTCGTCAGGAATTTGCGTATCCCTGCGTAGAGTCTAATCACAGAGAACTAGTTTTGCAACTCTTCTTATCGTCTCCGAAGTCCTCATTGCGCTTTGCGGCTACACGTACGCTCGCCAGCTTGGCTCTCATGCATCCCACTGCTGTTGCGACATGCAATCTCGAGCTCGAGCAGCTTATCTCTGATGCCAATCGCAGTGTTGCGACTTACGCTATCACCACTCTACTCAAGGTGTGTATAGACATTAGTATACACTCGGCTCTCGTGCTGACTAGTCTTCAGACCGGCAACGAGGCTTCAGTCGATCGTCTCATCAAGCAGATTACTGGCTTCATGAGTGAGATCAGCGACGAGTTCAGGGTCATCATCGTCGATGCTATCCGTTCGCTGTGCCTCAAGTTCCCTGCCAAGCACGCATCCATGCTCTCCTTCCTTTCTGGTGTTCTCCGTGACGAGGGTGGATATGACTTCAAGCGCGCTGTCGTCGAAGCCATGTTCGACATGATAAAGTTTATCGGCGACTGCAAAGAGCAGGCACTCTCCCATCTATGCGAGTTTATTGAGGACTGCGAGTTCACGAAGCTCTCTGTCCGCATCTTGCATCTTCTTGGTGTCGAGGGTCCGAAGTCGTCGCAGCCGGCTAAGTATATCCGTTATATCTATAATCGTGTCGTTTTAGAGAATGCCACTGTGCGCGCTGCGGCTGTGTCGAGCCTTGCTAAATTTGGTCTTAACGGTCTTGACGAGAAGCTGAGCAAGAGCATCAAAGTGCTTCTTAACCGGTAAGCCTGTCTACCCCTCCAAGTTTCCATATACTTACTTGCCCAATTAGATGCCTGGACGATGTCGATGACGAGGTCCGAGATCGTGCGGCTATGTATCTGAAGGTTTACCAGGAGCCGCCACTGGCTGAGGCCTACGTCAAAGAAGGTGGGTCAGCAGACGTCAAGAGTTTTGGGCCATCACTAAATATTTTCGGCAGAATCTGTCTTCTCGCTATCCGCCCTTGAGGCCAAACTTGTGTCCTACATCAGCGACCCCGAGGCAGTCGCAGAACCATTTGACGTGTCGTCGATCCCTAAGATTAGCCGCGCGCAGGCAGCCAAAGAAGCATCCCGTGCGTACATCACGATTATTTTTTCCGCTCGTTTCCTGACGTGTCTAATGCAGGACCAAGTACGCTCGAGACACTGGGCGCGCCCAGTACATCTAGGACCGCTACGCCGCCACCGCCAACAGCCGCAGAGACTCAATCTGCCTACGCCCAACAGCTGGCAGAGGTGCCAGAATTTGCATCCTACGGACCTGTGCTCAACAGCAGCACTAAACCTGCACAGCTTACAGAAAACGAGACCGAGTATCAGGTATCTGTGGTCAAGCACATTTACAAGGAGCATGTTGTCTTCCAGGTGCGTGTTCTGCGTATTCAACTGGCCTTGAGGAACGAAAGTCGGCTGATTTATTCTGCAGTTCAACGTGTCGAACACAATCCCAGATACTGTTCTGGAGCAAGTGTCCGTTGTCATGCAAGCACAGGGCGAAACAGGGCTGACAGAAGATTTCCTGATGCCGATCCCGCAGCTGTCGTCGTCCAATTCGCCCAGCATCATGTACTACTCCTTCACACGGGACACGCCAGACGAGTACCCGATGGGCTCGTTCTCGTGCGTACTCAAGTTTGTGAGCAAGGAAGTGGACCCGTCGACGGGAGAGCCGGAGGCGGAAGGGTACGAAGACGAGTACCAGTTGGAGGATTCGGAGCTGTCGGCAGCAGACTACGTTGTGCCGACGTACGTTACATTTGCGTCCGAGTGGGATCGCATGCGTGGTGGGGTCAACGTTACAGAAACCTTTTCACTTCCAGCGATGGAATCTCTCAAGGGTGAGCACATGGCCATCATGCCGCGTCAGGGGCAAACAGTTGACGGATGTCTTTCTCTAGCTGCGTGCGATTCGATCATAGAGATTTTGAATATGCAGCCGCTCGGTGGGAGCGAAGATCCCCAGTCGTCGACCGTGCATACGCTGCAGCTGTCAGGCCTTGTCGCGGGCGGAGGAGGCAAGGTGCTCGTGCGGTCCCGGATGACCTACTCAAAGGGGCAGGGCGTTGCCCTGGAGCTGGGTGTTCGGGCAGAAAAGCAGGAGTCAGCAAGTCTGGTTGTTGCGGCAATTATGTAGAAAGCTTGTGGGTTCTGTCACCTGGTGTTTTATTCTCGACTGTGGAATATTGCGAATTTCTTTCTATGTAAAGCCGGAAGGAGTGGGATCGTCGCTTGGGGCGGCTCCGACGAGAAGGATGCGGAACGGGGAGAAGACTCCGAGGGAGACCGGCCAGCCGGCTAGGTTGGACATCCGAGACGGACAAGCGCAACTAGTCAAATGATCTGTAGAGAGCATCCCCAACGGCATGATGCTGTCCAGGGCCTCCGTCGTACCATACCTTGCCACAAATCTTACACGACATTTGACGTGGACGGCTAGCTAGATCTCCATTACACACTCGCCCCCGCAATTTCGTACATACACGCAGAGTGGCAACCGAACTGCGCACATCGCTAGCCTATTACTTAGACCAGCTGCTGGCCTCTCGCCACCCCCGCATTATCCTCGACTAACTCGCACGACCAGGCCTGGTCCCCGTTTGCGGCCTTAAGGCTACTGTATGCATCAAAACCCCCGAGCACACAACCGCCACTCGTGATAAACCCACGCTATCTGTGATGTCAGTGCCGTCACTCCCCACTGCGAAAGCAATCCAGGTCGACACCCGGGGTGCGCTAATACTTGACGAGGGGTCCCCAGAGGTACGTCTCTGTGTTTCCCGAGCTGCGTCGGGCATGTCGTGTGGGCGTTCGCTAACGTTTGGCGCGTTCCGCAGACCAGGGATAGTAGAGGGATCTATCTGCCAAACTATGTCGAGCCTGTGTCGCATATTGCCGTGGACGTGAGTGTTAATTTCGGCTTGTGTCTTGCAGAAAGCGAACGTCGCGGCTTTTACAGATTGGCGGGTCATTAGCCAAAGTCGTGTACTTCACCCGTTCGCCCGACCCACCTGCTTCGCCATCAATAGTAGCGACAAGAGGATCGAGCACGGTCGGTGATGCCTTCACACCAGGTTCCTCGAGTCCCCTTTCCTCTTCGCCACCACGAGACAATCCGCTCTCCAGCTCTCCACCCAACCCAAGAATAAATGGTGCTCTTACTCCTGCAATCCTAGACGGTTCGCACCACGGCAATGGCCACCCACCAACGGCGAACGGACTCGCTGCGCTGGATCAGCTCGACCACAGTGCGCTGCACGAGTCGCTGTTACGACGAGCCTCGGTGCAGCACTTCCCGGGCGGGTCCCTCAACTTTGAACGCTTTGAGACGGAACACATAGACGACTGCGTCGAGTTCATCCAGTCGCTCATCGAACGCTCGGCGCAGCTGAACAGCGTGTCTATCGAGGAGATGCGCCAGAGCGTGAAGATCATGGCGACCGGCGGCGGTGCGCACCGGTTTCACGAGCTTTTCTCCGACCAGTTGCACGTCGAAGTCCGACGCGAGGACGAGATGGAGTGTCTCATCGAGGGCCTCAAGTTCATCACGCTCATCCCGGACGAGGTCTACTACTTCTCAGACGAGCTCATACACTCGGTTTCGCATTCGACGAAGGGGTGTTTGAACGGGAAGGATGGAGTCTACGAGCGGCCGAGTCCCGATCCCCCAAAATACGCTGTCTCATTCGAGTCGAACCCCACACCGCAACTACCCTGCCTTCTCGTCAACATCGGCTCGGGTGTTTCAATCATTAGAGTTGACGAAGACGGTTCGTTTGAACGTGTGAGCGGGACGAGTCTTGGGGGAGGAACTCTGTGGGGACTTCTCAGTCTATTGACGCCTGCAACAACGTTCGACGGTATGTGCTATTTGTGCCTATGAACGACAGCTAATGATAGCCGATGCCAGAAATGCTCGCGCTTTCCGAAGAGGGAGATAATGCAACAGTCGACATGCTCGTCGGTGACATTTATGGGCAAGACTACAGCCGACTCGGTCTCAAGTCGACCATGATCGCGAGTTCATTTGGCAAGGTCTTTTCAAAAAAGAGTGGCAAGAAGGGTACATTCTCGGCGGAGGACATCAGCAAGTCGCTGCTATACGCTGTGTCAAATAACATTGGCCAGATTGCGTACGTGACTGGACGCTATGGTTTCATCTCGCTACTTGACTGACTGACGTTGTCTCATAGGTACATGAACGCCGAGAAGTATGGCCTAGATCGGATATATTTTGGAGGATGCTTTATTCGGGGTGCGTCATCAAACCGGTGTGATCGTGGGCACAGCTAAATCTGTCCTTCTCAGGCCATGCTGCGACGATCAGCACTCTGTCGTACGCTATCAGGTTCTGGAGTAAAGGAACCAAAAGAGCGCTGTTCCTCCGACACGAAGGGTTCTTGTAAGTTTCGCTGCATCTCAGGTGAGACATGTTGACGACACTAATGCTTCCTTATTTGCGTTACAAGGGGAGCAATTGGCGCTTGGATCAAGAACTTTGGTGAAGAGGACGTACGAGGAGAGCGGCGGTGAGGGTTGTCGGAGGCTGGACAACACACTTCTACTCAAACACTAACGGGAAAGGGCTGCACAGCACTAAGATATTTATGGAAGAGATCAATCAAGCCCCGGACGCTGTACCTCGTCATGTCTGGAATTTCTGAGCTGCTCGTCTGCACGAACTGTTGCTATAACGTTATTACACCGAGTAATGGTATGGAAGAAAGATTTAATTGGGTCATGTTTGACAGGCAGTGCTCGCGTTAGGACTGCGTACCGGAGCTCCAGGCAAAGACTTCGTAATAGGCGACACGCGGACGGGTGCAAACTCTGATGGGTCTGCGGAAATAGCAGAGTGTGACCGCAGAGACACGTCATTGCGAGGCAGAAGGTCACGGAAGGTTGAGCTTGTGCGAGCTCAAAGATAGTCCGGTGCTCGATGCCCAGGTCGTGGGGGACTTTAGGCGTAAGTTGAGCAGCGCATTCCTTCGCGACGGGGCGAGAGTCTCTGCGTGTGCACACGACGAACAGAACCATTCTCGGGTACCGCGTCGGACTGCCAAGACCTTGAGTATGATTCCCCAAGCCGAAACTGAGCGTGATTGCTATGGCGTTGACGCCCATAATCATAAGCAGCGTAATACCGTAAGCGGGAAGCGTTTGCACGGCTCCACGTGGGGGAGACTAGGAATTGAGCGGACAGGCACGCACAGGCCAACGCTGCCACAGCTCACACATCATGCAACTGCTCATTTTCATCATCCCCGGGAGCGGTGAACCATGAGTAATATCTGCCGTTGATCGTGTCCCAGCGCTCTCGGAGGCTCTGCACACCGCACAGCGTCGGGATATATACCTCGCATATGAGCAGGAGCGTGAACGATAGCGTCGACGCACCGAGCGAGTGTAGTTGGCACCGTTTGTCGGATGCAATACAACAGCTGCGAAGGGCGGCCGAATTCGGGGTTACGGAGTGTTTATGATGCAAATTATGGTTGCGTGAGACAATAGACGGATTTGGCAGCTGCAGTTGGTTATTAGCACCTCAATGAAATTTCCCTGCCGAGCTGCTGCTGTCAGCTCTCTGTACAGCTCCATCCCCCTTTCATTTCCGGCCGTTCCTCTTGTCTCCGTACCACCATCTAATACCCCGACGTCCATCCTATCCTCGCCATGGTACCCTCATACGATTCCTGGTCGCAGTCGCCGACATCAACACCAGCTGCCCTGAAAGAGTCGCAACGGCTACCACAGCCCTCATCGTCGTACCATGATTCCAAGGACAAGCCCAAGAAGCCCCGCCATCGGCATTCCGCATACCAACTTGCTGCACTCAACGAGCTGTACGAAAGAGACGAGCACCCGGCGCTCGAGGAACGAACGTCGCTGGCAGAGCAGCTAGGCATGTCAGTGCTCCAAACTTTTGTTTCTTTGTCGTTATGGGCGTCTGATTACTCTTTTTCTGACGGATTACAGGGAGGTCAAGACGGTCAACGCTTGGTTCCAGAACAAGCGAGCTTCGACCAAGAAACGGTCAACAAAGGCTGGCGGTGCCATCAACAGCTCCAATAGCAGAGAAAACAATGCACAGTGCGAATTGCCTCCCATCTCGACGCTGCTTGCTTCAGTTGCACCGCCAAGCGCGCATCCAAGTGCCCACTTTGAGTACGATGAACTCTCTGAGGATGACTACTCGGATAGGCTACCGCACTTGGTTCACCACCGACAGCAATCGGCGTTCTACGCAGGTAACCCTCGGCATCGCCATCTATTTGACTCAGAGACAAGCATGCCTCGGAAAGGCCGCTCACGCCCTTCTGCCGCCCAAACTGAGGAGCTTCGGAAACTCTACGATGCGAATCAGCACCCTTCAAAGGAGGAAAGAGAAGAGCTCGGACTTCGAATTGGAATGTAAGTTCAATTGTCTCCCACGCGGACAGAATTCCGGAACTCACATCACCCTATTCCTATCAGGCGCTATCAAAGCGTAACCAACTGGTTTCAGAACCAACGTAGCATTGCGAAAAAGCGTAAGGAGGACGAGGAAGCTGCCGCTGCGTCTGGGACGCCAAGCGCGTCGTCGTCGAGAGGACATACCTTTTCGTCTTTCCCGCCGTCTTCCAGTGTTGCGCACCCGTCCCTTGCGGTCCCACCCACTAAGGGTCATCCTTCCCTGCCTAGTATCCCTCTGCCGCCCAGGGCAAGGCGCTCGCCTAGTACAGTCTCTCTCATGGACAGCCGAGCTTCGTCGCCCCGTCCTAGCCCCTACAGCGCAGTGATGACTGAGCGCGCCTCCTCAGTCAGCAGTCGCTCTCGCCGTACTCGGCCCGAGCCGTACCAACTTGAAGCGCTCAAGAAACTCTTCCAGCGGACAGCGACGCCCTCTATCGAGGAGCGCGGTGCACTTGCTCTCGAGATCAACATGGATGTCGGCAAGGTCACGAACTGGTTCAGGAATCTGCGACAGTCTTCGCGCAAACGGTCGAAGCAGGTTTCTGGCTCTGAGGAGGACGACGATGTGTCGAGCTACAACGACCCCTCTAGGAATGTCTCAAGAGAAGGCTCGCCGATCTCTGTGGATCCTTCTGAGGACTACATGGTGACGGACAGAGCCTTCGCTCGTGAGAGGTTCCGGCCCAAGCTGCACACCGAAGATTCTCGCAACCGGATGTACACGCACGCGTCTAACTCTCGATCATCAGACATGGCCAGCGAGGAAGATTTCCAGGAGGCGGTCACTCCATCCCCACTATCCTCGCCATATCCCGCCGTGCCCGTGGGCGCGTCGCAGTCTCAGAAACTGGCCGACTACGTTTCGCCAGCTCGCCGAGATATCTCGGTCGCGGTCGGCGCGCTGTCTTTCGCCGATATCGAGAAGACCACAGGCGTCAAGGTCGACGACGCCATCCTGCTGCTTAACTTCTCGAATAGCGTCGTGCGGTAATCACCAAAAGTAAATGTGTGTATCACCCCGACACTTGTCTCACTGCGGTTGGATCTGACAGCTCCATGATCGTCATCCAGACCTCGTTATAATCAAGCTTCTTGATGAACGTGCAGTGATCTCCATTACCGTAACGCCCATGCGCAAACACGCATTATACGTCCGCTTCGTTGTCTCGCCCTGCCGGCCCTTCACCGCTACAAGCTACACGTGCCTTGTCGCCTGCCCGGCCGCCACTATATTTATGCTCGGTCTCGCCTCCCCGCCTGCCTGTCCCATGCCCATCCCACCCTGCTATGCACAGTATCCTTATTATGTATATCTCGAACACTGCTTCCCTCCATCCACAAACGCCCTGTGCTTCTCCCCAATCCTTGTCTTCCCTGCATTGTTCAGACCGTCCTGCATGTGCTCCGCTTCACCACTCCCAACATTTTACGCGACAGCGCCGGTTATAAACTAGTCACACCTCCTTTTCGAACGGTATTCAATCGATCGGCATTGAGTTTTCTGGCTTCTTCGGTACTATAATCCTTTTCTTTTTTTTTCCCGCAACGCATTACCCCGTCGGTTCGGCCCCAAACTTACGTGCTTCCTGCCATAGTAGCTTTATAACTGTCCTGACCACTTCACTCCGTGTGTTGAAGATTATATTTATATACAATGTCTCGATGTATTGTCGTTTGATGAGTGCTTACTCTGTCATGCCCTTCTGCGAGTGCTTGGAAGACTTTACGCGTTACGTTTCGAAGGCTCGTAAGACGTTAAAGAGCTCGATGCGTTCGAGACTTGTCCATGTCCTTCTGAGCTACACTCTACTTCCAGATCGGCTTCGTAACAAGCTACGGATCCTGATACCAACCAGATGTATTTCGGGGTATCTGCGAGTTTCAACTCGAACTTGTCTGAAGAGGGGACATTATTACTTACGTAATGGTGCCCATTCCTAGTGGTCGCTATCTTGGGGTCAAAGCAACGCCTTCGGCAACAACCATGACGCTCGCAGTGCCAATCACATTCACTGAGCGTGAACTTCCACACCCGGTTCCATTCGTAAGGCTCTACCATCCTAATAGCCTGCCGACATCGCCGCCGTTGGTCACATTCCCCGCCTATGACCGCATCCCGGGAGACGTAGAGTTGTGGGGGGTGTATTTCCCTGTGATACTTGAAGCAGCCTCTATCATTGCGGATAACAAACCTGGCTATATTTCTGCCACCCGCGGGTCCGAAGGCCGTGTACCGAACACAACTTACCTTGAACCTGGTTGTTATTTTTTCATTGTCGATGGCATGGTCGACCCGTACCCCGTCGTTCCCTCTTTCGATGCATGGCGCTTTCCAGGTGTCCCACCCCGATGGGCCAACGCTATCAGCTCGAACACACTGCCGCAAATAGGCCCAGTAGCCTCCATTCAGTATGAACCAACCCAGATGGGAATTCAAGTACGAATGCGAGACGGCGGTTGTCTTCTCACTGGGTTCCAAGGAGGTGAGTCGCCTTTGCCACTGATCTGCATTATTTGTTCACTCCTATCATACGTAAAAAGCGGTTCAGAGTTGTCACATCATCCCCCAAGCGTATGCTGAGTGGTATAGAAACAACAAGATGTGGGTGTACACCTGCCATAACGACATTCACGACTACAAACTCAAGAAGAAGATTATCAACGCTACCAGCAACGGACTAACCCTCCGCGCCGATCTTCATCAACTCTTTGATCAACACTGTTTCATATTTGCGGTGAAGGATGGTGATGTGTTGGTACACTTTCTGTTCCCTGTGAACAACGCCGCCTATGTCAAGGACGCTCCTCTCGCCGTTCCAGAAAATGTCCCTGCCGAACTCATGTATTCACGGTTTGCCCTGTCGATCCTCGAGCAGCTGGACTCTTCCGCTTTGGACGGCTTGCGTTTGGTGCCTCCCATCCGAGTTGAAGACGGAAATATGGCTTCAGCTACGAAGAAACGTGGCAAGTCTATTAGCCAGCCGCCCAGTGCAGATACTGCACAAATCCCTGAATCAATTGGTGCGTGGTGAACCTTCGTCGCAAGTGTGACATTATCTTGATAATACGTAGCGCACAGCACGGACGAACGAACTGATGCAAATGAGATGAGTCCTGAAGAAGCGTCGTCTGCTCAGTCACCCAGCGAGTTATCCTCGGGCATGGTCGCTGATGCCTTCTTTGAAAGACTTCCACATTTACGTAGGCTGGCAGTGTACCGCTCTACCAAGCCCGTTAACTGATGTACCGTGGATGCTTCAGGTGAAGAAGTCAGCTACTCTGCTGATAACCACTGGCAAACTCTGGCCTACCATCCAGAGATATTCAAGATGGAGCGCCTCCGACGCACGTGGCTCAGCGAGCATCCCAACATCAGTGAGACAGTTGGTCCCACGGCCGAAATTGCAGACGACGAAGTAGATGACGTGGGAGTTGTGGGGAAAGTTGTAATGGAACCCACGGGGACACCAAGGTGCGTATAGTGTTGGACGATGCGCTGAGCCCTCTTAGCTCTCGCTTTAGCCACGCCGACATTTCCAGGAACGCTCCATATCTTTCGCCAGCCCAGTCTGTGGCAGATACCTCTAGCTATGATACCATCAAGACAGAAGAGCCATTCTGTCAGTCTGTCTCTGTATCACCAGTCTCGTGTTTCGCTACCATGATCGCTGTAGCTTATATCTAGTGTAGTGGCACCTTCATTAATTCCGCCGCCGATATACTTCTAGATGTCGCATATCATAGCATACCTTTGGGTGATATTTTTGCTCATTCTACTGCATGTAGACGTCACGTCTAGTGGCTACACTGAATCAATCTGGAGTGACGCCAGCTGCTGGCAACTAGGTATACCCAGTGTATCCCGCAACCTGAGGACGGCACGATGCAATGGCAGCGCGGACGGCGACCGTACAGATTCACTTGTTGGCGAGGTCGACATCAAGATCTAAGGAGTCTTTTTGACATGGGCAACTGCGCATCATGCGGGGCCCTGGGGTTGCATGCCGTGTACGTGCAAGGACAAGTTCAGGGGACTGCTCGGCCGACACCAATATTGCCGTGTAGCCTTTGCACTCGTATGTGTGATGTAGTATATGCGCACGTAGACGAACGGGGCGTGTAGACCGCTTGACAACGCGACCATATGTTTCCCTGACCTGACCAATCTCGCGCCTTCGGGTTGGCTCACGGGCCTCTGCGCCGCGCGTCTCGCCACGACGGCTTTACCCACCCGCAAATGATGTTGGCGATGCTTCAAGCTCAACTTGAAGTACGTGGAGGCCAGTCGTAACTCTCCCTGTCCTGATGAGCCTTGACTTCGAGTCGCTGATTGGCTTAGCTTTTCGCTTACAGACCGTCATCTCGCGGGGATGCCCATGTGCAAAGATCCAGCTGCGTACACCGACACTTGGAGTCAGGCGCCCGTGACTATTACTTGGTACCAGCCACTATCCATAGAGTTTCGGACAAGACACCAGAAGTTCTCGACGCAGCGTACATCTTCAAGTTGGGCGACAGATGGGCAGGCAGTAGACCTGCCGGCGTCGGAACCAGAGATCACATTGCGATTAGAACAGTGCAGGCGGTTCGCCCGCATCACAGGTCCGTGAACTTTACAATACAGCCTCGTGATGATAGAAGACACATATATCCCACATCGTGGCGTATAAAGCCCTGGCAGCGGCCCAAATATCGCCCACAATCTCCGCATTTCCTTCAGGGTGCGTACTGTGGCATCGACCTACAGGCTTCTTTACTGAACCATTCCAGTATCCCAGACAAACGCCATGCCATCCGCTGTCAGAAGTGTCTGGTATAATATGCCAGAGCTGGTTCTCATCCTTATATTCGAACGAGGTGCCCATGACATGCTGCAGGACGACGGCCTCCCCTTTGCCTTGCTGGTTTCGCATGTGTGCAGAGGCTGGAGGATAACTGCAGCCCGCTCTCCATCGGTGTGGTCTGCTATTCCAGTGCATTCCTCCCGTCCCGGCCTTCTAGAATACTTCCTGGCCCGCTGTGGAGCGGTTTTGCCTCTCAGTCTCTGCTTTCACGTCAAGAGCAAACGGACCATCGCTAGTGAGGTCCTGGCGCTTGGCCTGTCACAACCGGAGCGCGTGCGGGAGGTGCACCTGCGCGCGCATCACGGCTTCGCCGTCTTTCTCTACATTTCCCAGCTTAGACAGATGTCACTCCCAAGGCTGGTGCACTTCGAGATCAACTTGGCGAAGTCCACTAACAAGTGCTCTCTGGGCCCGCTGCCGGCAATCCTAAATGACAACCCGCCGGCGACGCTCAGCAGTGTCGTCCTTGAAGGCGTCTCCTTCCGATTCCAGTCACCGATGCTCAAGGGGCTCACACGACTCACCCTTGCTGATCTGCCTCGAGAATTCGCCGCTCCATCGTACGTCACTTTCAGAAACCTGTTGCTTGCTTCACCAATGCTCGAATACCTGAAGCTCGACCATGTCTTCCCTGTCCTCACGCAGGTGCTTGACTATGGCCAGATCGTGTTACCCACGCTACACACGCTCGACCTCGTCATGGAGCACGACGCCCCTTATGTCTCCGACTTTTTCCTGATCCTCAGCGCCCCGCACATACACACGCTCTTATTCGCAACCTCGTCGCCGACCACGTGCGAGGGCTTTGAGGACGCTCTGCGCATCCTGCGGGCGTCCTTCGAGAACCTACACACGCTTCGACTGTCATCGCTCTTCACGCGCGTGCTGTGCAATAGCGGCGTCCAGCCAATCCTCTTTGACGCCTTCCCCGAGCTGCGCTGTTTTGTGCTTACAGCGCACAGCGACCGTATCGTCATGCACTACCTGGAGCCGTGGATTGCAAGCACGATGGAAGGCTGCGAGGTCTGGCCAAAGCTCGAGCTGCTTACTGTGCGCTCGCCATTCGGAGACCTCGAGTCGGAGGGAGCTGCGACCTGCGTAGATGATGCTCTGGAACTGCTCGCCGACCTGCGCTGCTCGGCGGCGCTGCCGTTCGATGTCTGGCAGGAATTTATAGTACCACGGTCCGCCAGAACGACCACAAGCCCCTACCCTGCCTTACCTAGCTACTTCTAGCGCATATAAGCGTCCTCAAATGCAGCTACAAGTTCTGTAATTTGTCGTCGTCGAATAATCCGTTGACGGAAAACATACGAATAAGTAAGGTAAGATAAGATCGAGATCTCAGAGGAGCGGCCCAGCTTAGGGGTTCCGTGGCTGACCTTACCCAGACTGCCTCCTCAGTTTCTCGTCTTGTCCTCTCTCTCTCTACTTTCACTGATACCTTATACATGGCGGCTACCTTAACTAATGAGCAGGAGACCCACTGCTCCCCTGCTTTCCCGGGTATCCATACCAGCGGTTCTCCCGCTAAACCAGACATCCCCTCGCCGCAGGGCCCATCCGAAATGGAGGCCAAGTATTACTACTACGGCCTGTACTCCGCCCCGGTTTTAGTCGCTCGCACGAGTACCGCTCCGTGGGAGGTGCCCGGTCCGGAGGCATTCCCAAAGGCCAAGGAACTTCGCACCGTCGGCAATCACACCCTCCAAAAGGTGTGGGAAGAATCTCTCGCTCCCAAGCTTCACGCCGTTCTAGACTCGACGAAGGTGGATTGGACCTGCACCGATGTCGTACGCGTTGGTTACACCGGAGAGTCTTCCGCGCCTGTGATCCTCTGGATTGGCGTGGTGCCCGCATCACTCTCTGGTGATGACGGCGTCGTTGTGGCCTTCAAGTGCCTGGAGGTGATCAGAGAATACGATATTGCTGACATTGAAGTCGAGATTCGCGAGTCGGTTGTTACCCGCACGGCCGGTCCCAAGTTCCTCACAACCACGCACTTCTCTGACCCCACACTCGATATCCGCGAGCCCCTTACCACGACGCTCGGCCTTTCCATCTGTGCCCAGGCCACACCTCGGACTGAGGGTACCGGCGGCCTTTTCTTCCGAGCCAACAAGGGCGGGAACTCTGAGACTTTGCAAATCTCAAATCATTTGAGTACCCGGACGATTATCTTTTGAAGCTCAAGGGAATCATTCACGACGAAGAAATGAAGCACCCAGCTTCATCGGACGAAAACAACGACCGCTGCCTCATGGTCATTAAGCGTGGCCGCGCCACTGGCCTAACCATTGGCCGTGCCAACGAAATCTGCTCCTATGTCCGCGAAGGCTACTCTAAGTATGGCGTTTACGGGACTTCAAAAGAATGGACGATTATCCCGTGCGACTCCAAGCATGGCCCCTTCTCGCTCGCGGGCGACTCAGGCTCTGTCATCGTCGACGGCCAAGGACGCATTGGCGGCGTCCTTACTGGCGGTACTGGCTTCGCAGATCCGTCAGATATTACTTACGCCACGCCTATTAGTTTTATCCTTGACAGAATGCAATTCCACGGGCTCTCCAAGCCCAACGTCGACTTCTGACCTTGCCTAGAGTGTAGTCTCGCTATCGCAGCCTCTTGTTTACTTCTCCTTGGACATTGTCACCTCAATACTTGTACAGTAAATCCTGCATAATTCAACTTCGGCGCATGACACGATCAAGTCATTTTCGAGATGACGAACAACTCGCCGCTAGAGTCGCTGCTCACGAACAGCCGTCCGTCGTCCGCGAAGGCGAGGCCGACCGGACGGATGCACGTGCCGGGGCAGCTGGTGAGGTTGGTCGCCTGTGCGAGGAAGGTGTACCCGGTCTGCGACGAAGGCGGCGCCGAGGGCTGTAGCCCGCTGAACGGCACCCTGGTGAGTCGAGCGTCGTCGTCAGTGCACCACGCAAGACATCTCCGACACGAGGGACACTTGCCTGACGACCCCGTAACCCGTGGGCGGCGTCCGGTCAAAGCTGCCGTGGAAGGACACGAACGCGTCGCCGGCCCAGGACGCAGGCAAGGCCGGCGTCGCGTCGTGCTCCGTGCCGGCGGGGAGGAAAAACTTGATGTCCAGCGGGACGGAGTGTGCCTATAAAGAAAGCAGTTAGCGTCGAAGTCCTCATGTCAAGAGATAGCAGGCAGCGAGCTGCTCACCTGGAAAGACAGTCTAGGCGGCACGTTATCCTCTGGGTTCTGGCAGAAGGCGTCGCCTCTCTGCGGCTCAAGCTCCAAACTGAACTGTTCACCTGTCTTGAAGCCGAGGAACTGCGGGTCCCCGACAGGGTCTGCGTTCGGGTTCCACAGCGTCGTGCAGTCCGGGAAGCCGTAGAACCGGTTGACACTCCCAGGTTCTGCGGCGGCGGCGTCGACGAACTCGAGCTCGTCGGCCGGGTTGTCGTTCACGAACGTGGGCGTGAGGCCCGTCGTGTTGTCGATGCTCGCACCGTTCTCAACGACCCACAGGTTCGACGAGTGCGGCGGGAGGAAGGCGAGCCCTGCGGGGTTGCGGATCCCGAACGCGAGGAGCGTGCCCGCGAAGAAGTCCTGGGGTGACGCACTGCGAGTGGAGGGCAGGGCGAAGCGCCGCACCTGCGAACGCCCCGAGGACGCGTTCCGCGCGGAGGGGTCGATGTTCGCCGCGGGTGCGCTGGAGACGAGGATGTGGGTCGCGTTGGTGCTCGGGAAGAGGAGGATCGGGCGGGTGGTGAGTTCTAAACTCGTCTCAGCACAACAGGTTCCGGCAGCGTTCAGTGGACAGACGCACCTCCGTCGGGCGGGACACCATTCACGACGACCTCGGGCTCGCCGGTGACCCGCCGCGCAGCGGTGTCGTACGCGAACCGGAGCACCTCGCCAGACGTGCTGACGTACAGCCGCGCGCCGTCGACCTGTATGCCCTGCGTCAGGTTCGCGTTCTGCAGGACGACCGACCGGAGCCAGCCGTCGCAGCCGGGCGCATCTTCGACAAACGCGGTGACGCCGAGTCCACGCTCGACGACAAGGAGGGCCCCTGCGCCGTCGAACACGATGCCGCGCGGGGTCGCGAGGCCGGCAAAGATGGGTGTCGCGGCGAGGCCGGAGGCTGTGGTGACGGGCGAGCGGAACGCGAGTGCGCCGTGCGGAGTGCACTGTGCGTGAACAAGCGTCGCAGACGTCACCAGCTGGAGCACGGCTAGCAGTGCAGTGTACGATACCATGGTGCGGTCCCCGGTGTGGTGCTTACGCAACGCAAGGTTTGCGTGGCTTCCAACCGCGGCCGTTCGGCGGCAGATCGCGTCCTCGGATGCATGCCGCCCGAGCATCCTAGGAAACTGGGCCCGTGCCTACTTGCATGTGCGCGAGGCCACATATGCGGCAGGAGCGAAGGTTCAGCGAGCCACGTTTGCGAGGGCCCAGGAACGTTGCAGGGTCACCAGCGTGTCCGGGAAAGCCTATGTCGCTGATCCGCGAGAGCGAATGCTCGAAAAGTTCGAATTCGACGAGCCCCGCCGTGAGGTCATCTCGCGATCGTGCGCCGCGAGCGTGTCACCGACGAGGAACCTCGCGAAACGCGTTGTTGAGGATCCTCGGACCCTGCGCGGTGTTATTCGGGTGTACCGTCGAAGTGCTCGGCCCGAGAAGCAAGTTGCGGTCGCAGTACAGGGCATCCGCCCAGAGCGGCGGTCCATACTCCTTATCAGAGGTTGAAGCTGAAGGCCTGCGGGATCACGCCGGAGAAAGTAATATTGTATACAACGGAGCCTTGAGTGGGGCATATGAACCCTGTGTGTCGCATCTTCAGAT
Source organism: Phanerochaete carnosa HHB-10118-sp (assembly GCF_000300595.1). NCBI lineage: Eukaryota > Fungi > Basidiomycota > Agaricomycetes > Polyporales > Phanerochaetaceae > Phanerochaete > Phanerochaete carnosa. The sequence continues at coordinate 4,262,978 of NW_006767628.1, forward strand.
TTTGCTTGCTTGCTTGCGAGCTCGAAGTTGATGAGATGCAGGCGCTTTCCTTTATCATCGGTTTCTTCGGCGCTTCAGGGTAGGTCGCATCAAAGTGAACAAGCAGGACACATTACAGATCTCGCATAATTGTGCTGCCATACTCAGGAAGCCAACTGCGCAGAGCCTGCGGACCTGAAGCCTCCAAGGGATCGCGCCGCTGCGGACCGCGCACGCATGAGCGCACGGGCGCGGCGAGTTCGTTTCCCCGAAAGGCAGGCCCTACCCGCGTAGGCCCCAGGCGTAATGCAGCGTCATGCGCTACACGCACGCACGCACGGGAACCACGCGGGCCCGGCGGCGGCGGAGGCCCATCCACACCAACACGGTCCAGTGCGCCGTTGTTCTTGGAGGGCAACGTCAGGGGGCGTGGCTTGGCTTCTGTGACACGCCGCCGCCTCGCGGGCAGGCCCCTGCACAGCCCCCAGCCCGCCTAGCCAAAGGACCCAATCGCTATTCCGCCGCACTAGCAGCGAGCGGGATTCTCGTCGTCGTCGTTGGCTTGGCGACGACACACACGCCGCACGCGTGTCGTGTCGTGTCGTGTCGCGTGCGCATCTGTCCTCGTCCCGCCGTCCGCCCTTGTCGTCCTCCGCGTGTCGCTTGTTTTTTTTTCCCGGCAACATTGCAGGCTGTCACCGCCGCCAAAACGATCGCGACGTCCGCCTCTCTGTCGATCTCTCTTTGCGCGACCCTTCCCCGCGCGCGCATGCACACATGTCGTTTTGCTTCCGCGAAGCGTTCAATAAACAATTCAGCGGCGATCACTCCGCCCGGGGCGCCTCCGCAACTTCCGCCTCCTCCCACCGCCGCCGGCCGTCCATCTCCGTCGGTGCGCCACGAGGCCGCCGCTGGGCTGGGGTCCCTGCTTTGCATATGTCATGCGGCCGCGTTTTTCGGGCCCTGCTCTGTGTGTGTAATGTGGGGCTGGAGCTCCGAGGAGCTGGCAGCGAGCACCCTGGCTCGGATAAATAGGGTTAGAGCAGACTTTTTGCCTGCTTAGCAAATGGGCACAGCAAGGTACAACCCAGCCCGTCCCGTCGGCGGTCCGAGGACATGAAACAACAAAGCGAGCTGGTACTAGTCGCCGGCGTAGTCCCATACTCGCGGTGTTCGATCGTGACTGCACTCAGGGAGCAAGTTCGCTACCGCTACAAATACAAATATAATAAATGCTGGGATAACAATGAGACACATTACAGCGATATGAGGTACAGGACGATAGCAGAGTCAGTTAGTAGTACTATAATGTAAGTATGCAGCATGCAGCAGGGAGACAACATGGTCCGAGACAGACAAATGCAGATGCAACAGGAACATGCCAGTAGTGTGAAGTGAGAGTGTTGTAGCGAGCTTGCTTGCTTTTTCGTGCACGGAGGGGGGTGCCAATGTTATCGTTTGCGCGCATAGACTTGTTCCACGCGAATGTACCCGGGGACCCTGCCCTCCAGGAGCTCTTGCCGCGCCGCCTCTTCGAGCGGGTCGAGGATCTGCTCGGGAACGCCGGTGCCCAGCAGCAATGGGCGCCCGGACAGGAGGAAGGCCTGCCGTTCGTGAAGGGAAATGAGTTGGTTATGCGGGCGGGGCCGTGCGAAACTTACGAGGATGTCGTCTCGCATCGACGCGCCATGGCGGTTCGCCGCCGCCGCGCACGCGTCCGTGCCCGTGTTCCACGTCGTCGTCTGGATCCACCACTCGCGGTAGCACACGTCCCGGAAGCACGCGCGCGCGGACACCCACCGGTACAAGTGGTTCGCTGCGTCGGGCTCGCCGCCCTGCATCTGCACGGCGCGGTGCGCGAGGTGCATCCACCGCGCGAGCGCGCTTGCGCCCACGCCGCCCTCGTCCTCGAGCGGCGCCGGCCGCCGGTCGGCGCCGTACACGCGAAAGTCAAACTCGGTGAGGTCGACGAGCCCGCCCGGCTTCAGGGTCAGGGCAATCTGATCGATGAGCCCATCGTAGTCGCGGATCTAAGGGTGATCGGACGGGAGTTAGAGATCGCGATCAACCGAATATCAATGTGGGGAACCGATGCCAGGCCGACGCGATCGGTGCGGCGGCGGCGAGCGCAAAGAGAGAGGCGCGCGCACACGCGCATACACACACACTGCTACTCACCCCAGACGAGATCAGGCGGACGTGCGAGACGTCAAACTCGCCTGTGTAGTGTTGCAGCCCGAGGTTGATGTCATCGATTTCGCTCCTGGGAGAGAGGGAGAGAAAGAGCCGCGTCGGCAAAACGCAATTTCTGGAGCGTGTCTGAGACAGAAGGAGGGTCGCACCTGCAGTTCGGCGGCATGTGTCGACAGGACGGGTGTTGGTAACCGTGCATCCTGCTTGGGCACGGCCCGTCCACGCACGTCACCTGCAGCGGAATGAGGTCGACCGCGACTGCCTGCACGTGTGGAAAGTCACGCGCGACGTCGAGGATCCTGTGCACACACGCGCGCGGACTTAGCGGTTGCCTCCCACCGCACGGGGGGAGACGATAAACAGCACGTGGACGGATGAGAGCAGCACTCACCAGCTCCCGCTCCCGCTGCCGAGGTCGACGACGGACTTGGGCACGCCAGGCTCGTGCGCGAGCACTTCGGGCAGCGGCGGCGCGTACTTGCCCATGACCTCTATGAACATGTGGTGCTGCCGGTCTGCGGATCAGGGATTGCTCAGCACGGCGAAGCTCGACGCACAACACAGCGCAGGTCGCATCGTCCGTGCGCGCGCGCGCGCGCAGGCGCAATTGTGCTCACCGAGTCGCTCCTGCTCGTCCTCGTCGGCCGGGAGCCGATAGACTTCCGAGTAGTTGTTGAGCCGACGGCCGTACTCGTGCCTGAAGACGCTGGCGCGGATGCAGCTGTTTATGGAGATGACAGACGGAGAGGCCGAGCGCACGCTGGCCATCTCGACGGACGTGATCGAGCTGGCGTGGGCGGACACGCTCATGAGGGAGTCGGACACGGCGCTTGTGTCGCTCTCGTCGCCGGAGTCGGGGGTGGACGAGGGGTCGGCGGGGGGGTAGCCGGGCTGCGGCGGATGGCGGTGCATGTCTCGGGGAGTGTTCGCGAGACGGTGGAGAGGGCGGGAGGGCGGGGAGGGTGGGCGGAGGGACGAGGAGTGAGTGCCGTAGTTATAACCATCTTGAGCAGAAATCAAGGCTGCAAAGGTTGCCGGCGGAAGAGGAGCGAACGCTATTCGGGAGCAACTCACTCGGCGGAGACACTGACGCTGCCGCCACGTGGGCGGTGAGAAACAGTGTAGGACGCCGGAGCCCGGGCCAGGAATGGCAGGTCAGGTCGCCGGCGGCAGCCAGTCGAGCCCTGGCGAGTCGGATTCGCTCTGATGTCCATCGTCCGACGCCGATGCTTGAGCCTCTCTTTCTCCTCCGCCGCTCCCTCACCTTGATTCCCGCAGGAAACCTAATCTGGTGCTTCTGTCTTGGACGCTGCAACTTGGGTACCTGTGCGAATTCCAGACAATCAGACAAGGGCTCTCTCCAGAACTGCAAACGTAACCAAGAATCACCTCTTACGTTGCAGTACGCTGGGCTTTCCATCCGAGCCCTCGACGCGTCAGCGCAGACTGATACGAGCACCGATAACGGAGAGCCCGACCGCGACGCCGAGGAATGCCTTAATTAAACCGCGCTTCGTTCATATGTCCTGGAGCAGAGCCTCCTTCCTCAGACACGACCGCCTCTCGCCCGCACCTGGTGGTCACAGGTCCATTCCTCCTCTGCCTGCCGACACTGGACAAGTGGCTGCTCGTCCTCTCCTCCGACAACACCGCCCGGACGCCCATGTACTCCTCTGCACACGTTCCCATTTCCTTCCCACGACCGACCACGAATGTGGATCACTCACAGGTCCGTGTCCTGCTTCTGGGGTGGCAGGAGCCAAGCCCACCACACGTCCGCGCGCGCAACGGTGGCTGGACGTCTGAACGTTGCCCAACGCTTTCTCCGACCAAGGTTATCGCGGGCGTGCCGCTCCCCTGGTCCCGCGCTGCCCCATCCGTGCACGGTGCAGCAAGAGGCCCCCCTCCCGAGAGTGGGTGCTGCGCTCGCACCCAACAAAGGAACCCGCCCCGGACACCCCGCACAGCCAATCCGCGCACGCCCATTCTTTCGCGGTGCGACGGACGCCCGCGGGATTCGTGCGCACTCGATCGGGAAGCAGAAAAACCACGACGCAATCGGGCGGACGCGTTTTGGGCACCAGCGGGTGGCCGGGAGCCTCTACGACCCTGTCCAGCCGTCCTCCCTCCCACCCTTACCCTCTCTGCCCAGCAACTCCGCGTAGGTTGTGGGCTGCGTTGTCCGTGTTGGCGTGCCACCGCCTGCGGTGCAAGCCTTGCAATGCAGAGACATGTCTGCACCGCCACCGTTGTATATATGGCTTGTGTCGCTTGGGACGCCTAAACCTGATCGCCTGCGATTTCGTTACACCGCCGACCCTGCTCTTGGTAATTGGATTCTTCATTGTCAGGTGCTACAATTAATGGCCCAGGGCTGGCCTGGCTCGCTGCACGAGGATGCCCGTCATCGTTCGAATCCCTCCCTTTCTCTCTAGCGTCCCCGTGCGACTGTCGGAGAAGCCTCTCGTCCGCCGACAAGCACACCTGCCCTTTGTGCAAGCACCCGAGAAGACCACCTCGGATACTGTCGCGTCTCGTGGCGAGTGCGAGGAAACGGAGCTCCCTCCCAGCTTCCCAAAGATCTCCACGCCCAACGCCCGCCAACATCCGACGACGCTCCGGGCCTCATCAGCTCTCTGCTCACACGCAGCCATCACCCTCCCCACACCAATGTCCGGCCCATTCACTGCGCGACGCCACCGTCCTTTCACGCTGCTCATCAAGCTCAAGCACGCTCCCTCCGACATGGGAAACAAGATTACAGGACTGTGCACTCATCTTCAGATTCGCTACGCAGTTCTCTTGGTATGTACTGTGCATATCTGATTTGTGCTGATGTATGGATTTAGTATCCCTCGTCGTCACGGCGGTGATGGTGCTGCTGATGGTGGTGGTGGCGGCGGGGTGGCTCCTCTCCGTCGCCTTCATTTAGGTTGAGTCGTTCGGCACCGAACGTCTCCTCTCCGTCGTAGTCCGCACCTCCTTGCCTGCGCGACTGGCTTTGGTTATAGCCTCCACCATAACCCCCTCCGCCGCGGCCTTCGCCACTGTAGCCTTCACCGCCGTAGCTGGCATCACTGTAGCCTCCACGGCTTATGTTTTCGCCATAGCCGCCGCCACCGCCGTGGCTCTCGCTTCCGTCGTAGCCGCCGCGGTACCCCTCAGACTCCTCTTGGTACATGCGCCCATGGTGACGTCGTTCGCCCTCGTCTGCGTCATGTCCTCTTCTGCGGTCCTCACCAGCCTCGTGTCCGCCGCGATAACCCTCGTCCCGCGTGCCATAACCTACATCCTGTCGGGTATAGCCCGAGCCTTCTTGGTACGCGCCACGCCTCTCATACGCGTTGCTCTCGCTCGCATAGTTCCCAGAGCCCGCAATCTCGCGCACCTCGCGCGCATAGTCTGCCGCGTCGCCTCCAAAACCGGGGGCCCTAACGCTCTCGGACGCCCCGTACCCGTCGCGCGAGCCATAGCCTCCCGGCGGCTGCATATATGCAGGCTGGTACGATGGCGCGTAGCCACCCTGCACGGGCGGCTCCGCACGGCGCGCGTACGGGTCGCGCTCGTTCGATTGGCCGTATCCACGCGACGCTCCTCCGCGGACGTCCTCGTTGCGGTACGCAGGCCGGACGCTGTAGCTGTCCTCGCTGTAGCCGGTCGTGCGCTCGCTCCAGGAGTGCTCGCCATCTCCGCCGCCGCGCCACGCCGCCTCCTCCGTCCGCCGTGGGCTTCTGTACGAGCGTCCGCCGATGGCCTCGCCCCCTTCGGCACGCCCCGGATATGACGCTGCGATACTATATCAGTGCATGTTTCGTCTCGGATAGAGGATCAGCGGTGGAAACTCACGTTCGTACCGATTGGCACCGTCGTATCCTCCGCCGGTGGCCTCGAATGCTGGCACGTGCTGCTGCAACCTACCCTGGCTGCCGCCGTAGGTGCCAGGCGTGGCTGGAGCAGCGGACGAGCCTCCGCTCACGTAGCCTCCCTGAGGGTACGAGCCCTGGGCGGCCTGGCCGTGAACCTGGCCGTACACCTGGTCGGACGACGCGACGTCGTCGTCCGAGCCCTGTCGCTTGTTCTTGCCCGCCCTCACGCTCTCCTGTATCCAAGGTCATGTTTCTCGCGTCAGCCGTCGCGTCAAGTGCGCAGGCAGAAAAGGAGTTGGACGTGCCTTGCTCAGGGCCTCAAGGATGCGCTCGGACTCGTCGGGCTCGAGGGCCCCGATCCAACGTTCCATCTCCTCGAACATCTCCTGCTGGATGCGCGAACGGCCGACGTTGAAATACGGGTGGTGGAACGCCTCCAGGATCCGGTCGATCACCCTATCGGGAGTCTCCTCATGGTTGTACCAGGCCTGTTCCGCCGGGCCGTCAGGCAGATGGCAACGGTAAAAAGAAAGGAAGCGAGCGCACGTCGACGATAAGCTTGACGGCGCAGCGGACGACGACGAGGGCCGTCTTGCCCGCGGGCTCGTTCAAAATGAGAGCGAAGTGGTCCTGCCAAGAGTTTCGGTGAGTCAATTTTGCCAGCGGTTTGCGTTTGTAGGCGCAATATACCTTTGATAGCAAACTGTGCGACGGATCTGAAGCATCCGGGTTGTTGAACACCTGTGACAAAATCAAATCAGCGAAGTGTTCTGCAAAAAAAAAGCTCTGATGCTGACTTCGTATTGGTCGTCCGAGTCGATAACGGCTTTGCTACCTTCGCCTAGGACCGCGGTAACCTGCTGGAGGACGGGCTATTGGTAGAGATGCGGAAGATCAGCAAAAAGTATCTTAACGACGAGCAGGGATGCGCACGGTGAGATAAGGCGCAAGAATGGCATACACGACTGTCATGACATGTCAGCCAGTGGCGTACGAAAAATCTATGAATTCCACTCACAAGCATTAAGCGCGTTCGTAAGCGCGTCAATAAGGCTCTCGAGCCCGGGTACCATCTCGATCTTCTTAAGGATATCCCTGTAAATGTCGTCACGCCACTTGAGCAGCTGCAGGAGCTGGTCTTGGACTGCGGGCGGCATGATGTTGTCCGGGTTGAACTGGTACGCCTTGGCCTGCTCCTGCATCTCGTCCGCCTGCGAGACCTTGTCCTCGTCATGCGAGCCGCCTATGGGCAGCTTCTCGAGCAGTGAGCGCAGCAGCGACGAGTCTCCGCCGTTCTGCGAGGCGTTTGACAGGTTCTTTGAGAGGTCGACGACGCTCGCTTGGCTCAGGTGGCTGGAGGACGGGAACACGACGTCAGCAGAGCGAGGCGCACCGGCGGAAGCGTCTGAGACTTACTCTGTCGCTTCGCCCATCAACGAGTGCAAGAAGTCTGCACTGCCGAAGGTACCGGTCACGAGCGGAGGGGCAGGTCCATTGGGAGTGCTAATTATGACTGCCGCGACGATCAGCTCGAGAAAATTTCCTGGCGACCCAGCATCGCCCACCATTCTCGCCTACATGGCAGAAAACTCGCTCGTGGCCCATCTTTCGGAGGGCAATCTCGCACCAATTGCTGTGCGCGAGAAGGTCCTCCATCGTATGGAGACCGGTGCCAAGAAGACGGAACGCTTCCCAGAGGTCTGCGCCTTCTCGACCCTGCGCACGGCGGCCGTACTCGATGCACGCTCCGAAGGTGCGGCGAATATGGGCCGTGGAAGTGTCCCAGCCACGACCCTCGGTAGCCATGTAGTTCTACAAATATTATGAAGACAGTCTTACGGAAGCCAAGGGGCTGCGTACCTTCATGCCGATGCGTGGGTCAATCTCAAGCTCTCGAGGGTTGACAGGCGGCCTGAGCTTGGGGTGAAATTGCCGGGCATCGCCTTCTTTCTCAGCGTAACCTCTGCGAGATGCGCCGTTTTCAGAGACTACCTAGACAGATCACGACAGGGCCAGCGCACTTTGGGTTGTCGATATGCTCGACTGGCAGGTACACTCTGAGGCGATCAGGTGTGACTTGGTATTCTTCGGTGGCGAAGCCAAACGTCTGATCGCCGCCGCGTCAGTCGATGTCCGCAGGATCTATAAGCAGGCACACTTGCCAAGAAGCCGAGGACCGACACGATCAGCACGAGTGTGTCTGCAGTGAGCTTGCTCAACCCTGCGATGTCCATCGCCTGCGAGTAGTCGCGCAGCCAGTTACCCTTCCATCGACGCGATCAGACGCGATCTGCACGCAAACTACGGCGGGACGCACAAAGTACACTTTCTTTACATCTTCTTTCGAGAACTTGGAGCCTCCGGTTGCCGCATTGAAGATGGACTGCGTGAAGCCGAATAGGCTTGCACCTGCGACGGCACCGCCGGCAGCGGTCTTGGCGAGCTCAGCAAGCACGTTCTCGATGTCTCCATGGCGAAACGCCTTGTCTGCCGGTCCATACGGTAGTCAGTGTCTTAGCCGTCCGCGTCGACGCTTATACGCGAATCTGTGATGCGATGCGATATAGCTCACCGTTGAGGTACGCAAAGTCCGGGATTTCGCCGGCGCCAAAGGCGTACGTCTGTGTCGGTAGCAGAATGAGCACGGTACAGAGCAGGAATAACATCGGGGGCGTATGGATCATGTTGGTTTGCAGTGAAGAAAGGAGGGAAAGGCGAAAGAATTATGAGCAGTCATGCTTCAATGGTGGCATGATGTCAAGGCTTGGCAAGGGCTGGGCGAAGGACTTTCGTCACTTGCTCCCGAATATTCGATTCACACTCACAGAGGTTGAATTAACCGACAGTATGATACAATACAGCACGGGACACAGCAGTAACATAATGAATGTGCTACACAGCATTGAACGAACGACTAGACTCGCCAAGGGGTCAGCCAAGTTTCACCTTCTTCGTGGGCTGGGGCGTTCCCGGTTTGTCGCTGCTCTTGCGCTTCGCAGAAGTCCCTCTGATATTCGCCGCCATGTCCCTGTACTTGTCACGGACCTGTGCCGCAATAATTCCGACCTCTGAATCGGCGCCGTTGAACAGCAGTGCGTTTTCGATCATCAAGTCCAAGTCCGCCTCCCAAGCATCGATAGAGTCGTACTTCTCCGCGTCAAGCTTCTGCCGTATCGTACGCAGGTCTCTTGCGTTCTTCTTGGGGATAACATCGAAGTAAGTCGGTATCTGGAGAAGGACGGGATCGACAGGTTCGCGGAATACAAAGGAGCTGTATATTATAGCAAGTGAGCGACTGTGAGAAGAGACAAACTAGAAAGAACGTACACAGGGTCTGCGACGAGTTTATTCATCAGGATCTGCAGTGCTTTCTTCTCGTTGGGCTGAAGCTTCTTGGCCATCGTCTTGGACCATAGCGACTTCCAAGCTTTCTCGACGACATCTGCACAGTGTACAGGATAAGTAGTCGGCGGGTTGAATTGTCGGCAATTGGCGAGGGTGAGCTCGACGTCTTTGGCAAAGTCGTCCATTGTCTGATATTCGCCTTGAGTCAGCTTGGCTTGCATGGTACTGAAGTCCATCGGGTTCTGGATCTCGTCATAGTAAGTGGGACATCCGTCTCGGATAGGATCGACAGGCTGCAGGAAGATGGCAGCGTCGGGAATCTTGATGAGCGTGCGGAGGATGTCCTTGCACTTCCTCTCGTTGACAAGTGTCGCGATCTGGTGGGGTGGAGACGGCTTCTTGAGCTTTGGCGTCGAAATAGGGCTGGGAGCTTCACGCTCTTTGCCCTTGATAGAAAGCTTGGGGACCGATGGCTCCTTGGGCAACTTGTCATTCTTGGGAATGCCATTCTTCGCCTGTACAGCCAGGAGAGGCGCGGGCGACGGTCTCGCGCTACCTTTCTCCGAGGAACGTGCGGAGGGAACAGCTGAAGGGCCCGCGATGGGAGCGGGCGACGATGCAACAGACTTCTCCTTCTTTGCGGGAGTCGCGAGAGCAAGGATCTCGTCTTCGTCATCCGCAGGAGTTGCCTTCTTACGCTTACCGATAACCACCTTCGGCAGTACTTGTTTCTCTCGGTCTCGGTCTCGCTCCCGCTCGCGTTCGCGCTCTCTCTGTTCAGCTTCGCGTTCCTTCTCCTTGGCTCGTTCGCGCTCCTTTTCCCTTTCTCGCTCCCTTTCTCGCTCCCTTTCCCTATCTCGCTCCTTTTCCCTTTCTCGCTCCTTTTCCCTGTCTCGCTCTCTCTCTCGCTCCTTTTCCCTGTCTTTCTCGCGATCCTTGTCACGCTTCTCCTTCTCTGTGCTAACAGCTCGCTGTTTCCGCACTTCGTTCTGCTCCCTCTCAATGGCGATGACCTCCTCGAGAAGGTCGGCGTCTGCAGATTGGTCATCGAAGTAGGATTCAGCCGTGGTCGACGTAGCCAAGGGCGTCGATCGAGGCTCCTTTGATTTCTTATCCTTTGGCTTCTTGGGCTTGGGAGTCTCAGCAGCCGGGGTCAGCACGGGACTTGGTGCTGGAGAACCATTGAGCTTCGGGCCACCAACTTTAAGCTTGATGACAGGGCGTGGCGTAGCGGACGACGCAGACGGCGCAGGAGTGGGTGTCGCAGGAGTGGGTGGAATCTTAGCAGATGGATGTATCTTGATACTTGGCGTCTTAACGACAGGCACAGGCGCAGGTTCTGCTTTACGTATTGTTGCAGCCTTAGCTTCTAACGTCTTGTTCACTCGAGCCCATTCTGCACCGACGTGAGCATGCTGAAAGCTAACAAAGGGCATTGGGAACGTACCTTTATCGAAGTAAGACTCGAGTCGAACCGCCTCGTCGTAGACGAAGCTCCGTGGGGCATTATAGAGTTTGGCGTTAGTGCACATGAGGCGGAAATCTTGCTCAAACTCAGAACGGTTCTTATACATGCCCCGGTCGAGCTTGACTCCCATAGTACCGAGATCCATTGGATTCTTGATGACCTGCATGTAACTGTGAGAGGTTAGACAAGCGGCGAGTAGCGACCGAATATATCACTCACTCTGGGGCACGGTCGCGAACGGGGTCGACCGGCTGCCTAAACACCGGCGCAGACTTATGTGCGATGAGCTTCTTGAGGGTAGCACGACATCCAACAAGATCTTGTGTGGACATGCCGCCAGACTGAGCCTTGGGAATGCTCTTCGGAGCCGACTTGATCTCTGTCTTCTTCGGCGCGGGAGGCTTGGGTACTGCAAATCCATCGTTTGTGGCTTTCTTCGCCTCTGTGCGAGGTGTCTCGGGACCCCGAGCCGTGACCTCTACGCGAGTGCCTGTGCCGGGCAACTTGAATTTGGTGGAACCAACCGTAGGTGTTAGCGGGCTCTTGACGTTGGGAACGCCGGCCTTGAGAGACAACGTCCTCTGCGGCTTAAGGGGAGGTTTAGGTGTTGGAAGCGGCGGCGGCACTTCCACCACAGGTGTAGGAGGCAAATGAATGGTGACCTTGGGCGGCGCCTCTGGTTCGGCACGGAAGATGAGATCTGCCATCTTGAGGAGGCACCAACGCACCTCGCGATCGACGTCCGCCGACCTAATGCATTATCAGTCCTCTCATCCCTCTAAACGTGAGTATACGTACAGAGCGATCGGTAATAAGAAATTCCTCAGAACGGGATTCTTGCCGACGTCTTGATCCTTCCTTAGAGCCTTGAACATGAGGTCCACCTCGCTCTTCTGATTCTCTTTCTTGTTCTCGCTGCCGGCGCCATCGTCTTCAACCAGGACAGACTTGGACTTCTTGAGAGCGTCCATTTCGCCCATCGTAACCAACAGAGCAAAACTCTGACAGGCATTGCGAGCAACATGTCGACGAATAACGCGAGACGAGTCGTGGGTCATAGTAGCAAGGATATACTGCATAATGGCAGGCGTATACCACTTCGTGAAGAATAGAGAATCGAAAGCGGCCATGCGGACTTGGGTAAAATTGCCCTCCCTGCAAATCGTGTCACTGACATGAAAGGGAGGAGCACTTAACCGAGTTACCTAGTTAGTGGAATGAGCATGCGTGGATCATGCGGTATCAAGTTCGCGACGCTCAAGAGAAGGTAAAACTAAGAAAGGAGTGAACAAGAGCGCTGCGTGATAACGGTAGTCCACTGACCTCTATAGTTGCAATGGAGACAACATTGTGTACCGAGGGTATTAAGCGATCCATGCTCCTATATCTGTCGACCTCCGAAACAGCTTCCTTAAGCAGCTTGTCATCCTCGGGATCCATCGGAGGTCGAGCTTCAGCAGCGACAAACTCTCCCCGTTCCGGAGGGACTGTGGACACCGTAGCGCAGGCGAGCGCGGAAATTATGGAACAAATGTACAGCGCGTCCGAGAACTGCATAGGAGTTAGTTGAGTCGCAGTCAACGAAGCTGAGAACTCACAGGATTATAAGTATTGTCATTATACCGTAACTGGTCAATCAAAAATTGCCGAACGACGGCGGGAGTCTTGCCGTTCTCGAACCGCACGCGGGAAATTGTTTGTAGCAAACTCTACGTTTCATGAGGACAGATCTACGCTATGAAAGACGGGACTACCAACCTTACGAACGAAGTATTCCGCAAAATCGCTGAAGTCATTCGGCCTCGGTACGTACGTGTGACGAAAGAGATCCTGGTTAGGATCTTCAGGGTCATAGCAATACCGGAGGAAGAGCTTGAACAGGTGGAAGAGACCGATCCAGTCCAGCCGTTGTATGGCGCACTACGGTATTGTAAGTAGATGATTCAGGACTAGTGGATTTAGGTTAACTTACGGTCACGAGAGCTTGTGCGGCCTCGCAGCGGATGCGGAAGAAGTAGTTCGAAACTAAGACCGTTTTCGTGAAGGTACTGGAGATGATCGCGTTGGGTTGCTTAGCAAGTACAGCTATTGCCTTTAATTGATAGAAAGTCAATATTCGATACGCATCATAAAGGGCATAGAATATGAATACCTCATACTGTGCGACAACATCCCTATCCCTTTGTAGCTGCGATACCCACATGTAGTCCTTCTGGTCGAAAGCGATGTTGGCAATCCACTCGAAGTCCGCATCGATGCGTATCCACTCGTAGGTCTGACCGGACATATTCTGCTCGTCTTCCTCCGTCCAGTCTGCCACCTTCCAGTTCTCACGCTCCTTCTCCTTCTCCCAAATCTCGAGGCCGAACCCCATGTCGACCATGTCCATCGCAGCGGCAGCCTCGGCATCGCCTTCTGCTGCTGCCTGTGCAGCAGCTTGGCGGGCCAGATATCGCTTCGTGTTCCGTCGTACACGCTTATACTTCGTATTGAAGGGAACCTCGTACCGCTTGAATGGACTCCGGATATCTAGGACGTGCTCGTATGGAGTGCCATCGGCCTCATGGATTCGGATCGTCATTTGGCCCTGCAAACGGAGTGAGTACATGGGCGTCAAGTGTTAAAAAGCGAACTTTGATACCTCGAAGAAGGGAACAGGCTTGTACACGAGTTTGTTGATCTCACTACTCTCGTGGACCTTGTACGCGGGTGCGTCCTGGCGCATCTGAATCTCTACGGCCATCTTCTTCCGATTGAAGCTAGCGGAGAAGCCAAAGGTCGGACAGCCACTACCGTAGATCCATTGCTCAGCGAAAGACCGTGGGTCAATGCCGCTGACCTTTCTACACATTCGGAGGAACGCGTGAGTGGAGATAAGGTTGCTAGGCATCTCTCCACTGATAGCAGAGAGGAACACCTTGGGTAGGACACGAGACAATCCAAGCGAAGTACCCGATTTCCCGAGCCGACGGTCCAAGATATGAAGGATGAGCGGAGCCTTCAAGTTAATGAACGCAAGTTGATTCGGGTCGGGAGGCTCCAGGACCTGTGGTTGACAAATGGGGTACTGTGCGCCGTTGTCCATCTCGGCCACCCGCTCCATATCCTTCTTGAGCCTGAACCGGTGCTCGTTGTTTCCCAACAGCTTCCTGAGGAATAGACCAGTGATGTGAAGGCCAAGGCCATTGACAAGCCAAGTGTCGGACCACGTCTTCTGCTGGATGTTGATACCTACCCACTGGCAAGCTAAAGCATGACCGAGGCACAGCCGAGTCTCGTAAACCTGGTCTATGGCGTCGTCACCGTGCAGGAGATCGACAGTGACAAGAGATAGTGTCGCCACGTCAAACCGCTGTGTCGGCATTTCGTCGACGAACACCAGCTTATAAGAGCCAAAGGGATAAGAGCCGAACTCGGAGGAGTAGAAGCTCATGGCCGATCGCATGAAGGATATCGACGTAATCAGCTGTTGTTCTTGTCCCGGAAGGCAGAACGCGTGCATAAGCGGCTGGGAAGACCCAGAGGTATCCTCGGCGGAAGACATCTCAGGGGGAATGGTGTGAACATGAAACGGACCTGCAGCCCATGCAATGTGCTGCACTGACGTGAGCGTAGTTTGTGCGAATAGGAAGATCGTCTTCCCCGAATTATGCGGGTGTGAAACCTGCATCCCTTGGGTCAGCGCAGAGCAGTTTGTTTACAGATCAGCACTTGCTTGTTCAATTAGCTCGCCACTGCAAGCAACAACAGTGGGGTACTCGCTCTCTTGAAGCTCATCGTCGTCATCCAATCTGGGCTCGTCGTCCGTCTGTTCCAAGTGTCGCGGTACGACAAATTCAAATTCCCAGGTGCACTTCTCCCATAAGTTGTCGACGCAAGGAACCCAGCACCTGGCAGCATCCGCCGAGGACGGTGTAGTGTACACATGTGGTATGCGCTGCGCCAAACATTAGGTATGGGGAGTTCTCGCGCAGTGTGTCATGCACTCACATAGGGATAAGCATCTGAAGGAAGAACGAACTGGATGCCGTCTACTGGATTGCGTAGGCTGTAGGTAACCTTCACAGTTATCGGTGCGAACTCGAAAGAGGCGGCGGCAGTCTGCGCAGCCAATCCTGGAGTTTGAGGTTCAGGGGTAGCAACTTCAACAAATCGTGAGCTTGCTTTGACCAAGTCACAAGCCTATATGAAGAGCAAGGAACTCACCCTCACCAGTGATGCCGGACAGAGTATGTCCAGATTGCCTGATTACCACCTCTTTCGGTATCCCGATTGAGAGCTCTCCCTCATCGCCCTCCGCGAGAGCCGAATACACTTGCCGCTTAAGTTCGGGGTGCGTGTGGCAATCCGAGGGTTTAGAAATATGCAGATTACTCAGCGGGTCGTTATGAACGAACTCGGCGGGTTGGGATGCGACCGTTACGGCGTGAATAGCTGCAACTTCTGGTGAGGCGGCACCGAAAAGATGTACTCTAATTACGCACTGCATTGTCTGGAGTGTAGGTGTACGGTCCTCAGATCTTTAATTTCAGGTAATACTGTGAGCTCCGTGTAGCCCTAAGGGGTATCCGACGTGAATATGGGCAGACTCGACGGAGGACCAGTGCGCGGCGTACCCAGAGCCTTCCCGAAAAATCGACTTCAAGGACGACCTTTTGGTGACTAGTGTAGGCCGAAAAGCATGTCAATTATCACCCACAACGAATGATAGAAAGATGACACGTATATAGAGAACCCACGACGAGTACGCTCCTTCTGCATGCTCGGATCTCCTGAATGCGCACTCCCGCGCTCGGATGGTCGCCAGATGGCCACAAAGGAGACCCCAGGTAGTCAAAAGTAGCAGCGTGAAGAGTTATGATACGATTGGCAAAATTGGAATACGAGATGTGTGGGTTTGCCGCAGTCGTCGACGGCGGGAACGACTTGAAGTTGTTCGTTGAGGTGACCGATGCTGCCCACAGGCGAACGCCTTACGTAAGCCATCTCCCGATTTGGAGATCCCATCTTGATGCTCAACCTTCCCGCTAGCAGCTAAGCCTAGCTAAGCGTCTGTCACACTTTGTCTGCAAAGCTCGCCTTCTCCTGGCCTGCCTAGTCTTTCGCGGAGATCAGCTAAAACATGGCACCAAAGTCGAAATCTATTTTCAGGCAACCAGGCGTAAAACATTTTCAGCTTGTCCATCGGTCGCAGCGAGATCCCCTTATTCATGACCCGGAAGCGAGCCAGCATGTGCTGAAGGCGGTCGAGAGGGGAAACGCCAGGAAGGTGCGTTTTGTGCTATTCACCTTGCGCTGAGCATCAAATTTCTGTGCAGGGAAAGACTCGTGCGGACCTCGAGCTTTCCATAGATCCCAAAGACCTCGAGCACGATGGTAAGCGTGCAAACATCGGAGAGGCGGCGGCATACGGTATCTACTTCGACGATACCGACTATGACTACATGCAGCATCTGAAGCCTGTTGGTGTGCACGAGGAGGGCGTGGAGAGCATCCTCATTGAGGCGCCCTCGCAGCTGAAGGCGAAGAGTGGATCCAAGGCGAAGGAACCCATCACTTTACTCGACCTCCCGGCAGAGGCTCTGCCTTCGGCTTCGGAGGTACCGAGGAACTATGAGTCCCAGCAAGCCGTCCCGTCCTCAATAGCAGAGTTTCAGCCGGATATGGACCCGCATTTAAGGCAGGTCCTGGAAGCTTTAGAGGACGACGAATTCGTGGACGAAGAGATTGGCGATGACTTCTTCGCAGAGCTGGTGGCGCACGGCGAAAGAGGGTCGGACGAGTGTGTCGACTTTGACTTTACCGAGGAAGGTGTAGAAGAGGGCGAAGAATATGCGGACATGAGAGAAAATGACGCAGAAGAAGGCGAGGGCGAAGGGTGGGAAGCTAGGTTTGCTCGTTTCAAGCAGGGACAGAGGGCGGTTGCAGTGGAATACGGCTCCGACCTAGACGAGTATTCTGATGGCGGCGACACTATCGGTACCCTCCCCCAATTATCCGTCATTGGAGGCAAGAAGCGACGCAAGGGAGCGTCTGATGCATCGGGTTACAGCATGAGTAGCTCGTCTATGTTCCGTAATGAAGGTTTAACCACCTTGGACGAACGCTTTGATCAAGTAAGCCCCTGCCACTTTTATTGGCAACGATTGAAATCAATCCACATGCGGTGCTTCAGATCGAAAAGGAGTACGAGTCGGATGAAGGCGAGGGCGAGGACGATGTTGGTTCGGATGATGACTCCACACCAGAACTCCTCACCTCTCGTGAAGACTTCGATGATATGATGAGCGAGTTCCTTGAGAATTATGAGATCTTCGGCGGGAAGATGCGCCCCGTCTTGGCAGGAGGCACCCCTACGGAGAAGCTGGATACTATTCGCAAAGCTTTGGGTGAGGCGAAGATCCATGATGGCCAGGGTAGCGCGAGCGATGAAGACATCCTCATGCCCGTCGACGTAGACGAAGGAAAAGACAGATGGGATTGCGAAACTATCCTGTGTATGTTTTGTTCGTTGTATGACGACGTTTTCGCTAATTTCGTTGCAGCTACATATAGCAATTTGGAAAATCATCCACGACTTATCCGTGCCCGCCAGACGAAGCCCGTGCCAAAAATCCAGCTTGATCCGAAGACCGGTCTCCCGACTGTTAACGGACACAAACTCTCACTGGGTCCCCCGAAAGGCAAGCAGATCAGTACCATAGAAGAGGAGGATGGGGATGACCATAAGCGTAAGCTGACGCTTTGGCACTTCGTCAGTATCCTGACCTCGGATGATGCAGCGGCACGCGTCACCATTGCTCGGTCGAAGAACGAGTCAAAGGAAGAAAAGAAGGCTCGCAAGCTGTCTGTCAAATCCGAGAAGCAGCAGCGCCGTGTCGAGAAGAAAGCGACCAAGGAGCAGTTTTCCTCTGAGATTAAGCAGCAGACGAAGCGGTTGTCCGAGAGGGAGAAGACCAAGATGCGTAAACTGTAATATGTTCTGCACGAGTATGTTATGTGATTGTATCTATGCTTCCAAACTATAAGCCGTGATCTACTGAGGGTAGGCCTAATTATAAGTGGTGGTACAGTGATGCGTGCTTGCAGATACAAATGAATACGCCCGTCATGAGTCCAGATATTACAACAATTATGAACAGAATGAAACAATTGAAGATAAGTGCGAATGCTATCACCAGTCCGGCCAGAGCTCCAAAAGATTGTTGCCCTCTTCTTCGGGGGCGTCGTGCTGCTTCATCCAACGATCGGGGACCTATGGGAACATCAATTTCCCTTGTGTCGTTGTTGTCCAGCATGCCACTCACCAAAGGGAAATACCTCTCCATGGCACTCAGGAAACGTTGTCTGTATTGCTTGGGGCCTACGATCGTTGGTTCTCCCCTGTTCGCACCGCCGAGGAAAGCTGAGTCCTTAACCCAGCTCTCGAGCTTCTTATCCCAAGTGTACGTGCGAATGTAGTCTGAGAATAACCGTCAGTAATTTAAATTTGAGCGTCGTTGTTCATAAACTTACCAACAATGCCCACAACCAACTCGTTGTTGGTGCTGTCGACCCCGACAACCAACGAATAGTCCATCACGTTGATGTCGGCAAGGAATCTGCTATCGTTGTAGAGGGCTCCCCGAAGGATGCGTTTTGAGTGTTCCCGTAAGTAGAAAGGCGCGAGGTGCGCAGCTGCAACAGACGTCAATACCTACTAATGTTACTCAGTTGAGGTACCACTTACTCTCAACCAAATTTTCGTCCAGAAGCACCTCATTCTCCCGACCAGTGGACCGAACATGACGGTTTCTCGTAGACCCTTTGAGGTCATAGATCTTCGAGAACCGGCGGTCGTAGAAGAGGTTCTCCATTACGAGCAAGTTCATCTGGGTGGGCTTTGACTTGATTCCCTTGTCCTTATGCGTCTTCCTGAAGCTGATTTTGTAGCAACCAAAGATTTTAGCAAGAAGAGTCGGACGCTACAGAAGGGCACGTTAGCGGCTTCGCGACAGCTTGGGCGACATACATACATGAGCGACTACAGCCGAGGACATATAATCAAAGTACGCGGGCGCAAACGTCTCCATCGCTTGAAGCTCCGCTCTTGAGAGCTCTTTGGCAATGAAGCGATCATCTATGATTATCGTCAGATCATGTCCTGATAGCTCACGAAGAGCTACTTGCCAAGGGTCTTCAGAAATGCAGAGCCTGACTTTCCTCCACTAGCGTCCCACTTGACGCACCTAGCGAGGGATTCGATGAGACTCTTCTCGCAGTCATACGTTCTACGCAGTGCGTCAAACTGTTCGGCGAAAAGCACAGTGCAGCTGATGGTAAGACCACCGCTTTCGAAGGCTACGAGGGACTGCTCAGCTGACGCGACCCATCAATGAGACAAGATACTCACAGATGGCCCAAGGGTACTTCGACGATGGAACGCGTAGTTCCTCCGTGGGATCTGCGTCGTCGGTGGAGTCGACATTGACCACCCCCCAGGTAGATGTTGAATCTGCGACTGAGTGATCGTCCGGCATAAAGGCTTCGCCTCCATCGGTCAGCTTTGGCTCTCGGGCCTGACGCTTCTCCGCACGAGACTTCGTTAACATATCCCGGTATTGGGGAGAGCTATACTAAGTTCTCAGTATTGAAAAAACGAGTGGTTCGGAGTTTACCCACTTCAGCGCGAGAGCAATAATCGAGGTGGGCTCGTCAGTTCTGACCACCATGGACGAATCACGGAAGATATGCTCAGGATCAGACATGGGGTCATCGTCATTGGGCTGACGAGTGGCTTGTGTCTGCTGCGGCCAGAAACCGGCAAGGGTCTTCAGGATCGAGGTACGCTCGCCTGCAGCGCCTGCTAGGTCCAGCTCGGGAGGAGACATCGCAGGCGTACTCGGGATAGGTGGCATAGCAGGCGATGGCGGTGCAGAGTTGATAATCTGGGCATCAGGGGTGGGGGGCTCAGCCAACTTGTCCTGCTCGGGAGCGACTAGGACAATGGCCAGCTGCTCCTGTCCCGACGCCCCATCCGACCCTGCAGCAAGAGCAGTTTCTTGTCCTGAACCTTGTCCGGCGTCGATACTACCAAGTGGAGGTGAAAGCGAGTTCTTTGGAGATCTCTCGTCCAAGCCGATCTCATCTTCATCTCCTCCGCCTTCGTCGTCCGCTTCGCTGTGGCCGGAATCGTCAGACTCCTCATCCTTTATTGCATCCTTAATGCTCTCGAGGATCTCCACCCTCGCGCGTGCGGTCGCAACCGGGCGAGCTCTGCGTCCCCGAATGACGGCGTACCGACGACTGGAGCGTTCGTTGTCACGGTTCATGCGTTCGAAGTGCTTCGCAATGTTAGATACCTTGCTCCCTGGCGCATTAGTCCGCTTGGTCGTTGACTTAGCACCTGAACTGGCTGTTGGGCGAGACACAAGCAGCCGATCCCTGGATGGTACAGCACGAAGCGTTCCCTTCCCCTTGTTCTTAGGGATGAATGGACCAGTGGAACTCTGTTTACCCGGAGGCGGAGACACTCGGCCGCCTCTGATCGTTGCGTCGGTGTGCATGCGGGAGAAAGTAGGACGCTTATCTGGCGATGAACGACGAGATGCTGTGCGGGATTCGAACGAACCGATCATGAGACTTGGGATGCGGCTCGTGTGCTGTGTATGGCCAGCGGTCCTTCTGGTGTGCGTGAGATACTTTGGGGCAATGTTGGCAGCATAGCCGTATTCGAAGTCGGACATCGACGACTTCCTCGTAAGGAATTGCTGACTCCTCTTGCCTCTGACGCGTGAATGTGCAGAAATCTCACGGGATGTCTCTTGCTCGCTCTCAGATATCGGATTTGTCGGTTGTAGAGCAGTCTTAGCCAGTTCCTCGACACCCTGCGGGGGAAGGTACTCCTGGTATCTCTTGACCAGTTCAGCGACGCTGGGGTGCTGTGTTGTTCGCCTAGGTAGTCGCGATATAATATGCGATAAACGTTCGCCAGTGTGTGACTCTTCGTCCACCTCAGGCTTCGCAGCATCAGGCGCATCCTGCGCAGAGGTCAACAGCTCTGACATGGCAGAAGTAAAAGACAGGCATACTGGATGGAAAGAGGCGTTTTCTGGAGCACTGCGATCGCCCGCTGGCGCACCGATAGTCGAGTCGCTCTCCGGCTCAGACTTGGGCGACATGGGTGCCACATCCGGGCCTGGCTCTGTGGCGGGTGTGACCAACATGGGGCTCGGTTCCGCCTCACATTGAGGGACTGGCTCTTCAGTGATGGACTCAGTTTCCGACGCTTCGGACGCAGACGAAATGAATGAGTCGCCGGTGACCCTCCTCATCGTCCGACCGCCGTAGTCTTCGGTCTCCGAGATGTTGGCCGAAGGGCCGTGGAGGAACTCCAGTTCTCTGCGAGGCCATATGGCGCGCACAGAATCAAACGCTGAGAGCCGCCTGACATTTTTATCGGTCAACTGCGTAAGTCTCGGCTTCGGCAGCTTATCGAAGTCAGCCTGCCAGGCAACGATGAGATCCTGCCGCCTCGCGCGCACTTGATTGAGAGCTAATGTGTCCGTGGGTGATGAGTCCGTGTAAACCTTGTTGATGAACGTCGTGACCTCGTTTTTTTCCGCCTCGGCGCGAAGGATAAGAGCATTGATCTGCGTGGTTAACATAGCGTCGGCTTCCTCATCTCCAGTAGCAGCGTCGATGTTGATCAGCTTCAGATCGTCAATGAGAGCAGAGTACCACACGTTGTTTCTGTGGTGTAGCCTCTCAAAGTCCCTGTTCTTGATTTCAAGCTGAGCCTCTGGTCGAACACGGATGCGCATGGGTGGGTAAACGATCTCGTGCATGATGATTGGGTCTGCTTGGAAGCGGACGGTCATTCCCTGGTTGGCAAAGTAACGGATATGGTGCCGGTAGATGTTGTGCTGACAGCCTGCACCTTGCACGAGTTGGACATCGGCTGGATAGAAGTGCAATTCGAGGAATTTCGCGAAGGAATACCTCTGCATCTCCTCCGAGACAGGGATGAAGGGGGTCGCGGAGCCACATACTCGACATGCACTCCAAGTAATGATGCTCTCGGGGGATGCATGCGCATGATAGCCCATAGGGTCATTGATCTGGCCGTCCCACTGTTCGACAGCGACAAACAAACGCGACTCGTTATGGACGTAGACCCTGCAGTGGCGAGCAATTGGCTGACCGCAGCGATTACCCCCGCAGATCGCCTTCGGGTCGAGGAACTTGATCAAGGTCTCCCGGACGGATTTCTCGATAAACTGACCGAGTGTGCAGTCATTGTTTCCGTAGAAGGTGGTATAGTGCAACTGGGGCGCGAAGCAAGCGCGGTGTAGACCGTACTCGGCGATCGGTATTGTGAATTCCCACATGCTGATACACTGATACTTCTCGACATCGAAATCGTCCTTGTTTTTGCGGAGGTACCATTCCCAGATTCGACGCTGCTCCTCATGCTGCCATTTAACATAACTGAGACGACTTTCGAGTGCGATATCCTCAGCAGACCTGGGTTTGATGGGCTGCTCCTCAACGATAATTGGTGCAGGTGAAGAAACCATTGAGGAAGGCATCGAGGATGATAACGAAGGCGCGCGAGGGAGAGTGAAGTAATCAGGCTCTGAAGGGGGCAGGATTCCAGGAGTAGGAGTTCGGGACATGTCCGGTACCTGCAAGGAGTCTATCTGGGCGACAAGATCGCTGGTATCCACAGCTGCTGGTATAACTACGCCCGGAACAGATTGCTGAGTGGCCGTCTCCTCTTGGTGGTGACCAGCACGAGAGGGCTGCTCTTCGCGTCGTACTAGATCATCCTCCCATTCCTGCTTTACCCGGCGTAGCTCGTCGTCAAGCTCTTTCATACGCCTGATAGGATAGGGAGGTGGGAAGCGAAGGGTAGCAGACACTGAAATAAACGTCTTCTCGTACGGCTCCAGGGATTCCTGGATGCGCTTAGACAGGCGTCTTTGCTCCGCTTCTTCACCTTGGAGATCCTCCCCATCGGGCGAAGGAGAGTCGACCTGCGTGAAGGCTTCTTCTTGAGTTAAGGGGGAACTGGTCTTGGTCGGAGACAAGACGTCCGCGATTGACGTGACGGCAGCGGAAGGAGTCGCCGTCCTCGATAACGCAGGCAGAGTGATGACCGAGTCCTTCCAAAGGTGCGTCTCCAGACGAAGATTCCGTACTATGAAAGCGAGGAAGCGAGTGACCTTTTTCACGCGCTTCAGAACGTCGATATCGCCGCCGCGAAGGATGATAGTGCAGCCCATCTCCCTATTGCACCCCTCGAAACGCATGTAGGTTTTCCGGCGACCGGGAATAAGTGGATGGTCGAAGGTCTGGATCTGGAAGTTTGCGCAATGTCCGAGACGAGGTTCCAAGGCGAGTTTGTCCATCGAGGAGAAAACATCGCACTGTGTCATCCGAGAGACGAACTGGATAGCACTGGGTTTTACCGCTCGCGCAACGGCAATTTTACGATCAGCAAGCGCATCAAGGACCAGCCTCGACACGGACTTCTCCACCAGAACGACGTGCGGGCGGAGCGCCGCTATCCGACTCGCGAGATTCCCCAGGTAGTCCTTTTCTTGCAATAGGATCTGGCCGAAATGAACGTACTGCCCTTCGATACGGTGAAATTCGAGAGGGAAAGTAACGAGCATGATTCGGGGATTACGCTGCTTTTGCGACATGTTCCTATGAGCTACGTTCTTCGTAATGACCGCACCATCGACGTATTCGGAATTCTTGGGAGAACCGCCAGGTATCTTCTTGATTTTCACATAGCGCCGGACGTCCATGTCAGCCCCTTGGCGATGTGGTTGAGCGGCGAAGGTCAATTCTCGTGCGATACGCAGCGCAAGCTTCAGGAGTGTCTCCTCCCATTCTCGAATATTGGGTATATTCTCGGTGGTCAGCATCTGCCGTAGCATAATACGCAGATGGAACATGGAGATGGTATTGAGCTCCTGCGCATACCTAAGCGTACCAGTAAGTAAAGCTCACGTATACGGAGTGCTGATACGCACGCAGTGCTTTCCCGCCGCGTTCGCCAGCCTGCTTCACCGGCCTCGATTTCACCCAAGCGACTATGAACCCGGCTACGGACGAAGGACGGTCCATGTAGCTCGGCGAAGGAATTATAGCGTGATCTTATTCCTCCAGGGCTGTCGAAGCCGGATCCCTGGTCCGGCGAGCTAACAGGGAATGCGATAGTGCTGGAAGAACCACTCAGGGCGACAGGGACGGTAACAGGAAATTCTACAGGCGTCTTCAAGACGTTGGCGAGAGGGGGTTGGTCGGCTTCAGCTTGTTCAGTCTCTGACGCAGGCTCTTTCTCCTCTTCTGTCAGAGTACGGCGGAAAGGAACGTGCTGGGGAAGGTCGCCTAAATCCGGGGTCCCGGACCTCGACCCCAAACCGCTGTCATCCGAGCCTGCATACGGACGCTTCGTCTCGGCAATCGAGAAGAGACTAAACGAATCATTACGCCCGAATAATTGAGAGGCAGCGAAAGGGGACTGAGGAAGATGTGCTAGATTGATAAATCTCGCGTCAGTACCCAGCTGGTGCGCGGCGAATGGGGAAGTAGTCGATGAAATTGAGCGCGAGTCGTCCTCATCCTCGCCAACAGTCTGCAGCTTATCGAGACACAAGTTGCATACACGTATAGCGCCATCCTGTCCGAAACGGTGGCCTTTGATAATATGAGAGGCACATCTTGAGCAGTAGACTTGCCCTACGAGGATGTTAGCTCGGCTCTTACATCAACTGTTCAGACGCGTACCGCATATACGGCAGTGGTGTTTCCTTCGCCAAGCGGTGAACACACTCTTGCAGTCATAGCATTCCTTGCACAGTTCGTCGTCCATCCAGTAATCACGAGAAAGTCCTATGGGACGATTAGTGCATCAGTCCCGTGTTGAGAAATAAATCAGCACACCTTCTCCACGTAGTTTACGTATCACCTTGGACACAGACGCGGTTCTCTTGATATTATTCATACTGGCAGTCGTTCGAATGCTACGTGCGTCACTGTCGGGCATGGGGAAGCCAGGGATGAATGTCCCGTAGCCAGAGTTATCGTTGCCATCGGGAGAGTATACGGAAGCTCCTTGTGAAGGTGTTCTCTCAAGTTCGCCGAACGCAGGAGGAGGCTCTGAGATGGCTGGCGTCGCCGACACTGTAGGCTGCGCTAGGGTCTTGGTGTTAAAAGTGGGTAGGGGGTTCCTGCGCTCCGCATTGGACTTATTGGATATATTTGAGCTGGATGTTGGTATAGACGGCCGTCGAAGCTCAGGAGCAGAGCCATTCTGTGGGGCGTTTGCATTGCTCGAGGACGGGGCAGGGGTGGAGGAGGTGGCGGAGGTTAATGGCGCGGCCAAAGTGTTCTTTACTTTGGAAAAGATAGAGGAGACTATTGCATAAGAAGAATTGTCATGTTCGTCTTCCTCCGCAAATGGGTTAAAGGAAGTGAGGGAAGCGACATCTTCCAGTTTCGAGCTGCTTCGGGATCTGGTAGAAGCGGTGCGTCCAGGGGGAGGAATAGGTGTGACGGACTTTGGCGATTCCATGAGTACAGCTCCCGTCATAATAAATCGTGAGTTGCGTTCATAGCATGAGAGTCATGACGAAAGGGAGAGAAAGCTGCGGTGGCTTTGACGGTAGTGGTGAATGCTAGCTCAAGACAGCCCGAAATGGGCATCATTGAACGTCTCGAGGTCTCGGAGGTGCTGGAAGCGTGCAGATAAGTACTGTACCCATTTTACGACATCAAACACGCTAATGCTCAGACCACCGCTATATCCTGTCTCTTGCTACGCTGTCTGTGCCCGGAAAGTATTTCTTTATTTCTTGCCAGCATGAATGCCGTAAGCGCCTGACGCGTTCATCAAGTCATGTGATAGACGCTCGTCGAACGCGTACATGCTTGCCGCATGCAGTGCAATGCTTGTCTTTCCATATCCAACGAGGTCAGTGGCGGCCTCGGTATTACAGATTCTTGCCTGCAAATCAACGAAGACTAGCTGTGAGATGCCTTCTGGTCGACGTTCTTACCTCCCGTTCAATAAGATGTAGGATACCGCACCACCATGGATGACGATGATGCCGATTACATGCAAGGCAGCGAGGACGAGGTGGGTCGGTGTCCGATGACTTTGAGACCTGAGATCGACGTCCTAGTTAGGACTACGGCTTCGACTACTCCGATGATGGTTCCGGGGATGAGGGTGGGAGTGCTGATATCGAGAACATGTACTATACCGCCAAGTGTGAGTGTACCGCAATCATGCTCAGTCAGTGAGGCTTAGTCTCCTACAGCGAAGAAGGAAGATAATCCGGAGCAAGCACTGAAGGAGTTTAGAGCTATTGTGGAAAAGGAACAGGAGAAGGGAGACTGGTATGTCTTCGAGTTCTTGCGTATAACGATATCTCTTTCAATCTGCACCAGGGGCTTCAAAGCGCTGAAGCAGTCGACCAAAGTGCTCTTCCTACAACTTCGGAGACCACAAGACGCACTGAAGACATATCAAGAGCTGCTGAAATATACCAAGTCTGCAGTGACACGCAATTATTCCGAGAAGACTATCAACGGCATTTTGAATTATGTCGGTGGTGGCAAAGGCGGTCCTGTGGACGTAGACACTCTGGAGAAGTTCTATCAAGCGACGAAGAAAGCCCTTCAAGAAGCAAGGAACGACGTGTGTCTCCAGTACCGTAGCTTATCCCGTCTTCACTGACCAAGGATCTCAGCGGTTATCGGCCAAGACTAACCTCAATCTTGCTAAGCTCTGGCTTGACCGAAAGGAATACCCGCGGCTAGCAAGAGTAGGCTTCCTGGATGTGCTATGGGCGACGCGTGTCTCATTTCTTACACAGCTTCTCCGCGACTTGCATCACGCGACCAACGCCGATGGCGAGGACCAGGCACAAAAGGGTACCCAGCTTCTTGAGATCTATGCCCTCGAAATTCAGATGTATAACGAGACCAAGAATTTCAAGAAGTTGAAGGCATGCGTTACTAACTGGCACTCGCGCATGAAGTACTGATATCCGATATCAGGAAATCTATAACGCCGCGAATTCTGTGCGATCAGCTATCCCACATCCACGAATCCTTGGTGTCATCAAGGAGTGTGGTGGCAAGATGTGGATGGGGGAGCGTAAGTCGGGAGAGCCAAGTCGCAGCTGTAAACTGACGGCCACCTCAATAGGCAACTGGGCTCGTGCAACCGAGGACTTTTTCGACTCGTTCAAGAACTACGATGAGGCTGGTTCGCCGCAACGTATACAAGTCTTAAAGTATCTTGTACTTGCCAACATGCTTACGGGCAGCGAGGTCAACCCATTCGACAGCCAGGAAACGAAGCCGTATGCATCTCGCGGATGTCCAGCATTGCATACGCTGACATGTCTTAAAGCTACAAGAACGATCCACAGATCAAGGCGATGACAGATCTGGTGGATGCATACCAGCGTCGCGATGTCCATGCGGCTGAGAAAATCTTGCGAGGTGTGTCTCCGTATCCCCGTCTCAGGCATCGCAAATATTGCTCACTCCTAGACTAGAAAACCGTGCCACGATCATGGACGACCTATTCATTCGCATGTATATTGGCGAGCTCTTGCGTAGTTTGCGTACTCAATACTTGATCGACCTCATCAAGCCGTACACTCGTCTGGAGTTGTCTTTCCTTGCGAAGGTCAGCCGCGCGACAGGCGTTCACATTGCTGCTGACCTGTCATCGTATCAATAGCAATTAAATGTCGAACTAGAGGAGGTCGAGGAGCTTCTCATAGGGTTGATCCTGGAAGGCAAGGTCGAAGGCCGAATCGACCAGGTCGCTATGCGTCTGGAGCTGGACAGGAAGTGCGTAATTGTCATCTCTCAACGTGAATTATTTCTCATTCATGCTCACAGGCAAGCGCTCGAAAAGAAGCGCTACACTGCTTTGGAGAAATGGACAGATGCTCTCGAGTCCATTCACGCTGCAGTCATTAATAAGGCGCCCGGCGCAAGCAGAGGCGGCCCCGAGGCGGGCATGTCCGCAGAGATGTTTTCGTCCCGCGAACTCGAGGCCCGCTGGGGTTGACCGCTCGTTCTCTCAATTTTCAAATCTTTCACCTTGTCTTGCGGACAAATGTACCAACAGCTCGTATTGCATCAATACCACCCTGTTATGCTATGCTGCCTCATGTGTGCTGAGAAGCGTCTCGCGGGGGGATAACGGCAGTAGCTGTGTTTTCTGCTGCGCGCGCTGTTAGCGGCCTGTAGGCGTAGAAATCAGGCAGTGCAATTACTTGTCGGCCTCGCAGGCGCTTAGGGTATCCCACTAACCCGCACCCCCTTCCAGCCGTCTCGGCCGCCTTGGTCAATGTCCGGTAGAGGCGTACGTGCACTGCACCTTGGCTTCATGTTTACGGCGAAGCGTCAAGTTGTTGGCTGCAGCTGGGGGACGGGGGCTCTAGACTCGCGGCGCACTTGCGACTGCCACTTCGTGAACCCGCGTCACGAGTAACGGGATGCTCGCGTGAACTTCATATTTCTCGGCGCAAAGCCAGTGCTCGACGCTATCTTCTCGACCGCTGTGCTTGCGAACTGGTATTCTGAGCCTGTAAGACTAACCATGGCGCAGACAGGACAGCCAAAGTGGGACCCGGAAGACTCTCCCTTGCGAGCCTTCTCCCACGGCGGGTTTTTCTTTACCGTTGACATGCGCAGTCAGGTGAGGGTATTTGCGATAAAGGACCTATATTCAGGGCCGAGTACGCACTTCAAGTTGTGCGACGGCACTCTCAGGGTTTGCGGCGCCTCTGCAGCCCAATGGCGTTTTCTTGAGACCGCACGCGTTTGCGGAGGGGTCCCTATCCCACGTAACGCTGTCAGTAAGGGATGATGCTTCCGATGGTTATTTTTTTCTGATGTCTCACGAGATACCCCGTCGAGTGTTGCTTGGTCAGACGCAGAAAGACGGGAGCAGCAGGCTGTGAAATCTCGACTGCAACAAACTGATATGAGCTGAGAACCTGATAGTGCCGAAATTTTCAGTATGCGAACTAGAGAGAAACTGTCAGCTTCCACCACCTAAGACCATCGACGCCCCGGGAGTACCAACGCTGCTCGGGCTACCGCTGCACCAGGCTGTATGCTCGATACCGTACTTGCCTTTTCCGTGCAAATTTTATTGACCAGCAAATAACTTTGGAAGGATATTTAGCCGACACAGCCGCAGCGTGTGCCTTCTTATGCGTGTCAACAATCTAAGTTAGATACGCATTCATCTGTCGGAACAGACGCTTATTCCGTTAACAAACCTTCAGTATAAATGGTGCCGCCCGTCCGTTTGGACACCCTTCTCGTAATCTCCATTCTTCCGGGCCCTAACCACCAGGTTCCCACAGCAAAGGTTTGCATTATTGTGG
Organism: Phanerochaete carnosa HHB-10118-sp; assembly: GCF_000300595.1. NCBI lineage: Eukaryota > Fungi > Basidiomycota > Agaricomycetes > Polyporales > Phanerochaetaceae > Phanerochaete > Phanerochaete carnosa. The sequence goes on from NW_006767628.1 coordinate 4,292,248, forward strand.
AGCATCGGTGTCCTCGTCCATTCAGACCCTGCCGTCTGAACCGGAGCGCAGGAGGGTGAGCCAAGGCCGGCTCAGCGTGGTCTGAGCTGAATATGTCGCCTGACAGTTCCTGAGATCAAGACCTGAATACGGATGCTATTAGTGGCTGTTGTAATTCTGAACGCTATGCAACTGTACCAAAGGCAGAACCATAGTATCATCGTGCTGGATTGCGGGGGCCGTGACTGGACGGGTTGTCCGAACATGCGTCGAGTCTCTTGATGTCCGGGTGCTGTGCGTTTTCTGCATTAATATTTACATTCAGCGTAGTATTGCGATGGCGTATCCTGAGCAGTCCATCACGAACCCGGCAGAGTCATCTATTTCCCGGGATACGGCAAAGTGGAGTATAAATTGCTCACATGACAGGTCAAAGCAGTCTCACTCTAATTTCCGCGTTGAGCTCGGGTCGGGCGAGGGTATTTGCAAAGGAGACCCTGAGAGCAGCCTTAGGTACGTACTAATAGCAAGGTCTCGCTTCCGGCGGAGCCAACCGTGTTATGCCTGTCAATGATCCGGCGGCATGTACCAGTATCGATTTCATGTGAGCTTAATGTTTCATTTGGGCGTCCAGGAGCATAAAAACCGGAAGGTATTGTCATGAAGGATTAGAGTAATCTAGACAAGAGACAGCTTCGCTCCGCTACGCGACAAATATTGTCCCGGTAGCAGCTGTTCTCGCGATCGAGGTTGGCGTCTTCGCGGCTAGTGTATGCTCACTCACTTGCATTCCCCGCCCTAGGCTGTGCGAAAATATAGATTCACATAGGTTTTTGTTTTTCGAGCCTTCTAGTTCTCGACCGCCTGCGGTGGCTCGGGCGCAGGCGGCTAGCAGGATGAAACTGGAGCGGTGGGGTAAGCGGAAGTAACAGGAGATTTAGGGTCGATCAGGGGCATGCAGCGCTGGGTATATAAAGAGCAAGGTTGGGAACAGGGCATGTAAGGGGTTAGCAAATTGTAAGGAACCAGTTACTTACTTTCAGGCCATCTGGTTAAAGATACGAGTAATAGACGACTTTCGGAATTCAATGGACTGTTTTCACCTTCCATATATGTGAGGCTTTCCGGAGGATGCCGAGAGTGATCAACCCGGCGCTCCCAGGCCTGCCTGCAAGCACCGACCATGTCTCTCGCAAATCTCGCTTTCCGATGTCGGGCATTGACTGGTGCCCTAGGACTCATGGTGCGTCTCCTGTAGGGAGTGTGTGCAGCCACCCTCAAATTATTGCCCAGAATGCTCGTCGAGAGTTCCATGCAGCGGCGGTGCTCATGGCCCGTAAGCAGAAGGAAAGGGCTCCGCTCACGAAGGCCCAACTTGCCGCAAAAGCGCGAAAGAGGGCACTCAAGGCCAAAAAGAACGTCTACGATGTCGAGAAGATGCCTCTCAACGATGCCGTCTCTGTTCTACGCGTATGCTATGTCAATTCGCTGGTTGGTTCCGTTCGAACTGAACCGCAATTTAGGCCGTGGAAGTTACATCGCCGACTGCCACATATGAGCTTGTCATCAAGACCCAGGCTCCGGAACGTGGTGCAACTGTCCCAAAGGGCCGTTACTCGCTTCCCAGGGAACCAAAGCCCAAGACGAAGGACCGTATTCTCGTCTTCGCGGAAGGAAGGGCAGCGGAAGAGGCGAAGAAGGTCGGTGCTGATATTATCGGAGGTGTAGAGCTTGTCGAAGGTGTATGTACATTCTATCTGGCAGCGCTTCAACGCTTAACGCCGTTTCAGATTATCTCGGGTCGTCATCAGGCAACCATGTACTTGTGTACTCCTGACCTCATTCGGGCTATTAGCCCGAGGCTGGGTCGTGTTCTCGGTCCACTGGGTCTCATGCCTTCTGAGCGGCGAGGCACTGTCACGGACGACATCGCAGGCTACATCCGAAGGCTGCAGGGCACCAGTGAGTGGAAGGGTGACAAAGTGGGAGCTATCCGCGCTCCAATTGCCAAGGCGAGTCGTTACAGCCTGTCGTCTCCGCATATAACTGATTCGCCGATGATAGATGAATTGGCCGGTGGAAGATGTCATCAAGAATATCCGATATTTCCTCAGCGTGGTGAAGCGTGCTACTGGCAACGAGCGCGCCTCCCTTGCTTCGAAGGAGGATCCGTCATCTAACAAGCCCCGTGAGTATCTTGCACCTCACTCTCACCGAAAAAACTCAAGCTTTTTGCAGAATACCAGATTGTCCGAGTGTTACTAAGCTCACCGCACGGACCAGGTATTCGGATAGCGGATTATTAGTTGATTCGACACGGCCCATATATTGCCACAGCTATGCATGCAAGTATACTAATGAGCGGGGAAGCGAGACAGACACGATCACTACTACATGACATGGTATTACTCTTCATTGTTGATCTGTGCTTGACGTCTGCGCTCTCTCCTGATACGGCTTTGCTTCTGCCTCAATTCGTCCACAAGCTGGGCGTAACTATGCTTGCTGGTCGCGGTATTTTTTGGCTGGTTGCCCGGTGCTGGTCGACGACCAGCCATCTCAGGGGTGAAGCGTACCTGCGGAGGATTCTTGGGGTCATGAGGAAAGATGTCTCCCCAGGACGATTTCCGAGCATCGTAAAATGGCTGTTTGCCTTGCGACTTCGGAACTGTCATACGCATGATTTTCCCTAAAAGCTTCGATAAATGCGTAGTCGGACGGCAGATGGGCGGAAAACGTACCCTCTGAGGTGCAGCCATCCAAAACAATGTGGCCACTCCGCTTCAGAGGCGGGAATACTAGCCTTGGCCAGTAATAAGCTTCAGACCTCAGAGTTTCTTGAATATCTTGCGGGGTCATGTCGACCCCGGCAGGATCAATCGTCAGAGATGGATCAACGGGAGGCTTTGTTGGTTTGGCTGGCTGGCTGGCATCTCTGTCGACGACCAATTCTGCTGCGGAAGCCTGGGCAGCAGCGATCTTCTCCAGCTCACGTCTACCAATGTCGCCAATGCGGCCGAACTTGCTGTTCGGCTGTTCTGGCCTGGCGCCTCGCCGGATGACCACATACGAATAGCCAATGTCTTCATGTCCCATCTTCGAATGTTTGGTCTTGCGGACAAATTCCGGTCGTTGGAGACGCTGAGAAAACCCGCATACAAGCGACTTCGGGCCCACGTTGAACAAAGGGCATGCACCGTCGTGAGGGCACTGCATGGAGCACAATCGTCAGTCTTCTGAAGACCTTGGCAAGATGAGATCGAGATTTGTACAGGTGCAACAACATGCGAACCCCGCACTGGCCAATCCTTCGCGTCAGGGTCTTCCATTTCGCGCTTACCCATTCGGAGAAGGTTGTCACGAGCATCGGCTATACATTGAAAGCCAGTCGTCGTGTTATGGTCGATGAGAACCTGCGGCAGACGACGGTGATGAATCGTTTTCTCACACGGTGACGAGCAACGACAAGCGGTACGTACGATGATGTCAGCACCGCTCTCCCACATCTCTTTGACCGCTTTCTTACGCGCCACAGTGTTAGGTAGAGATGACAACATGAAGGCGGACAATGAAAGGACACCACCACCGTCAACACGAGGCAATTTGTTATCCTCATGAAACGCTTTCTGCCATGATACGCTGACATCGCCCACGTCTGTACCTGCCGCGCGAGTCAGCCTGCTGGCGTCATGATATGCAATTACGGGACACCGGACCTTTCAGCAGTCGTTTACCGATTTTTACTAGCCCCTCTCTTTTCTCGATACCAATGTAGGACGCTAATGTCGACTTGACGAATTGAACATCAACCTCCTCTGCACCTTCTTCCGGTGGCTTCTGAAATGCATAAGACGACGCCCTGTGGGGCCGTAAGCAGGATGATGGACAAAGATTGAGGCTAGTGCCCACCAGAGACCGCTTCCCGTTCCTGCACCCCAGTCAATGACATGTTGAACTGACCAGCCGGGACTTAGCCGCTGCTTCAAGTGATGTAGCACCGCATATATGGCGGAATAATGCGCGGGCAGTGCCACTGAAGCAAATGCCGTGCCGTCGCGCTCCGCGTGGCGAACGCGCTGCTCTCTTGACTTGTAGCGCACATCGTAAGTAGTATCCCACTCGGCTCCGCTTTCATTCTCGTCTAGGAACAGCCGCTTTGCATCCACATGCAGCATAGGTTTGTCAGACTCTGCAGATATGTTCAGTCTCTCAGTGATACAGTGGGTTGAAAATGCAGACCCGAGATTAGCTGCGTGATTGCTTTCTGAAGCTCTAGTGGCAGAACGACAGCGCCGATACGCTGACTGCCAAAGAGTGCAGCTGGTGATTTACGCGTTGACTTATCGTCAGCGTCGGCCTCCTGGAAGTCCAGCTCCTCTGAGGTCATGTAATCATCTACATCAGCAGGGTCGTTGGGGTATACTTCCAACTCGCGCGGCGTTTTGGCCAGGTCACTTGAATGTACGGTTTTGTGGCGAAGGAGTGACATGTCCACATCTCGCAAGAGAGCTTTCATAGACGGATCTAGGTCGATAGGTGGATTTGGCTGAGCCGTCGGCGAAGGTACCGTTGACGACAACAGCCGGGCTTCACACCGCAAAGTGCGAGCAAGGATCCTCGCCGGTACAGAACGAAGCATGGCGGCCGTGAGCAGTGTGTCTATCCAAGTGTGACGTTGCGTGTCCCGCCCTCGTCGCTCTCGTCCGCGTCGGGCGGAGAGAGCAGGTCAAAGGAAATGATGATGGAAGTCCAAAGTGGCAGAGACCAGGACTTCGTTGGCGCGTCGCGCACAAAATTGATCGCGAAACAAGCGCTTGCCGCTGCCGACGGCATAGTTGAGGCTCCAGTCCACTAGCTTTCAACGTTTAGCACTCATCGAACGAGACCATCTGCGTTGTAAACCATTCCAGTCAGCGAGGCATGGCAACTGAGAGCCGACCTTTGGATGTCGAAGAGAACGGCAACGAGAGGCCAGCAAAGAGGGCACGTGTTGAGGATGCTCCCGAGAACACAGGTTAGTCTATCCTGCTAGAGTGCAAGCGAGCAGTTCACCTACGTTGGGATCAAAACTAGAGTCTACAGCCAAGTCAAATGTTGCGGAGGATGGCGAGGAGGATCTTTACGCTGCAACAGAAGCCAGTGAGCCTGTTCGCGCGTCCGACTTGTATCTGGACACGGTACGAGTGTAGTCTCGTTCCACGAGACCCTACTAAACAGCCCAAGTTCTCGTAGATCAACAGAGCAGTCCTGGACTTCGACTTTGAGAAAGTCTGCTCGGTATCGCTGTCAAACATCAACATCTACGGTTGTCTCGTCTGCGGCAAATACTTCCAAGGTCGAGGGAAGAGCTCCTATGCTTATGCCCATGCAATACACGACGATCACCATGTCTTCATCAATCTTGAAACGGCAAAGGTCTGCTAATTTATGCTCCCATGGACACTCAACTCATACCCTTTAGGTGTACGTGTTGCCAGACGGGTATCCCGTCTCGGACCCATCTCTAGAAGACATCTCGTTCGTCCTCGCCCCTTCGTTTAGTAAATCTTCCATTGCGAACCTCTCTGCGCCAGCACACCTCCTGAAGCCTTCATATGACTTGTCCTCTAAGCCGTACATTCCCGGCTACATCGGTCTCAACAATATCAAGAGAAATGACTACATGAATGTCATCATCCATTCACTGCTACATGTCCCTCCACTGCGTGACTACCTCTTACTGTCAAATTTCAAGGGCAAGGAGTCGGAAATGCTCAGGCGTTTTGCTGGTTTGGCGAAGAAAGTCTGGAACCCGCGGTTATTCAAGAGCCAAGTTAGTCCTCACGAGTTACTGCAAGAGGTGGGACGCGCCAGTGTGGGAAAGTTCAGTCTGGAGAAGCAAGGCGATCCAGCGGAGTTCTTGGGGTGGCTTCTAAACCACCTGCACAAGGATATGGGAGGCACTAAGAAACGGAACTCGAGTAAGCCTTCCGCCAATAATCTCGATATATGCTTAATTCTTTGCTCTTAGGTGTCATGTTTTCTACGTTTCAAGGCGAGCTTCGTATGGAAACGCAACAGGTCGTGGTGCGATCTGATCTCAGAGGAAATGAAAAGCCGAGATTTGACATTGATCGAGGCAAGCCCAACGATCATCTTCTATGACTGCCCTTGACGAAAAGCCGTCTCACAGAGATCAGGACGACGACGTCCCCGTTCTTGTTCCTGGCTGTTGACCTCCCACCACCTCCTTTGTTTCAAGACTCAGTAGAGAAGAACATCATTCCTCAAGTCAGTATACAATCGGTTCTGGCCAAGTATGATGGACGGACGGCTCAGGTACTTCCTAACATATCTGCGAGTGAGATCCTGGCAGCTCATTGATGATTGTTCCAGGAATCTGCTGGTCAGCTGCGCCGCTTCAAGCTGCAGAGATTGCCCCCATACATCGTCTTACATTTCAAACGGTTCACTAAAAACGCCTTCGTTGAGGAAAAAAATCCGACTATCGTCAACTTTCCCCTTAGAGGGCTTGACCTTCGGGAATGTGAGTCGCACGCTCATAGCAACCGCGACGATGGCTCATGCGTCTGACGCAGACCTCGAGGTGCCTGAGAACCATCCGCCTGCCATGTATGATCTAGTCGCAAACGTGATCCACGAGTCAGCTGCGGGAACTACCAGAGACAAGGAGAGCACGGTTTGGAAGGTACATCTTCGCGCAGGCAGCGGTGGTGGAGAAAGCGAAAGGTGGTTCCAAATTCAGGATCTAATCGTGGAGGAAATCCGCAAAGAAATGATATTCTTGGGCGAAACCATCATTCAAGTGAGTGCTTCCGTAGCTCGGGTCTCTCCACAAGCTCAATTCATTCGCAGATATGGGAGCGACGAGACGACAGGTCCACAATGAATGGGCTTAGTGCCTAATCGGCTGCCGGTCCTACTTCTACGTGACATACGTGCAATGCGACAGCTGTGTGTCCATGATGAATCACACACAGTCTTCTTAGTGGCCCAGGCGTTTGTGTAGGAACTGCCCCCTATGGTTTAGTGCTGTCGCTGTGTTGGCGTTCGTTTGTATTTGCTTCCGCTTTTGTTTGCGTGGCCGTCGCTGTGGATGTAGGCTCGTCAGGTGCCTTGATTGATGCAGTCGCTGCGGTCTCATCTAGGCCCGCAGACCGATCAACGCTGTTCGACAATGAAGTCAGCCTTGTTCTCACAGCACTGCCCGCTGCGGTCTCCTGACCTCCGCAATGCCTTGTTGTTGTCTATGAGCGGTTTGAATATGTACACTCCGGACATCACGCCTGAGCGTCCGTGAGAGTCAGTAAAAGTTTTCTATCAATCTGCAGGTGAACAGTCTAACCGGCTATGCCTGCGATGAGGAAAGGCACGAGAGGCCGACGGGACAACATCCCAGCGTTGGCGCGGTGAGAGTCGGGTTTCAACGTTTCAACCGCGGACGGACGAATCGTCATTTCGGATCTGAGATTACATCGCATCACACGCCGAGTATGGCATGTGTTGTAGTTTAAATTGCAAACGCCACCCGCACGGAACCACAAACCAGTTCTCCTGGACACCACAAGGCCCTACCGACCCGACGCCATCATCGCTATGCCTCTGCCTAGCACATCACTCGCCCCTTCACACAGTACCACCCAGGTTCTGCAGGGCTTCCATCGCCGCCGTCTCTTGGGCTGCTGTTTTCCGCTGGGCCATGCCCGACCCCTTCACCACGCCATCGACTGGAAAAAAAATCCGTGTTCCAGAGGGACTGTATCAAGCAAGTCGCAGCAAGACTGGACTTACATTTGTACTCAAATTTCCACTGCCCGTTAATTTGCGTTTCCTTGGTGCTGAGCAAATGCTTCTGCTGCCTGTCTTGCAGATCTGCACATGGACTGTCAGAAGCTACACAAGTATTCGTTTGGCCGTGGACATTACAGTTGTTAAGCTGAACGGCGTATGCTGGACCGAGATGTCAGCGAAACGCGTTGGGAAAGGGGACGAAGTGGTGAGCTCACGAGTCATGTTTCGCGTGCAGCTGAAATTCAGAAGTCGTTGGGTTCGCTACTAGTTAAACTAGGGTAGAAGACTGGTTGTGCTGTAGGCAGCCTCACCTAGCCCTATTTATGAAAGCCTCGGCGACCTTCGAGGACGCCATAGCATCCCCGCTGAGATGGTGGCGAGTCGTCTGAGTATGCAGAATCGCCCGTGTCGCGTCTGTTTCTAGCACTGCTATCTGAGACGGGGAAAAACTCAGAGGCGCAGCGCTGCTCTCGTCGTCTCCATGCTCACTTCCTGGACACAATAATTGCCAAAAACTGTCACGCACAGACGGCGGACCCCTCACCTTTGACCGCCCTGGAAGCCAGCATTGGTTGGTACATTCGCCGAAGTGTAGGAATGCGGCGTTCATGGTTGCCGGTCAGCCGATGGGTGTCGGAGCCTCCGTCCGTCAAGCACTCCCCGTAGCACGTCAGTCCTGTTGTCTTCCTACAAGTCTACGCGGTCTTCGGTCTCGCTTGGCAACCTCTCTTCGTAGGTGGACGTCTTAGGACAGGTGGTCTGTCAAACACGTCTAGACAGTGTCTGGCAGATAAGATGTAGGACGTACTGCCAACCATGTCTTCGACCCGTGACAGCTTGTTGCTGCCTCCCTTCCGACCGCAGTGTCAGTTATGACGCCTCCACAGTACCAGCAAGGTTGAGCCAACTCCATGGGAAGCGGACCTATGCAGCACAACCTTCGCGCTGGTGTCTACGAGCCGCCTGTCACAGAATGGGGCGTAATTGCTCCGCAATGTTCGCGGGGGCGACGAGTTGGGCAGTTGTGACCCCGTGGATCCGTTGGTGAATTAGTGATTTCGGTCAGCTATCGCCTAGCCGAGAGGACCTGCAAGGAAATAGTGTTACCGACACGGTTACCGGAGCGCATGGCCACGGACTTACGGTTTGTCATGCACTACTGGGTCCCAACTCGCCAACGCCCGTCGCAGCGCCCAACAGCGGCCTATGCGTCGTCGATATACAAATAGTCTGTGCATGTGCTGTCAAAAGTCTGCGGGTATATCGGGATAACACATTAAGAGAGGCGATAACGTACCGCGGGCGCGGCCTTCGGACGACTGCGGGCCTGTCCCTTTTGGTATTGTCAGGCCTCGAAAGCGCCGCGAGTGCGGCACGCGACGCTGGGGGGGGGACCGGCGGCCTTCGCAATACAGTAGACCACAAGGTTCAGGAATCTCGATAGGTTGCCGAGTGCCAGGGCCCCGGGTTTAGCAAGATGCTATAGAGGAGGCACGGTTTCTTAAGGGAGCTTGGCCTCTGCCTGACTGGGCGGACGTGTGGCACGGCGGTACGCTGGGCGGAGAGCGCCCGGTGTGCAGGGTCTGAGGCGAACATAAGGCGGGGGCAGCAGCTGGGGGTGGTGGGCTTTGCTTAACGTGCCGACGGCAGGGGCCAGCGCACGCTGTCTGGCGGACTTTCTCAGCCCGGAACAACGAAATCATGATTAAAGCTGTGAAAAAGGCCCCATCGGTGATGCTGCGAGGCAGCTGGATGATGGTGCGCGGCTGAGAAATGCAGAAAGCGTCGTCAGGAAAGCGTCCGACAATACCGAGAGCCACGGAATGAAAGGTGGGCGACGAACGCTCAAAGGGTGTTCTATGCCGCGCTGACACTTTACGTGAGAAGCCTGCGCGGAGACTCGGGTCTCTGGCCGACCTCCAAAATAATGACAAGAAGGAGAGAGGCTGGAGGACGACCCCCGCGCACCGCAACAAGTCAGTAACCGAGGGAACTGACAGGCCTCAATAAAATAGGTATGCAATCGACGGGAAACAACTATCACAGACAAGAGTAACTTCGCCAGGAAGTTTGCACGAGCCAAACAAAACGACATGGTCCGATCGACGGGCTAGCATCGCGGGAGTACGCACGACATTCATTTATCCGCCCTGTTGAAGTTTGTCCAGAGCCCCCTTGGCTGCGGCATCCTTTGCGGCCTGCTTCTGCGGGCCACTTCCGGTGGCAATAGGCTTATCGTCGACTGTGAACTAAGCGTAAGCCGCCCGGTATCAGAACAGCGATATCAGACCTACTCTTGCAGGTCATGGTCCACTCAGGGTTATGCTCTGGACCGCTCCTTTCCTCAAACCAGCTCAGAGATGACTCCTTGCCGATCGACTGGAGGTCTGCGGGCTAATCAGTTTCCTCTGTGCCCTGTGTTTGACAAGCGGGCTTACAGTTGTTGAGTGCGGAGACAGAATCTGGGCGGATGCCTCTCAGTACTCTGTCACCGGAACACATTGTACGATACTACGTACCGTTGCTCATGTTTCTTTCGCTGTTGATGAGCCTCTAGTCGGCGGGCTCTCGGGATATATACATACTGAGATCGTGCCTGCTGCACTCCAGACGAGCTTTCGCCGTCGCAGCGCATTGCCTACCCTTCGAGAAGCGGATCCCATTCCCAACATAACCTGGCATCTCCTGGATAATGTCGCAGATCATAAGCGTTTTCCAGGGCCAACGTTGACTAGGATCGAGGGGAGGAAGGCGGGGCCCGTCAGGGGGAGCGTACAACGGAGGAAGGGGAATGACCTCAACAAGGGTCCATCTGACCCGGACGTAAGGAACGAGAGGGACCATGCGTGGATGGAGAGCGCGTTGGGAAGCGGATATCGACTGGCCGTGCTATGTCTGGGATGCCGCAGGTTGCGCGTATGAACTATGACAGGGTCGAGAGTGCGCGTTTTCATGAGACAAGCTCCGCTTGAAAGGCTTAACAATCGACAGAAGGTGGAGTTGTCGCATCATGCATAGCAGGCGGGGCCGAAGGTTGACACCACGCTGGGCTGATATATCACCTTGAGCGGCCACGTGTAGTCGAGGGCCCGAGGAAACACGCCAATGTCTGACCTGGAGCCTCGCGTAGACCATGTTTCAAGTTCGCGGTGGGTCGAGTTGCGCTGCTTGGGCAGAGCACGTCGAGTCGGGGAAGAAAACGGCAAGGATGGGAAAGAGGCCGCCGTCGAGCAAGGCGTCCTGCACGCGATCCCCATGAGACCGGCATGGCGACCAACATCGTGTCGAGGGCGGAGCAGTGGACCTCCTCGGAAGTGAATGCGAGGCTGTGGACTCGGACAACGAGGTGAGCCAACAAAGTCCGAAACGCCGATGTTCCGGCAACTCCCGCACACAAGCCACTAATCTTTGTGGCGTTTATGTGGCGCAGGCACAGAGCGCAGGCTTTAACTTCACGTGGTCTCAGCACCGTCGCCGCTTCGCTCCTGCGACGGGCAGCAGTCCCAGGCTCGCGACCCCAGGAACAGCGAGTACGACGACGACAACACATCTATTCGTCATATAATCTAACAACACTGAATGCCTGGCGTAAGGTGCCGTGTGCTATAGCTACATCGTAATTAGAAGTACCAGTCGACTAGTGTACCCGAGACGCAAGGCGTGAGATGAGACGGCAGGGAGGTAAATACATGGGTCGTTGGTTTGATGTATTGACATAACGTGTGCTAATTCTCCTAAAGACGAGATGTTTAGTTGTGTATAGCTCGCCTCTCCCGAAATTGCTGGCTTACTTGGCAGTGGTTGCACAACGCTCAAGGGTCCACATGGTACAGGTGCCTGTAGAGAGCGCGATAGGCAACCCTGGCAGCCTCCTCTTTGGCCGCACCGAGGCTGTGCGCTTGGCCCCTACCCCACTCTACATTTTGAACTGCGCGGCTCCGTCAGAACATGTGTTACGCTCGATCGGAAACCACTTACTGAAAGCGACAGCTACCCAAGGGGAACTATGCTGAGAGCCGGTCTGGGACTGCTCCCAGCGCAGGGAGTGTACACCCCAGGAAATCTGGAGGAGATTATTGAGCTGAAGTCTCCAGTCTGCATGGTCGCGTCAGCTTCCGCATGAGCAAGACCGCCACGAGCGAGTCAAGAGTCTCACGAGTAGGCTCGGCCATCGTAATTCGATAGTAACTCGGTAGGTGGTAAAGGTGTGGAGAGGAAGAGAGATGCTCGAGTGTCAGGCAGAAATGCTCGAGTGTCGGGCAGAGATTTTCCTCTGGAGTATTTATACATTCCTCGTCGGGAGATGCCAGTCCTAGGAATGCCAGGAAAAGGACCGAGATAGAATGATTAAAATCACCCACACAGCCCACTTTGGCGACGACAAAAGTGACCGTGGACCAAGCTGGGTCCCTGCATACCCCCGAAGCTGCTGCAGCGGGCTACCGACTGAGTCGTCATGCTAATTGTGGCGAAGAATCACGGCAGTTAGGACCGTTCGTGACCGCAGCTCGAGGCATTGACTTGGCTCCGGAAACGATCCCGACTGCTGAATCGATGGTCCTGATCGTGTCGCTTTTCTCTCCTCTAGAGACGGTCAAACGTGCCAGATTCCTTGCGCCGATGGATGTCGCGGATAACTGGACCATGACTATATCTTGCAGAATGCTCGACTGCCGGTACTGTGACGGGGGGGTTAAAATGGCAGTACACGATAAAACAATTCAGCGATCAATGTAGTTACATGGACGAGTACCTGCGGGATGACCTCACGGCAGCCGAATGTGTGAGCAATCTCCGTTGATGTCCCAAAGCATAGACAACTGGGGAAAGGGTCCTAACGCTGCCATAGGTGGTAAACAGCAGCGCATCCCATTAGTTATCTGACTCAACTCCGCTGTAGCTCGAGCCACAGACAATTGTGAACGCGGCGTCCCGCGGTCGGAGGTACCGGAGGCGCTGCGCCGAAAAGGCTCATGACTGGTAGGAATGCCATGTAGATGCGCGTCATTAGCGGTGGCGGAGCAAGGTAGTAGGGGCGCACATACACGGGCGGGCACGGCGCTTCCTCGCAATATCAGTAGAGCGCTGGCAACTGGGGGTCGGCAGAGCTGAAGTCTGGCCGAGCTGTGGCGGGTAGACAGTGATGAGCCAGCGTTGGACGTCTGCGAGGTCTCTGCTGCGAGCTTGCTACCACACGGAGCCCGGCGATTACGTCCACGATATGGAAATCTGTCTCGCTTCTCCTGAGACTGGGGCTATCCGCTCCAACGGCGCTGAGGACAAATTTTGGATCGTAGCAGCACTTGTTGCATATCCCTGTAAGCAAATGGGTAGCAATGACTCGTTCCAAGTACAGATCCAACTGTACTGGGCGTCCGGATAGCCATTGCGAGTGATCATAGCTGATGGCGTCCCGAGTGGTTCCGCAGCACCTGCGATCACAAGGCGGCCTTAGTACTAACGAACCAGCCTTTGCATAAATCGATCCACTGCCAGAAGTCACCTAGTCACCCCGAGCGTACGATTCTTCGGGGGCTTATCCGCAGGGTCACAGATCGATAACTTACTGGATCCCGTGGAAACGCCCGCTCGTGTTGCCAAAGGTCTAGACTTTGAATGTCATCGAGTAGCTTCTGGCTGCGCGGAACCGACTTTCTTGCACATGAACAATATGGAGAAGTCCAAACCGACGCTACTTCGCATTTGTGCATTGGGTAATCAGGGTTAGACTGGGAGGCCGGTCCAGAGCATGTGTCGCTTCATCACCGTTGGGTAACACAGCCGCGACACATACCGATGGCAGAGGCACCGCATTGACATCGGTTCGTGGAAAATGCATATAAAAATCATGGCATATATATCCATGTTCACATAATTAACGGCCCAGGCTTCTGGGGTGGACCACGTAGCATCTTGGCTTCTAGGTCGAGGGCAGGAGTGCCTTGCCTTAGGGCGCGGAGTTTGAATGGCCGGCGCGCCCGGCGTCATCCGGTTGGTGTGTGTCGTATTGCCTCCGTGTGTGATGAACAGAGCTCGTCGCTCTCTTCTCTCTTTACTCTGCACTGTCCTCTCGCTCTTCCTATTATTCTCCCTTCTACCTCCAGACTTCGTCTATTCTCTTTTGGGAATAGATTGACGCACGACACTCTGCGCTTAGGCCAACCAAGGGCATCGAGAGAACACCAGACGACGGCACTGTTCCCCCTCCGAACGGCGTCGACTCGACTTTCATTTTTCACTCACCGGCATCCGTAAGCAGCCGTACAGCGCTCCCTTGGCGATGGCTCCTAGCTGACGAGGCTTTGGGGTGGTTTGTGTACCGCCATCAGACTTTCTTTCCATTCACCTAACTAGACATACACATTCGAGATGTCGCAGGGCCAAGGAGACATCCAGGAGCGTATCGCCGCTGCCAGGCGTGAGGCGGAGAGCTTGAAAGAGAAAATTCGTGCCAAGCGGGAATCGACCGCGGACACCAGCTGTGAGTAATCGTCATACACTCAGCTCCATCAGTTGTCGTGACCCAGTCTTTTCCGTAGTGAGGGCGATGGCTGCAGAGGTCGATTCCCTCCCTCGCATCGTCATGCGGCCGCGCAGAGCCCTTCGAGGACACCTGGCCAAGATCTACGCAATGCACTGGGCTACCGACCGTCGGCATTTGGTTTCCGCCTCACAGGACGGCAAGTTGATCGTCTGGGATGCTTACACAACGAACAAGGTCCACGCTATCCCCTTGCGGTCGAGCTGGGTTATGACTTGCGCTTACTCACCATCGGGCAACTTTGTCGCTTGCGGCGGTCTCGACAACATTTGCTCAATATACAACCTGAACGCTAAGGAGGCAACCGGCAACAAGGGCGCACGCGAACTTAGTGCTCACTCGGGCTACCTCAGCTGCTGTCGCTTCATCAATGATCGCCAAATTGTCACTAGTTCCGGCGATATGACTTGCATGCTCTGGGACATTGAGGCCGGTGTCAGGGTGGTCGAATTCAGCGATCACACTGGCGACGTCATGAGGTATGCACGGGAAAATTGTGTATGACTGACTGAAAATCTGACGTGTCACTGCTTCAAGTTTGTCACTGGGCCCGAATCAAAACGTCTTCGTGTCCGGTGCTTGCGATGCCACTGCCAAGCTGTGGGACACCCGCAGTGGGAAGGCCATGCAGACTTTCACTGGCCATGAATCAGACATTAATGCCGTTACGTGAGTCCTATCCAAAATGTAAAAGTCGTGGTCTCATTGAATCCGCACAGATTCTTCCCCAACGGCGAGTCCTTCGCGACAGGCTCTGACGATGCATCATGCCGTCTGTTCGACATCCGTGCGGACCGCGAACTGAATTCTTTCACGCACGACAACATCCTTTGCGGTATTACGTCTGTCGCGTTCTCGATTTCCGGGCGTGTACTCTTTGGAGGTTACGACGACTGGACTTGCAATGTTTGGGATACCCTGAAAGGAGAGCGGGTGGGAGTGCTTACTGGCCATGAGAACCGCGTTAGCTGTTTGGGAGTTAGTGCTGATGGCATGGCACTTTGCACAGGCAGCTGGGACAGCACGCTCAGGGTAAGTGTCATACCTTATTGTTTATGATGCACCTACTGAGCAAAGCGATTCGCACAGGTCTGGGCATAAATCGTTTGATTCGGGTTTCGTGTCTACATACCCTTGCTTTTTCTTCTCTTTCTTTCTTTCCCTAGGTTGTCTTATTGTCTCGTTTTCGGCCAACTGTCAACTTATTGGCTTGCTTTACGTCCCACCCGCGTGCGGTTATGCAGCCGTCGCCTAGTGTCTCTCCTTACAAAGTATCTGCAGTGCCAATTGTAACCTTGGAGCGGACTCACTTTCTTGTGGCATATCCAATATTTCTCCGTGCTACATGTCTTCTGTGTTTCTGCCGCGTTTTTAATATTCTCGATGCATTATAGCGTAGGAAATCACATATGTCTACTCCCCATGTAGTTGTCCAGCCCTTGAATATCCACCTTCTGAGATAAAACGCCGGGAGGACGGCAACGGAATAAATCCTGAATTTCCGAAGGCGCGGTCTTCGTGATCGCGCCTCTGACACGCACCAGCGAGCACGGCTTCACCTTGCACACTCATCACCGGTGCATCTGGCGGGCTCGCTGGCCGGGTTCTAATCTCCTCGTCTCAAGGGTCTCCATCTACGACGGCTATAGCTCTCCTCCCCTAGTGGTTATTCGGCTCCCGGGACAACATGTCGGAAGATGACAGGGCTGCGAAGGCGGCGCGGGCGCGGGCGATGGTACGGCTCGCAGCAACGTACAGGTGTCTCAACCTAACGAAACGTGATTCGTTGCTACGAACAGCTGAAGAAAAGGCAGCAGCAAAAGACGGTTGGGCCGTCCACCACGGGCGACTCGCGACTCGCATCGCCAAGTCCACCGCCGTCCAGGCCTTTCACACCTGCCGATGCTGAAAGTCACTCTCCGGTACAACCTACAACGAATGGGCGAGATGCGGGCGAACTGTACGTGCACTTCTTTCACTTCACTGGAAGGCCATCTTCACGTCCGCTACTGCAGGTTCTCATCCAACGGACACGCCGGTGGCCCAGTTGATACACACTGGCTGACCGGGCTGGAACGCGTCGATACCCCTCAAACTCCATCCCTTCCAAGCCCTCCACAGTCTGCGCTGGCATCTCCGCCCATACCCTCCGCACCGTCTGCTCGCTCGCCGTCAAGTGCTAACCATGGGCCAATAGCTTCTCCACGCCCAGTGCATGCCGGCCCCACCTCTCCTCTCGCCCTATCTGCTATCACAGATACGGAGGTCAATGAACTGCGTGCTCGCGTGGCAGAACAGGTCAAGGTTATCTCCAGCCTTGAGGGGGAGAAGAAGTCCCTTGAGGCAGCGGCGGAGCGTTTGAAGCAGGTCGAATCCCGTAAGTCTTGCGGGTATATGCGCCGACGATCCTCTCATGTATACGCCAGAACTGCAACAGACCTCCGATGTTCTCAGGTCTGAGCGGAGCAAGACTGAGAAACTCCAAGGTTTTCTGGAGCATGCCGAATCCGATGTCGAGCAGTTGACCAACCAGCTCGAGGAGCAGAAAGCACGCATGGCCACACTCGAGTCAGACAAGAACTCGACTGCCCGCCATTTGCAGACTGCCAAGACTGGTGAGGTTTCATCGGTGATAAGTGCTGTC